>NC_142065.1:14710141-15037086 GCF_059756535.1 Pantherophis guttatus
GCAGAAAGAGCAGGGGGTTTGCAGGGGTTCGGGAGAACCTCTAGCTAAGATTCTGTGCAGTTTGGAGAACCCCCAAATCCCACTCCTGGCTGGCCCCGCCCACCCCTCCCAGGAGTCCCCACGTGGCCCATTTTGGATGCAGGTAAGTGCAGGGCATGCGGGGAGGCTCGGGGACAGCAAAAAACGGGCCTACCGGAAGTTTGGCCCCATTTCCGGCCTCCAGAGGGCTTCTGGAGCCTGGGGAAGCAATTTTTGCCCTCCCAGATGCTTGAGGAAAGCCTCCGGAGCCTGGGGAAGGCAACCCTCCCCTCCGCCATGGTGCAGTAGGCCAACTAGGCCATGCCTACCATGGCCATGCCCACCCATCAACTGGGCAGAGATCCCCTTGCTAAAAATTTTGAAGCCCACCCCTGAGTAAGAGGACATGTCCTTCAGCAAGATGACATAACTGAGGGATGGAGCTAGCAACATTCTATTTTTAAAAATAAACCCGCGAAGTTTAAAAATGCAAAATAAGCTAAGCCTCCAATTTTTTAATCTTTTGTCAGGGAGCAGATGGGATGAAATGAGGATAAAAAAAAATAAAATCAAGTTTCTCCAAGTCAGAGGGTTTTGACCCTGAATTTTGGGAATAAAAATTAGAGGGTTGGGTGCAAATCATAGATCACAGAACTGAAATTTTCTTAAATTTATCAACATACTTCCAGACATTTGCTGGCTGTAGTCACTGTCATGCTAAAACAGGTAGACAGGTAGTGCATAAAGTCATGAGAAACCAACTATGATTAGTGAACCAACCATCATGTCTGTTTCGGAAAATAGAACAATTGCACTTTATTGATCCAGGTTTCAGATTAAGTTCATCTTTGAGTGAATCTAATCCATATTTCACTTCAGAGTACAATGAGTATTTCAATTCAAAGAAACAAGAATGAAACATAATTTTATTATGAATTTCATTTTACCTTTCAAATGAGTATGCTTCACTGAAGAATTTAATAGTGTACCCACCTGCTTGCTTCTCTTGGGTTGATCCTTATGCACAATGATGTCATTGCCCAGGGTATAATGGAAGTTCTGGATGGCAAGAACCTTAATGGACAGGAAAAAGAACTAAGGTTAAAATGCTACTATTGCAAAAGTGGGTCTAACATCAAGACCTATTATAAGAAAATAAACAAGCCAAGTCCATACATAACACCACACCACAAGTGTGTCTGTTTCTCTCTTCAATTGAGTCTCCTTACTGAACCAACACAGGATATTTTAACTGTAATTTGTTGGAAAAGTTCTAGTAACTCATCATCACCATATAAAGTTAAACATAATACAGTTTTCACGCATAGTAAAACAAAAAGGTGCAAATTATAGTACCATTTAGCACCATGCTGTTTAAATGAAGACTAAAATTCCTGGTGAAGTATTACATGAGAATTCAACCACAATCCTGTAACCCACAGTTGCCTAAACTCAAATGCAGTATAAATTGATATCCAACTTCCTTGTAAATGTTTGATTAAATATTCATTTAATAAAGATATAAAGACCAGTCTTGAGTTAAATTGGACTCCTAGAGATTATATGACCATATAGTATGCTTGGCTGTATTATGGAGCTTGTTTGATTGCCAGGATGTCTTTCAGAATTCCCAGCCCAACCTATAGCTCTAATAGCAATAGCACTTAGACTTACATACCACTTCACAGTGCTTTACAGTCTTATAGTCCAGAGCATCTTATACTCTGAAAAATATGGTACATAGCAGTAGCGATAGCTCTTAGACTTATATACTGCTTCATAGTGCTTTACAGCTCTCCCTAAGCAGTTTATAGAATCAGCATATTACCCCCAACATTCTGGATCCTCATTTTACCGATCTCAGAAGGATGGAAGGCTGCGTCAACCTTGAGTTGGACTCAAGGTTGACTTGAGGGGAAATCTTTAACCTTTAATGACCTTCATCATGTCTACTAACCATGATGCATGCTTGAATGTTTTCAAGCTTTGGCTTAAAATCCTCATTACAAGGATAGGATTGATTTTAATTTGTACTATTGAAGATTCAATGTTATGCTACCAGCAAATGAATGCATAGGAGGAGATGAGAAGGGAAAAGAGGTAGAAGATAGAAGAAGCAAGGTGGTTCATTCTATTTTCCTAAATTCAAATGCAGTATAAATTGATATTCAACTTCCTTGTAAATGTAATGCCTTCAGCACTTCACAGGAAAAGGAATTGCTTTAGAAATAACCTATAATTAACTATTGTATTACCCAATAGGATTTAAAACATGACACAACAGAGATGGTATCTTGCTTGTTGAGAAAAAGAAAACAAACCTGAATTATTATTTAGTTGTTGGTTTGAAAACTCAAAGTAGAAATGATGTTTAAAGGACTGGGCTCCTGGTTTTCTCAACCGTGAATAAGAACAAAAGTCATTTATTTACTTCCTCCTCAATATTTGTGACATATATTGTGTTTCTATGATCTTAGTAAGTAGCGTCAGGTCTGTTCACATTACCAGCTTTTCCTGTTCTGCGTCAGTCCCCCAACAATCTCCCTTGGCAAGAAAGGCTTAGTTAGGACTGTACATTTCTTAAAAGGATTATATAAACTACAATGTAATTGTCAATTAGCAACGAACTCTGTCTAACTGAGCACAATAAGCTTGTTTAACTTGTTGTATTACTACACTGTTGACCTTGTACTTCTAAATCAGGTCTTGAACCACTTATCTACATGTTTTGAAAATATTACTAAGAAAGAAAGAAAGACACTAATACATAATTAAGAAAAGAGGTTATGCGGCACCCATTCCAATGGAAAAAAAGGCTAAGAATAGTTATTTAATGTATTTTGGTAGACATATTATGTTATATTTTTTATGAAAAATGTATGGTACATTTCTACTTCCCATATAATGTTTTTCCCAATTGCCAATTGGGGTATAGTCTCCTTCAGTCACTTTCCCACTAGTGACTTATAGAAACTTCACATAACATCCAATCATTGTTGACATTTTATAAAGCCCATCACCATTACTGAGGACTCTAAAATATGCTGTAAGCCACTAGTAAGGAAATGATTTTAATCATTTTTATAAATAGACGTGGTCATTGTGGCTTAGTCGTTTAAGTACTCTACCACCTGCCAGATCTAACAATTTAAGGAGGCAAGAGTTCTGCCACAATTCCATGCATTATGTTTTCTGAAAGTCCAAGAAACAAAATAGGGGACCATTCCCCAACTAAAACAGTGGTGATAACTTACTCTATGAAATTACATTTATCTCTCAACAAAAGTATTTTCCCCTAGGTGAAATATTTCCAGAAATGCACTTAACTGAGATTCTATGTACCCTCTCAGACTTTCTAAACACCACTCCACGTTTCTATGCTTATGGCTAAAAACTAATATGAATTGGGGGTTACATATTTAACAAAGGACTTGTGTTCATCAGTGTGACCTTGAACATGCCCCCTGTCTTGTACCAAACCAGCCCCATTTTTCTCACTAAAGTTAATTGTCTATCTTAGCCTTCTTCTGAAGGCTGAAGCATACAGCTCAGATTTCCTTGGATGGAAAATAAAGTTTTGAAAAAGGACATGGATCAGAGGTGGGTTTCAGCAGGTTCTGACCAGTTCTGGAGAACCAGTAGTAGAAATTTTGAGTAGTTCGGAGAACCAGGAGTAAAAATTCTGACTGGCCCCGTCCCATCTATTTTCTGCCTCCCAAGTCCCAGCTGATCGGGAGGAAATGGGGGTTTTACAGTAACCTTCCCCTGGAGTGGGGTGGGAATGGAGATTTTACAGTATCGTTCCCCTGCCACACCCACCAAGCTACGTCCACCAAGCCATGCTATGCCCACCAAGCCACACCCACAGAACTGATAGTAAAAAATTTTGAAATCCACCACTGACATGGATAAACAATTCTTAGCCATTTAACATAAAATTAATGGCAATAAATTTCAGTTCTCACCACTGATCTTTTTTGTGAAACAGAAAAAGTAAAGTTTTTCTTGAGTTAGTGTTCCCCTCTGGTCCATGTTACACAGTATATATTATACACCTCAACCACAATAATACATGAGCACACAATAGATACAACTCAAGGTAAACCACTCCAAACTCGATTGCAGAAAATACGACTTCAGCAACAGAGTGGTCAATCCTGGAATGCACTACCTGACTCTGTAGTTTCTTCCCCAAACCCCCAAAACTTTAACCTTAGACTGTCTACTGTTGACTTCACCCCATTCCTAAGAGGTCTGTAAGGGGCATGCATAAGCGCACCAACATGCCTACCCTCCTTGTCCTACTGTCCCCATTTATTCGTATCCATTTCCTGTGTCATATTCATGTTTATACTCATACCTGTTATCTTGTACATGTTTGACAAACTAAATAAATAAATAAATAAATAAAGTATAAGAGCTGTGGTGGGGCAGTAGTTAGAATGCAGTATTGCTAGCTACTTCTGCTGACTGCCGATTACCAGCAGTTTGGCAGTTCGAATCTCACCAGGCTCAAGGTTGATTCAGCCTTCCATCCTTCCGAGGTCAGTAAAATGAGGAGCCAGATTTTTGGGGGCTAAAATGCTGACTCTGTAGACTGCTTAAAGAGAAGCTGTAAAAGCACTATGAAGCAATATAGCAATAGCACTTAGACTTGTACACCACTTCACAGTGTTTTTACAGCCCTCTCTAAGCAGTTTACAGAGTCAGCATATTGCCCCCAACAATCTGGGCCCTCATTTTACTGACCTCGGTAAAATGGAATGCTGAGTCAACCTTGAGCCTGGTGAGATTCAATCTGCCAAATTGCAGGCAGTCGGCAGGCAGCAGAAGTAGCCTGCAGTACTGCATTCTAACCACTGCGCCACCACAGCTCAGTATATAAGTCTAAGTGCTATTGCTATTACATTTCATTCATTCATCCATTCATTCCTTCATTCATTTGGCTATGGTATGCAAGTGGTTTGCCACAGCCTTCTTCCAATATGTCAACTTCCTACTAGGCCTAGTATAGCCTTAGATTTTTTAAGATGTATTATTTGTATAAATAACTCAACTTAGTGAACACACCTAATATTCATTCCTCCTATTTTCCCTCTAACAATCCTGTGAGGTGGGCTGGGCTGAGAAACAATGACTGGCCCAAGATCACCCAGCTGGCTTTCATGCCTAAGGCTGGACTAGAATACTTCTGGTTTCTAGGCTAGGCTTCCTTAATCACAGCACTTTTTTTTTTTTAATTTGATTTATATGCCACCCTTCTCCGAAGACTCAGGGCGGCTTACAATGTGCTCAGCAATAGCCTTCATCCTTTTGTATATTTATACAAAGTCAGCTTATTGCCCCCACAACTGGGTCCTCAATTTACCTACCTTAGAAAGGATGGAAGGCTGAGTCAACCTTGAGCCTTGGCGAGATTCGAACCCTGCAGTAGTAATTGCAGGCAGCTGGTCTTAATAACCAGCTTAATAACAGGGTGCCTTAAACCCCTGTACTAGCACTAAACTGGCTCCCATTTTTATTTTTATTTTTTATTTTCCTGGTATTTTTCATCCATGTACTGACCTACTCAGCATTTTCAAACTCAGTCAAGGAAAAACAGCTCTATCCATTAAGGCCATGGAGTGTGCCATTTACTTTAGACACACTCTGCTATGTTCTTTTTTTCTGGGTTTTGGAAAGGAATGGTTGTTTATATGAGAGAAATCCTAGGCTGATACCAAATGATGAAATGAACTGCTATGGCGCATTTCAAACCTTAGGAATGCAAGATTTCATCATGCCAAATAGAAACAGAACAGAAAACTGCATGACAAAGTTCCTGCAACTTAATCCAAGCATCTCTCCTATCCCAAGAAAGAATGTAAAATCACTTAACGGCAACTTCCTGATATAGTTTGCAAAAACTGAGCTGACTGATACATAATACAATAATGGTCATATCTAATTGTATCATTGCTCGGTTCAGACATTACCTTTATGCTGTATAATAAATCCCAAAATAAGAAGAGCATGACAGAAATCTTACTCCTGACAAAAAGCTCTGAAATAATTTAATGGGGGAAATATAGACTTTACTAAATGCAAAGTACATACAGGTAGCCCTCGACTTACAACAGTTTGCTGAGTGACCGTTCAAAGTTACAATGGCACTGAAAAAAGTGATTTATGACCATTTTCAGACTTACGACCGATGCAGCATCCTTATGATCACGCGATTTACATTTGGATGCTTGATTACCGACTCACATTTATGACAGATACAGTGTCCCTGGGTCATGCGATCCCCTTTTGCAACCTTATGACAAGCAAAGTCCATGGGGAAAACCAGATTCACTTAACGACAGTGCTATTCATTTAACAACAGTGCAGTGATTCACTTAACAAATGTGGCATGAAAAGTTGTAAAATGGGGCAAAATTCACTTAACATATTTCTCAACAACATACATTTGGGGCTTGGTGGTTGTAAGTTGACTATAACTGCAAAAATTATATAAGTTGCATAACACTATATTAGTAGCCATACCTAAACCCATTGAATCTGTTGAAAAAAATCCATTGAAAATATTTCCTTACATCAGTATCCTGAGACTGAAAACTTGCAAGATTTACTATCATTCATTGCTTTAAATATATAATGGCTCAAAGAGGATGTCCTTACATGCATACCATAATATTTTGACTCATATTATGACTACTTCTATCAGCAGAAAAAACAGTTCAAGCTGAAAAGGAATTTCTAGTTCAGGAAGACCATGCTTAGCTTTATTAAGTTGTAAGGAAATCTCCATTCCAGCTTTCAATATAATAATATTGAAATATTATTGAATATTGAATATGAATATTTATTGTCATTGTACATCATGTATACAACGAAATTGGTTTAGCCTCTACTAGTTTTATTTGTATTAGAATGTATGACACCAAGGTGCCACACTGTGATTTGATATGTTTGTAAAAAAAATTTTAAAAAAACTTTAATTAAAAAAATGTAAGCAAAAATAACAGATTGATCGTGAGAGCTATTTTTTTTTAAATTAAATTTATATACCGCCCTACTCCCGAAGGACTCAGGGCAGTGAACAGCCAAAAAATAAAACATATAGATTACAAAATTTAAAAGACAGTATAAAACCACATTAGATAATTTGGCCCGGGACAAATTAAAACACCCCCAATACTTAAGACAAATTTAAAGTTTACAATTTAAAAAGTTAAAAGGGAAAAGATAGGCCAGGCCGTCCTGTTGAAATAAAAAAAGTCTTGAGGGCGCGGCGGAAGGTTTGTAGATCCGGGATCCTCCGTATCTCCGGGGGGAGCTCATTCCAGATAACAGGTGCCCCCACAGAGAAGGGTCTCCCCCTGGGGACGTCAGTCGACAGTTTGGCACCCAGAGGAGCCCTCTCTATGAGAGCGTACGTCAGTCGACAGTTTGGCACCCGGAGGAGCCCTCTCTATGAGAGCGTACTGGCCGGTGAGAGGCTACTGGTGGCAGCAGGCGGTCCCGTAAATATCCAGGTCCTAAACCATGGAGCGCTCTAAAGGTGGTAACCAAAACCTTGAAGCGCACCCAGAAGACCCCTGGGAGCCAGTGCAGCTCGCGCAGGAGAGGTGTTACATGGGAACGCCACGTCGCTCCCATAACCACCCGTGCGGCCGCACTCTGCTCCAGTTGGAGCCTCCGGGTGCTCCTCAAGGGGAGTCCCATGTAGAGAGCATTGCAGTAGTCCAGGCGGGAAGTGACAAGGGCATGAGTGACCGTGCGTAAGGAGTCCCGATCTAAAAAGGGACGCAACTGGCGGATCAGGCAAACCTGATGAAAAGTCCTCCTGGTCACAGCTGTCAAGTGCTCTTCTAAAGACAGCCGTGAATCCAAGAGGACACCCAAGTTGCAAGCCCTCTCTGTGGGGGCTAATGTCTCACTCCCAATAGTCAATGATGGCACCAACTGACTGTATCAGGACGCCGAAACCACAGCCACTCAGTCTTGGATGGGTTGAGCCTGAGTCTGTTTCTCCCAATCCAGATCCGCATGGCCTCCAGGCACAGGGACATCACTTCAAGGGCATCATTGGAGTGGTCCGGGGTGGAGATGTACAGCTGAGTGTCATCAGCATACTGATGATACTTCACCCCGAAACCACGGATGATCTCACCCAGTGGCTTTACATAAATGTTGAACAGAAGGGGCGAGAGGACCAACCCCTGTGGCACCCCACATATAAGGCGCCTCGGGGTCGACCTCTGCCCCCCTGCCAACACAGACTGCGACCGGTCAGAGAGAAAGGAGGAGAACCACCGCAACACAGTGCCCCCCGCCCCCAACTCTTCCAACCGGTGCAGCATGATACCATGGTCGATGGTATCAAAAGCCGCTGAGAGGTCTAACAGGACCAGGACAGAGGAGCAACCCCTGTCCCGAGCCCTCCAGAGATCATCAACCAATGTGACCAATGCCGTTTCCGTGCTGTACCCAGGCCTGAAGCCTGACTGGAATGGATCCAGATAAGCCATTTCATCCAGCTATTTATCACTCAAAGGGAGGAAACAAAACCATTTCTAATGTTATTTGCTCATGCATATTATGAATACTTAACCTATTCTTGGTGACTCAAAAGTGGGAAATGTAGGTGAAACTTTATCTGATTATGAATACAAGGACATGTCAAGACATTGTTTATTTCAGGAATTCATAATGGGGCCTTCTGAGGAAAACTACTTAGAAATGTATACTGCTCTAAAGAAATATGATTAGACTCTAGTTTAATGATAAGAAGGACTCAGGATGACCTGATAACAGTGTTCCAATGTTTGAGGGGTTGCCACAAAGAAGAAGGGAGTCAACCTATTTTCCAAAACACCAGAAGGCAAGACAAGAAACAGTGGATGGAAGCTAATCAAGGAGAGAAGCAACCTAGGAGAAATTTCCTAACTTTCAGAAATTTCCTAACAGTCAGAATAATCAACCAACGGAATGACTTGCCTCCAGAAGTTGTGGCTGTTCCAAGAGAGGTTTTTAAGAAAAGATTAGACAACCATTTGTCTGAAATGATATGGGGTTTCCTGCTTGAGCAGGATGTTGGACTAGAACACCTCCAAGATTCCTTCCAACTCTGTTATTCTGTAAGTCAAATTATTGATACATAGGTCATAGGCCCCACTATGAAAATCAAATATATAGCAATAGCAGTAGCTCTTTGACTTATATACCGCTTCATAGTGTTTTACAGCTCTCTCTAAGCAGTTTACAGAGTCAGCCTATTGCCCACAGCAATCTGGGTCCTCATTTTATGGACCTCAGAAGGATGGAGGGCTGAGTCAACTTTGAGCCAGTGGGAATCGAACTGTCAAACTGCTGGCAATCAGCAGTCAGCAGAATTAGCCTACAATACTGCATTCTAATCACTGTGCTACCTTAAATATATGCCTTGCTATCAAACAGAAAGTGAGAAGTTCAGCATTGTATTCATCTTTACAGATAATCCTCGACTTACGTCTATAATTGAGCCCAAAATTTATGTTGCTAAGTGAAGCATTTGTTAATTGAGTTTTGCCTTATTTTATGTCTTTTCTTGCCATTGTTGTTAAGTGAATCATTGTAATTGTTAAGTTAGTAGCACAATGGTTAAGTGAATCTGGCTTCCCCATTGACTTTGCTTGTCAGAAGGTCAGAAAAGCTCAGTTCATGACCCAAGGATACTGCAACCATCATAAATATGAACCAGTTGCCAAACATGTGAATTTTGATCACATGACCTTCAGAATGCTGCAATGGTCGTTAAATGTGAAAAACGGTCATAACTCACTTTTTTCAGTGCCGTTGTAACTTTGAATGGTCACTATATGAACTGTTGTAAGTCAAGGACTATCTGTATTTTCAGACACTTTGGACTGCAACCCCCATCATTTCCTAGCCAGTAATGACTGAGAAGTGATCAGTAGTCCACAATTTCACAAAAGTATCAGTTGTCAGTTATTATTGTATTGAGTTGAATACAATCTAGCTAGCTGTATTGCTAGAGATGTTAAGTCCTCAGACTTACGACGCGAGTTCCTGATTGCCTCAGTCATTAACCCCCTGTTGCCCAACAGAGCAAGAGATGTGCTATGTTCCTTCTTGCTTCAAACGCTCTACTATCATCCCAGTGCGGAAGAAGCTCACTATCAAGGAACTGAATGACTACAGACCAGTTGCTCTAACATCTGTAGTCATGAAAACCTTTGAAAGGCTAGCGCTGTCCCACTTGAAAACCATCACAGATCCGCTGTTAGACCCCTTGCAATTTGCATACCGAGCAAATAGATCAACAGATGATGCTGTTAATATGGCTCTGCACTACATCCTACAACATCTTGAATCTCCAAAGACCTACGCAAGGGTCCTCTTTGTAGACTTTAGTTCAGCATTCAATACCATCATTCCAGACACACTTCTAACTAAGCTAAACCAGCTACAGGTACCTGAACACACTTGTAAGTGGATCATAAGCTTCCTAACAAACAGGAAGCAGCAGGTGAAGCTAAGCAGAATCACATCAGATATCTGTACAATTAGCACAGGGGCCCCACAAGGCTGTGTGTTCTCTCCACTTCTCTTCTCTCTATATACCAATGACTGCATCTCTAACGATCCATCTGTTAAACTACTGGAGTTTGCAGATGACACAACAGTGATTGGTCTCATTTGAGACAATGATGAATCCGCATACAGACAGGAGGTTGAACAACTAGCCTCGTGGTGCGATTGGAATAATCTGGAACTGAACACACTCAAAACCATAGAAATGGTGGTGGACTTTAGGAGAAACTCTTCCATACCTCCACCTCTTACAATACTAGACAACACAGTATCAACAGTAGAGACCTTCAAATTTCTAGGTTCTACCATATCGCAAGATCTAAAATGGACACCTAACATCAAAAACATCATCAAAAAAGCACAACAGAGAATGTTCTTTCTGCACCAACTCAGGAAACTCAAACTGCCCAAGGAGCTGCTGATACAGTTCTACAGAGGAATTATTGAGTCTGTCATCTGCACCTCTATAACTGTCTGGTTTGGTTCTGCAACCCAATAAGACAGATACAGACTTCAGAGGACAATTAGAACTGCAGAAAAAACAATTACTAGCAACCTGCCTTCCATTGAGGACCTGTATACTGCACGAGTCAAAAAGAGGGCTGTGAAAATATTTACAGACCCCTCGCATCCTGGACATAAACTGTTTCAACTCCTACCCTCAAAACAACGCTATAGAGCACTGCACACCAGAACAACTAGACCCAAGAACAGTTTTTTCCTGAATGCCATCACTCTGCTAAACAAATAATTCCCTTAACACTGTCAAACTATTTACTAAATCTGCACTACTATTAATCTTCTCATCATTTCCATCACCCATCTTCTCCCACTTATGACTGTATGACTTTAATTTTGTTGCTGGTATCCTTACGATTTATATTGACTGTTCCCTAATATGATTTAATTGCTTATTTGTTCCTATGACTATCATTAAGTACTGTACCTTATGATTCTTGACGACTGTATCTTTTTTTTTTTATGTACACTGAGAGCATATGCACCAAGACAAATTCCTTGTGTGTCCAAGAAGAATGAAAAGAGAATAAAAACTATTGAAAATAGAACAGAGCAAACTGAGAAAGATCTAGAAACGGTAAATCGGAAAATGTCTGGGATGAATAAGGAATTAGGAGAATCTTTGGTACATTTGGAGATGGATCAGGCTTCCTTCTTTCTGAGGTTAAAAACGTCAAAACGTCATGGACACAAAAGAAGAGGATCTAGGGATACTGATGGCAGGCTTAATTGCAGATGCACTGCAAAGGGACAAGCGAGAGATTATAAACGAATTGGACAGTGTGTACAGGGTCTATATGAGTTATGCTAGACGCCACAAACTCCCCAGGGAAGTCCACATAAGATTCACTCACAAGAAAGTGAGAGATATGATATACAAGATCACAAGAGAGGACTGATGATGTACAAAGGAAATTATTACTCTGAAACAAATCCCTAGGAAGGTCCACGAACAATGGAAAGACTACCGCTTTTTAGTGACCTAATTAAATAAAAGGAATATATGGTTCTGATGGATTACTCCAGAGGGAATGTTAGTCTCCTGGAACAATAAAAAAAGTAAAGTTGATAGTATGGAGAAAGCTCAAGAACTATATGACCAGCTCACTGGTTCAGAGGAAGAATATAGTAGTAGGGAGGAATTGGAATCGGTCAGCCAAGATGAACAACGACAGAAGAGAAAGACCAAGAGGATAAAAGCAAAGAGGAGAAAGCTCATCGAGGAGAAGAGGGAGTAAGAACATTAAAAAAGGATAATTATACAAAATTAATACAACAAATAGGGAAAAATTTAGAAAGATGGGGGAAATTACAGTTGTCACTATTAGGGAAAATCGCAACAATTAAAATGAATATTTTGCCAAAATTACTCTATGTATTTCAAACGATTCTTATAAAATTAGATAAGAATTTCTTTAAAGAGTTAAACAAAATGATTATGAAGTTCGTATGGGCAGGAAAAAAGGCGAGGATAAAATTAATCTCACTTCAAGATAGAAGAAGCAGAGGTGGCTTTGGACTCCCTGCATGGGAAACTTATTACAAAGCAGCGAGTTTGGTTTGGGTTAGGGGATGGATTAATTTAAAGAATAGGAGAATTTTAGCACTGGAAGGACATGATCTTCAGATGGGGTGGCATGCCTTCATATGGAACACCAGAAATAAGAAACATTCACAATCATATTTTTATAGACATACACTGCAAGATTCACTGATACAGATTTGGGAGGGAATTAGGAAGAAACATTATCTCAAAACCCAGGCTGGTTATCCATTATGGAGGCAATGATCTTTTTTTTTTTTTTTGGTTTTATTTATATGCCGCCCTTCTCCGGAGACTCAGAGCGGCTTACACTGCATTAAACAATAGCCTTCATACTTTTGTATATTTATACAAAGTCAGCTTATTGCCCCCACAGTCTGGGTCCTCATTTTACCTACTTTAGAAAGGATGGAAGGCTGAGTCAACCTTGAGTCTGGTGAGATTTGAACTTGCAGTAATTGCAGGCAGCTGATGTTAATAACAGTGCTTTAGTCTGCTGCACCACCAGGGCTCTTATCTACCCCAACACATTAGATATTGGTAAAATGATAAAATACAATGAAATTTTGGACAATGGAGGAAGATTAAAATCTAACCAAGAATTAAAGGAACAGGGAATAATCATAGATTGGTGGCTGTATCTTCAATTGCAATCTAGATACAAAAAAGATTTAGAGGAATTTGGATTTGAACCGAAATTTACACAATTAGATAAATTATTAACAGGCCTAGAAGAGAAATTACTATCTAAAATATATAATTATTTATTAAATTTTGATTTAGAAGAAGAAATTGTAAAGGAATCAATGATAGCATGGGCTAAAAATATTGGGCAAAAACATTGAGTTAGAAGATTGGGGAAAAAATTGGGAGAAAAACTATACATTAACAAAATCTGCCGTATATAGCCAATATAAAATGTTCTATCGGTGGCATTTAGCCCCAAAAAGACTCGCAAAAATGTACCCCAACCTAAAACCTAATTGCTGGAAATGCAATAAAACATGAAAAAAAAAAAAGATCTACATCACTCAGCAGGCTACACAAAGATTGGTAGACTCCTACTCTGGTTCCACTTCAAAAGCTCTAGTGGTATAAATTGGGCTCAATATTTATGAACGCTGATATCATAAGAACCTAGTCGTTCTTATCCATTTTTCCACCTCTAGTATCAGTTTACAATTATTAATCTGGCTGATCTTGCAAGATTGACCGTCATGAATTGCCCTAATATTTCAAGAAGATTCTGCTGCATTAAGAAGACTCCAAACCCTATTTTGAACATCACCACATCGCCCCAATTTGCCAGCTTTGGCCTCTGTGAAAAAAAGTGCAAACTAAGTTTGATAACCAGGAGAAAAAAAAATGTAGCTTGAAACAGCATCCCAATCCCAAAGGCGCTTTTTCAAGAGGCAACTGGACTTTCTTGTTTTTTCTTTTTAAGACCTTTCACTTCTCATCTAAGAAGCTTCTTCAGCTCTGACAGGGTAGTGGGGAATGGAAGGATTTCGATTCCTTGCAGACAGCTGGTAATCTGCATCCTTTTAGAGCAGTGGTTCTCAACCTGTGGGTGGCGACCTCTTTGAGGGTCAAACGACCCTTTCACAGGGGCCGCCTAAGACCATCGGAAAACACATATTTTCAATGGTCTTAGGAATAATTTTATGGTTGGTGGTCACCCCAACATGAGGAACTGTATTAAAGGGTCGCGGCATTAGGAAGATTGAGAACCACTGTTTTAGAGGGTCGTTGAAGCACTTGGAGGTTTAGTTGTGTCCTCAGGGTTACCTAAGAAGTGCTCCTGGTTTTTGTAGTCTGCATTTTTTTTTTCTCTGGAAATCCATTCCTACTCCCACAACCATTCAAAGGCTGTTCATCCCAAACTGTATAGCTAAAAAGTCTTCAAAAGCAAAAAGAAAAGAAATTTTCTTTTTACAAGTGCTTAAGGCATTGTAAGCCGCCCTGAGTCTTCGGAGAAGGGCGGCATATAAATCAAATTTTAAAAAAAAGAAAGAAAGAAAAAGAAAGACCAGTTGCCTCCTGAAGAAGCACCTTTGGGACAACCATGACCTGGATGACTGAGAATCTCTACAGACTCTCATCCCAGGTTGCCAAGGTCAACGACGCACAGAGTGAAAGAAGAGAAGCCACCTGCAGCTAGATGAGACTTTGCCTGGAAAAGGAGGTTCTCAGTCCAGAGTCTCGCGTGTCCCACAAGGGACACCCTGGCTGGTGCTGCCCAGAACACAACCGGCTGCGACGGGCAAACTGTCAATCATGGGGCTCCAGCATCAGGATCTGGTCCCCGATTCCCTCCCTCCCCTTCCCCTTCCATACCGCCAGGAGGAAACGCGCAGCGGTAGAGCCCCACTTGCGCCGGGGTGAAGCCAGCATCGTGGTACCGCTCGACTTTGGCTAACTGCTGAGGCTCCCGCCGGTCCTGGGAGGCAGAGGAGGACTGGAGGATACTCCGGGGTTGCGCGCTCGACTGGAGAGTCAACGAAAGTGCGCTGAGATTATCAACTGGCCACCTGCTAAAGAGGGGAGAGAGAGCAAAAACGCTGCTCGCAGAGCTGAAGGATCGTGCGTAACCCCACCCCGTCCCTTTTGTCGGATTGCCTTGACATCGGCTACGGTTTAAGGAAATATTAAGTTACTCGGCTTCTTTTTACTCCGCCTTCCCACTGAGGAATCCACTACAGCCACTTGGCAGGTTCTTGTTGTTGTTTGCTTTGGTTTAAAGCAAGAATAAAAGTAACAATTTGAAAGTAAGGGAAAAACAAATCAAAAAGGAAAACCTGTTTAGAAATTAGCAAATCATTGGAAACAGCTTTTGGGGGTTTTTTACAGAAAAAAAAAAAAGCATAATGTGCAGACAGTCCTTCCATATTACTAAACAGTAGTAATTTAGTTCTCTGGTACTTATCCACGCAAGACTAAACTTTTCTTGGTTGATTGATGATGTGCCTTCGAGTTATTTTTTGCTATTTGCTAAATCGATTTTCTCCCAATATGCTCTATTCCTAATCTGGTTTCTCATGTCTTCCAGTGGTGTGTTCATCTACATTCTTAACAGTTTATCCATGTTACTTCAATCATCTTCTCTTTTTTTCATCTTTGGCATCATTACAGCCTTTTCCAGAAAGTTGGGTCTTCTCCAGGGGTGAAATCCAGCAAGTTCTGACAGGTTCTGGAGAACCGGTAGCGGAACTTTTGAGCAGTTCGGAGAACTGGCAAATACCACCTCTGGCTGGCCCCAGAGTGGGGTGAGAATGGAGATTTTGCAATATCCTTCCCCCAGGAGTGGGGAGAGAATGGGGATTTTGCAGTATCCTTCCCCTGCCACACCCACCAAACCACACCACGCCCACCACGCCCACACAACCAGTAGTAAAAAAATTTGGATTTCACCACTGCTTTATTGTCATTGTACATCATGTATACAACGAAATTGGTTTAGCCTCTACTGATGCAATCCATAACAGAAAACACAAGACAACATGAATAGTATATAGAATAATCCTTATACAAGTAATTGCAGGGGAAAAAAACTATTCATACTTTTCCATATGTACATGGAGTGATTGTGATTGTGTTTAGGAGTCTGACAGCCCATAGGTAGAAACTGTTTTTAAACCTTGTTTAAAACCCTATTAGTCTGGCTTTGTCCGGCAATTGAAAATGGTTGATGGTTATGAACCCCAGTTCCATTTTTGAGAAAATCCTGACAGATTTCAAGGGAATTATGCAGCATAAAGTATGCTAGGTAGATTTTCATGACAGTGTCCAAGACACAGTGTCCTGGACAACCAAATTCAGATTAAGTTAGATAGCCAGGGGGAAAAAATACTTATTTATTTGTTTGTTTGTCTGTTTGTTTTTGAAATTTATTTTAAAACTGGCAAATACCACCTCTGGCTGGCCCCAGGGTGGGGTGGGAATGGAGATTTTGCAGTATTCTTCCCCTGCCACACCCACCAAGCCACACCACGCCACAGAACCGGTAGTAAAAAAAATTTGGATTTCACCACTGGTCTTTTCCAATGCCAAGTTCAAAGTGTCAGTACTATAGTCTAACTTTTGGTTCCATACAGTGTTACAGAGATGGTTTGCACAGCTCTGATCTTTGTAAGCATAAATATGTCACGGCATTTGAATATCTTTTCCAAGGCCTTCATGGCTGTTGTATTAGGTGCTAGTCTGCAATGTATTTCTTGACTGCTTGTTCCTTCACTGTTGGTGGTTGATCTTAATTATAAACAATAACATTTCATTACAGTTACAATGCACATTACTGTAATGTCACATAATAAATAATTCTATTGAAAAACACCTTGTTTTGAATGTTCTTAAAAATACCTTGTGTCATTCTTTAGATAAAACTGGGAATGATTTTATATATTGAACTAAGTAAAATGATTTTGTCCATGAGGGAGATAACACAGGGTTCCCTCTCTTTTGGAAATGGCCTTCACTGCTTCTATAAAAAAGAATAAATCTATTCAGAAGATTTAAGGTAAGACAGATGCAATCAATTCATTCAATTGCTTGGATAAAATCTGGATTACTCAAGATAAGGAGGATACAGCTATTTGATTGCAATAAGCAATAAATGTAATCCAACTAAAACCTTCACAGTTAGGCTGATAGAAATAAACCAGACATACACACACACACAATATATATATATATATCAAAGGCAAGATCAATTGTGGATTCTAAGCAGCCATAAGAGAAAACCAGATTCAGTCATAGATCTTGGTATTTTTATCCAATGTAGGTAAAGCAGAACAGATTTTTGAAAGTTTGGGAACAGCAAGTGAAACAGTCACATCTGAACTCATCCATTACTAATCTGTGTCTTCACATTATTCTGACTGGTCCCAATTTCTTCCTCTTTCTCCAGTATGCCAGCACCCTTGTCGAAATTTCAGATAGGACATTAAGTAGAAAGAAAGTGGGAATATTTGCTCCCAAATCAGAGTGACACTAAGCACCAGGCTGTTTTGAACACTGTATGTTGGAAAGATAGTTCGTGTATTCTTTACTGGAATTTATATCTGTTCTTTTCAGTGTATAACATAGGTCATTCTTGATGTTTATGTTGAACATTTTATCGTTGCAGATGAATTACTCATTTAAATTTTAAAGACTATCACTCCAGTCACAGTATCTAGGGTGGAGTTGAGAGATGGGGAAAAAAACCCTTTATTTGAACAATTGCCTCACCTCATTGTTTCCTAGTGGCTCCTCCTAAAGCATTTTGTGTTGATTTGCTAAGCAAGATATATCACACCACTTTGTAGTACTAAGTGCCTTGCCAAGGAAAATGGTGCCAACATGTGGCAATACAAGTTCTGGGTCTTATTTCACACACCAACAATAGTCCACCCATGATTTATCATAAACACCCTTCTCAAACTTGTCATTCTAACACAGCCTTCTCAAAGCAATGGCTGAAGATAGCAATTTAGAAAGTATTTTTTTTTCACTCAGGGTAAATTGTTTGATTAGATATCCCCAACTTTTGAAGTTGAAAGTAAAATGGCCTGTTGGTTTTTTAAAAAATTATTATTATTCTTTCTTCTGCTGCCACCATCGCTAATCCCCTTTATTAGTGTAGAAATTCCTTACGTCTGCAAGGCTACATAACTGGGTAGAATGTGGAGAAGGTAGAGATCTTTGGTTAGCATAGAAACCAAGGAACAAATTGATTTATTTAATAACACAATATGAATTCACTTAGTTTCACAAATTCACTACATTCCTTCAATTCAAGCATATCCAGATGTTCTTAATCTGGCTTCCTTTGAAGGAAGAGGTAGCACCAAGCTTGGGTTCTGAACGTCCCTTGAACCTGCCCTACCACCTGTACTTTCAAAGTCCATTTCTTCTTTTTTTTTCCTTTTGGAATTTAACTCGCAAGAAATGCCCCCTGTTGCCATCTTTTAATAGGTGGCTCCACCACCTAAGCATCAAAAAACCAAAATTCCATTGACTTAAATGGATGGAAGAAGAAAAAAAAACCTAGGAACACATCTCAGACTTAGCTCCCATGTTCTGCACTCAGCAGGTCTTCCGTCTAGATTCCTGGCTTCAAGAAAACAATGACTCTAGTGGTGTTGAACCTGAGAAGCTTCTGCTGCTATTTAGTTCCTAAATATGGAATTGAGTTTCTGGAATAATATTGGTTTGCAAACATACCTGGCCTGAATAACTGAATAACTGCAGTAGTTATAACATCGATCATGGCAAGGGTAATACCCTGTTTCCCCAAAAATAAGACATCCCCTGATAATAAGCCCAATCGGGCTTTTGAGCGCATGCACTAAAATAAGCCTCCCCCTGAAAATAAGCCCTCCCTGAAAATAAGCCCTCCCTGAAAATATTTAAACACAGAGCTGGAAATCAGGTAAGACAGCAAGAAGAGCCCCATCTTGCTCCACACACCCCAAAATAATAAGACCTCCCTGAAAATAAGGCCAAGCTCTTATTTTGGGGTTCAAAAAAATATAAGACAGGATCTTATTTTCGGGAAAACACGGTAGTTCAATGCATCTGAAAACAGCTAACTTAGTGCAAGTTGCTATAGGTGGTATATTCCCCAAACATTGAGATAGTAAGGTTGGAATTTGGGGAGGACATAGATGAGTTGATGAAGATAATGGATTAAGCACCAGCATTGTTTTTGTTTTGTTATTTTGTCTTTTATTCTTTTATTCTATTCTTTTATTATTCTTTTATTATTGTTGGGAGCAATTTTATTATTGTTGGGAGCCACCTAGAGTTCTATTTTACAAGACGATTGGCAACAAAAATATTTAAATAACTAAATGCACACATACCTATATACAATCAATAACTGATACTTTAGTAGTTGAGCCAAGTTCTCCATATATTTCAATTGTCCAAAAGGATGTACTGCCAATCTAAGCAGGTAAGGAGCAATATGTTCTACCCACCCTGGATGGACGCTAACACTTTCTTAGAAAAGGGTTTAAATTCTAGATCATTTAAAACATGCTTTTCATCTATTCAACATGTATGCCTGCCTGTGTGAAAAATAAACCAAGCACAATAATATATTAATAATACAAAGTTCAATGCCGTTCCAAAGGAGCAGCCTGAAAAACATTTCCCAGATAGTTGTTGCTCTGTAGATATGGGAACAATTACAGTTTCCCCATTCCTTTTCAATATATTCATAGTCTGAAACAAACCTGAGTAGCATAATTTCCGGAAAAAAGTGTTTATCTAATGCAGAACAAAGCGGAACATGAAAAGAAATTTTATATCTATTCAACGTAATTGCACTTAGTCTCTTCCAGTTAATAACTTGATTAAAGTTTCATTTTTGCTGCAAACTGCCAGGTCATGTAAGATTTGTTGGGGTTGGGGGCGTAGTAGGAGGTGTGGGGTGGAAGTGCGAATATCCTTAATCAATAATCATTTACAATTTCAGAAATCTGGCAGGATGTACGTGAGATACGTTTATCTCTATTTAAGGTTAATTTATAGTTGCCCTTAAATTCAAAGAAAACAGAAAGACACCTTTGAGATATGAATGAAGCAAAGCGAACCCAAATGTGGGGTTCTTTTCAGAACCATTTGGAATTGACTCATATCCAGGACCTTAGCATGTAGGAGTCACCAAGACAGACAGAAACAGTCACAAGACACCTGGACCTGAACCGGATGTTGACCAGATGGGCGCTTTAATATTGAAAAGGTTGTACCTTTATTGCTGCTGACTTTTCTCTGCTCCTCAGCGTTAATTAACTTTACTGCTACTTCTCTGGTGCCTGTTTAAGTATGAAACTACTACGAAGACATTTAGATATTTACTTATTTATTTATATTTCATATTTCTTAACCACCCATCTCCCTTTCAATTTATATTGAAAGCTGGTACATCATGTTAACATTCTAACGTAAATGAATATTTATTTATTTATCAGTAGAATTACCTGACCCCAAAGGGACAGCAGCTAAGAGTAACTTTATCAGTGGCCTTTATCAGGAACCTTATCAGTGGTGAGCCATCAAAAAAATATTGATTTGTATGTACTGACAGCAGCAAGGATTGTATTTGCACAATATTGGAAAAATGAGAACACTCCATCAGATGAGGATGTAATTTGGAAAATATTAAACTGTGCAGAGATGGACAGATTGACTTTAAAAATAAAAGACAAAGGAGACACAGAATATTTCTTGATATGGAATAGATTTTATGAGTGGTTAGAGATAAGAGGTAGAAATTAGATGAAGAAAGATTAGTGCTATGTATGAATTAAATATAAAGATGGTTTATAATTATAAATATGCCAATATAATTAACAGAATTATAAATAAGCTAATATAAAGAGAAATTTAGCCAAAATTGTTCTGTTATATTATTACTATTGTTACCAGTATATGTCTTAATATTTCTTTTTGTTTTCTCTTTTCTCTTTCTCTTGACAATACACTGTATTCAAATGTTTATGATTTTTTTTAAAAAAATTAAAAAATTAATTTGTAATGAATTGTGAAAGAGAGGATGATGTGTCATTAATGTGATTACTGTAGGGAGGAATTGTTACTCAGTTTTTGTTTGATTCAAGGAAAGTAATTGTTCATTTTAGAGTGCTTATATAACCTTCCCCAATCCCACAGGATTCTGGCAGGCCCACCACATCTAGCAAAATATAACAAAACATGAATAAATAACTAAATTACATTATTTAAATGAAAAAACCAAACAGCCAAAACTCAGCAGCATGTTTTTCAGGTAAAAACTGGTGATATAAAGGTAGGAAAGATAATGGCAGCCTTTTTCCAATCCACCAAAAGTCACCTTAGTCCCCTCCACTGCAGAAGTTGAGGTCCGAAGGGAAAAGAAGAAAGAAAAGATAGTTTATCCGTGTGGGCATTGAACATTTCCACTACCATCATGGTTGAGTTTGCAAACCAAAGTGTAGGGCTCTTTCTTTCTGGCTATCATGGGTTGGATCTGAGAGTTCTCACCTGATCAGCAATAAAGCCTGGTTGAGAACCCTCAGAAGCCTCTTCTAAGAAAATGGATTCAAGACATTTAGATTTGTATCTTGCAACCTACGGAGAATTCAAAGTTAAGACTGGATTAATGGATGAAGACCAGATTCAAATTTGAAATTAGCTCAGTTGGGAGCTTCAGGTTTGTTCTATTCAGGGATGAAATCCATCAGGTTCTGACAGGTTCTGGAGAACCGGTAGCGGAAATTTTGAGTAGTTCGGAGAACCGGCAAATACCACCTCTGGCTAGCCCCAGAGTGGGGTGGGAAAGGGCAATCATGTATTCGATTTAAATTCCACCTTTCATTCAGAAGCTTATGGCAGCATTTGTATTCTTTACCATAGTCCCTGTTCTCTAGTACCTTAAGGCCTCAGGATGAATGTGACCCTATTGGCTTCTGTAGCCTCAAGTGTGTTAAGAGCCCACTGCTTGGCTGTATTAACATCCATTACAATAGTTCTATTTGATAATTATATATCTTTATTTGTATTGTCTCTATTGTTTAAATTATTTAAATTGTTTTTAATTTGTTTTTTACATGTTATGATGTATGCCACCCAGAGTCACTTCTTGAGATGGGCGGCTCTAGAAATCAACTAAATAAATAATATTTTCCCCCACTCCACCCCTAGCAACTTTCCTTTACAACAACACTGTGGTTTAGGTTGTGCTGAGAGTAAGTGGCCCAAGGCACCCAAAAAATTACCGTCACTGAAAATAGACTAGAACCCAAGTCTTCCCTCTCCTAGTCCACTGTCTTAACCTCTATATCACATGAGTCATGGGGGTATTAGTTGAACTTCACTATACCTAAAAATGGTATTTCCTGTGATGCTGTATGCAAACAAGAGTTGGACTTTGAAGAAACAAGATAAGAAAAGTTTTGAATTTTGGTCTTGGAGAAGTCTCCTGAGGATATAGTACTTTGAACAGCCAAAAAGAAGAAACTGATAGATCTTCAAACAATTAAACCCAGAATTTTCATTCAAGGCACAAGTGAGGATCAAATTAGCCTGCTCCAGTCATAGACAAAGACTTGCCTCTCTAGAAAAGGCTCTAAAAATCAGAAAGGTGAAAGGAAAGACAACCAGAAAATGACTAACAGCAAGGTGGATAGACTCTGTTACAGTAGTGATGAGTGCATTGTTGGAAGCACTGGAGGACCAGTTTAGGGGCAGATCATAGTGAAGAAAAGCTATCTGTGTGATTGCAAAGTTGAAGATGACTTGATGTCATTCAATTATCATCAATCATGTCTGCATACAGCATTTCTACAATTTTCCAAATAATTCAGAGACATCTGTTGTCATCACATGGATTGAATCTCTTCACATCAAAGCTTTGTACAGCCCCTTTCAAAATTTCTCCAGGTAGATGATGTTCCAAAATCCATATTTTTTTGCTCTAGGATTATCAAAGTTGTTAACTTACACCTATCAATATGTTTACCCTTCAGTATAACTTTTTCTTCATTTTCAGAAATATGTTTATGGGAGATAAAATGCTGCTTTTCAGCTAATTTTTTTTCCAGGTGAGTACATTTTTATCACCTCTAATCATATTATTTTTTTAGGTAATGATTGCTCACTGGAGCATAGAAATGATGTGGATGTTAAATTATGTGGAGGCTAAAACATATGAAGAATGGTTTCCGAAATTGGGTATGTCTAGTTTAATGAAAAGAAGGAGAGAGAGAGAGAGAGAGAGAGAGAGAGAGAGAGAGAGGGAGGGAGGGAGGGAGGGAGGGAGGGAGGGAGGAAGGAAGACATGACAGCAGTGTTCCAATATCTGAGGGACTGTCACAAAGAAGAGGGGGTCAACCTATTCACCAAAGCACCTGAAGGCAGGATAAGAAGCATTGGATGGAAACTAATCAAGAAGAGAAGCAATTTAGAACTAAGGAAAAATTTCCTGATAGTTAGAACAATTTATCTGTGCCTCCAGAAGTTGTGGATGCTCTAACACTGGACGTTTTTAGGAGGAGATTGGACAACCATTTGTCTGAAATATATAGGGTTTCCTGCTTGAACAGGGGGCTGGAGTAGATGACCTCTAAGGTCCCTTCCAACTCTGTTATTCTGTTATGTATCACCAAATATTAAATACAGCAATATGCTCCCCAGTGTCCAGAGTTGAAGTCTTTTCCAACACTACAATCAAAAGCATCAATTATTTGGCGAGCAACCTTCCTTTTGGTCCAACTCTCACAGCCATACGTTACTATTGGGAAAACCATAGCTTTGACTACAGTATATAGACCTTTGTTGGCAGGGTGATCAGTCTCTGCTTTTTAGTATGCTGTCTAGGTTTGCCATAGCTTTCCTCCCAAGGAGCAAGCATCTTTTAATTTCGTGGCTGCAGTCACCATCTGTGGTAATCTTGGAGCCCAAGAAAATAAAATCTGTCAGTGCCTCCATTGCTTCATCTTCTATTTGCCAAGAAGTAATGGGACCAGATGCCATGATCTTAGTTTATATAATGTTGAGTTTCAAACCAACTTTTGCACTCTCCTTTTTCACTCTCATCAGGAGGCACTTTAGTTCCTCTTCACTTTCTGCCATTAGAGAGGTATTGTTTGCATATCCAAGGTTGTTGTTATTTCTCCTGGCAATTTTAATTCTGGCTTGTCCAGCCCCGCATTTCACATATAAGTTAAATAAGCAGGGTGACAATATACAGCCTTGTCATACTTTTTTTCCTTTTGAACTATTTGAACTGATTTTGAACTAATCAGTTGTTCCGTGTCTGCTTCTAACTGTTGCTTCTTGACCTGCATACCGGTTTCTCATAAGACAGGTAAAGTAATCAAGGTTACTCCCATCTCTTTAAGAATTTGCTACAGTTTGTTGTTATTCACATAATCAAAGGCTTTAGCATAGCAAAAGCAGATGTTTTTCTGGAACTCCCTTGCTTTCTCCATAATCCAGCCAATGTTGGCAATTTGATCTCTAGTTCCTCTACCTCTTTCAAACTCACCTTCTACTTCTGGTGGTTCTTGGTTCACATATTGCTGAAGCCTACCTTGTAGGATTTTGAGCTTGAGCTTGCTAGCATGTGAAATGATGGAAAGGAGATACAAAACCCCATTTTCCTGTTTAATTTTATGTCTACTAAGTTTGGGTCAGTCATATTACTGATGGTTCAACCAAAAAGAACCGATGACACATCCCTGCGTCCTAATGTTTCAAACTACTCCAAAGTGGCCCAAATGGTTCCATCAAAAGTTGGGTGCTTTGTTACCAAATCTCATAAATATGACTATATATATCTTTGTTCTGGTGGACTCTCTGCAACTAGGCAAGTAATGTCACAAAGGAGTGAGCCTCCCTTTGAGGTTTTAATTCAGGCATTGTCAGCAAGCCAAAACACTTCTAGTTTTGTGCCCCTGGCTTTTGGATTAGTATTAAGCAAGAAATGAACTTAAGCCTCTATTTTTTAAGACTGTTATTCTCCAAATACATATTTCATGGTCAGCTGTTTTCAAAGGCTCTTCAAACCTGAGCCAATAGTGGTTGCAATGAACTGCTCCCCTTGACTTGTTGGAGCAGATTTTCTATAAAACAACATGGGTGAAGGCATTATTTTTCCACCCTTAAGGAAAGGGCTCGCATGATCAGTTTTGTTTGTGTGATTCTTGTAGTTTCAGGAAATGGCAAGATAGAATTTGAGAATATTCTGGCAATGTCGTGCAGTATTTGCCCTCTCCATTAAGCAAACAAATCAAATCAAAATTCACTTTGGTATGAATAAGGAAGTAGTAGTTACATTCAGATAATTTACATTATGTATATAAGCACATCAAGTTAAGATCTGGCACATCAAGTTAAGATCTGGTCATGCTAAGTTTCATTACTGTTAATATGGCTCATTGGTTTATTGGTTTATTGTCCTGTGTGAATACCTTTTCACTCAATGTATTCAAAAATTTAGAAAATGAGATACTTTAGTAATCGTATTGAGTAGGTTTCCTTATGAGAAAATTTTCATGGAAGGTGCCTGTTCGCCCTACCATTTAATTTGCTCTTTTTAATTCTGTAGTGCCAACACCTTCTGGATTTTTGGAATGTGCAGTAAATTTTTGCTTTTAATTGAGAAAAATATGGTTTGTGCCCCAACACTCAATGTTTTTCTATCTGAAAACTGCAACATTTTTCTTCACTATATTGATGTTGAATGTCCTGGCATGCTACAAATATATACAATTACTTCTACTTATCTGTTGGAGGCTTAACACATCTGGAGTTACTTTTTTAGCGGTTGACCAATCTTTCTGTTCCTCGATTGTACTGGAACATGATGTTACAGATAGAACACAGATTAAAAATAAACAGGTACCAGCCAGCTGTTATGACCTTCTCCCCTAGGCCAATTCTCTTTCCTTCCCCTCCTTTCCCTGATTTTTTTTTTAAAGGTCTGTTTGCATTTCTGCAAATCTCAAAAAATTCTGCTGACTCGTTCCATCCCTTTGCCTTCCCATACTGCTTTTTATTGTTTTTTTTTAATCACCTCTCTATCCTCTTTCTTTCCATAGAAATAGTTAATAACAAGAGCAAAATAAAAATATAACAGTTATAGTGCAATTAGAAGAAGGTAGAATTACAGAGTTGGAAGGGACCTTGTACCGTGTTTCCCCCAAAATAAGACCCTGTCTTATATTTTTTTGAACCCTGAAATAAGCGCTTGGCCTTATTGCCATGCGCTCAAAAGCCCGATTGGGCTTATTATCAGGGGATATCTTATTTTGGGGGAAACCAGGTAGGTCATCCAACCCCCTGCCCAAGCAGGAGACCCTACACCAGAGGTGTCAAACTGGCAGCCCACGGGCCAGATGTCTCATGCATAGGCCATGGCCACCCTAGCTCCGCGAAGGGGGAAACGTCACCAAATGTCACATGATGGCAATGTGACATGGTGAGTTTGACACCCTTGCCCTCCACCATTTCTGACAGGCAGCAGTCCAGTCTCTTCTTGAAAGCTTCCAGTGATGAAGCTCCCACATTAAAGGTACACCAAGACATTTTCAAATGATAACATAAATAATACAGTCATTTTAATACACTGAGAATTTTACTGCTTTCACATTCTGCAGGTAAAAGATAATATTGAAAAGTATTCAAAATGAATAAAATGTCTAATTATTTTCAGCTCCCAGGATTTATCTTCTGCCTATGCTGTAATTGTCTGCAATTATAATTGAGACTGTCATTCTCTTGGTGGCCCTGGAGATTTTTGGTGGCCCCCTGAGGTCAAGTGTAGTTTTTCTACCAAATTGTCATTTTTAAGAAAATAATTTAAAATGTATGGGCAAACACGTTAACTTCACTCAATTTATTTTAGTTCTGATCAAATTAAATCCAAGTGAACTTTTCTGCTAATCGCAGTCATTTCTTTGTGCTGGCCTCATCTATTCTAAGAGGGCAATCCTTCACAAGTACACCTCTATTAATCTTTAAGCAGAAAATTCAGTATCTATCAAGTTTCCTGTCCCCCAGTGCTATGAATGGCTATGACCCAACTATTACTTTGGTAAGGAATCTATGAATCTACCATGGTTTCTAACCTGTAGTTTTCTGCTATCCCAATGCAACTCACCTGAGTTTTGCCCTAATTTTATCTTCACCTTTCAGTTGAATTAGGCTAAGGCCACAGTTACCTGCTGACCCCTAAGCCTAGGTCTCCCTGGTCCCTTAAGCTCTCCTTAAGAGTGCTTTATGTAGGTGGGACTTTGTGTAGGGGCCCTTTAGCAGAACTGGGATAAGGTGAGGCATCCATCCTTGGGCTCCTTGATTTCTCATCAATCTTCAGTTCTGTTCACTATGGTATCCTTCTAGGCCAGAGGTCTTCAAACTTGGAAGCTTTAAGATTTGTGGACTTCAATTCCCAGAATTCTCCAGCCAACTGGAATTCTGGGAGTTGAAGTCCACAAGTCTTAAAGATGTCAAATTTGAAGACTTCTGTTCTAGGTTGACTGTAGGAGTTGGGACTGGGTGTATTGCAGTAGTTTAGTTCCTTCTTCAGTGGTTGTTTCCAGGTGGTGTCAATGAGAATGGAGAGATTGCACCTGAATCCCCACATTTGTGGAATATCTCAGGGCTGAATCCTCACCACCTCTTGTTTAATATCTAGTGTACACTGGGTAAGACCATCCATCATTTGAACTCCAGTCTGACAGGGAAAGTTTCCAGTGTACTACCCCAGTGTCTGGAAGCTGTTCAGGTCTGGACATTTTGACCGTTGATCTTGTGTGGGGTTTTATTTCCCCATTCAAGATTGGCATGCAACTTGGGGGTCCTTCTGAATGCGAAGCTACTGCTCAATGAGCAAGTGGAAGCTGTGTCTAGAATTTGCACAGTACATTTTGTGCATCTTTTTTTAACCAGATTATTTCACAAGTGGATTTGTCAAGTGCAGAAAATCAGGAGTCAAGGCGGTTCAAATTAATACAGGTTTATTGCATGCCAACACTCTCTACAAGAATCTGAACTACTAATGGTCAAGCAAATTGGTGGTAGATAAGAGTCAATGGAATTTAAAGTATGCTGGATTCAGATCTCTTGTGGGCACAAAAGGACTCAAGACTGATGATGTGCTTGAACTCTCCTTTGGGCTCAGCGTAGTCATCTCCTACAGGACTATTGCAATACACTTGTGGCTGCCATTGAAGATCATCCAAATGCTACAGCTGATTCAAAATGCAGCAGTGTGCGTGGTAATGAGCATGTCTCATTGCTATAAAATCCTTAACAGCGGAGGACCTGGTTAACTGAAGGTCCATCTATCTTCAATAGTTTCTGCATCAGGCAGGTGGATACATTCTAGGTCCCCTCAATTAAACCTCATCTTGTGGGACTAAGGATGTATGTTTTCTCTATCAGTACCTTTTCAGGTTGTTAGAATTGGAATAGAGAGAGGACTTTCTGGACAGTCTCATAAAACTATGACCAGTAATGAACCACCCAAAACTGCTGAAATTGTTCCCACCTTTACCTCCAGCTTTCTGGAATATTCTCTAGCTTCCATTTTCTGGGTAGGGGAGCACATTTCCCCAGAGGGTAGAATCTCCAATTATTTTTAATTTTCTAACAATAACTCCAGGCTTAGAAAGCATCTATTCCTAGTGAAGTCAGATTGGTGACACATGTCTCAGGTATTTGCAGTTTGGATTATTGTAACGTACTGTGCTTAAGTCTACTGTGAAGAGACTTCAGATACAACCAGTCTTCTTTTAAAAATATCATTTTATTAAACCTATCAGAGTATAAAATACAAATGAAAATGAAAATAATGGGAAAGGGGGAAAGGGGGACATGTAGGATGAAGAGGAAAAAGAGGCGGAAAGCAGTAACTTCCAACTCTTCTCAGTGCAGTAGAAATAACACAATAACATTATACAGTCTCAACTTTTTTAAAAAAAAGAAAAAGAAATGCAATTAGTCTGAAATGCGGTTCTGAGACTCCTGGTGGCCTCTTGTGGGCAGGACTATATTACACTGCCTTGGTTCAAAATATTAGCATTGGAAGGGACCTTGGACCAGATTGGAGGTTCACACCAGACTGAATTAAATCGCAAGGAAGAAAACAGATCATCTGTCAGGCTCTTTCCAAATGGGAAGTGTAAGCAGTCAAGGAAGCTTCTGAACGAACAAAAAATAGGTAGCACTATTTACTTTATTGTGCTTAGCTATACTATGCTATGCTATGCCATACTATTATACAGCTGCCTATCTCGTATATTGATTCTAGGCAGTTCACATCAATTCATAAAAACAAAGATTAAAAACATAATATTCTTCCCCCTCCCCCAGGTGCCAGATCAAACAGCCTTCCTGTTCAATTCCTTCAACACCACCAGTGTTAACACCCTCTTTAAAGGTAAAGGTAAAGGTTCCCCTCGCACATATGTGCTAGTTGTTCCTGACTCTAGGGGGCGGTGCTCATCTCTGTTTCAAAGCCGAAGAGACAGCGCTGTCCGAAGACGTCTCCGTGGTCATGTGGCCGGCATGACTAAATGCCAAAGGTGCACAGAATGCTGTTACCGTCCCACCAAAGGTGGTCCCTATTTTTCTACTTGCATTTTTTATGTGCTTTTGAACTGCTAGGTTGGCAGAAGCTGGGACAAGTAACGGGAGCTCACCCCGTTATGCGGCACTAGGGATTCGAACCGCTGAACTGCCGACCTTTCAATCGACAAGCTCAGTGTCTTAGCCACTGAGCCACCACATCCCTAACACCCTCTTTACCACCTTTGATAATAATGTTTCAGAAAGATCAACAGGAAAACCCCCTTGGAGCCGTTACATTTTTACATAAGAAGAAATGTTATAAAAGGGATTTATTATTGAACAAACTATCCCAACATATAAAATCTAGCATTGCAAAGGATGACTAATAGGCACTTGCTTGTCTATGTTACCTGTTAACCAACTTCTAGTCTGTAGCAAATTTTGCACAAGTAGAAGAATCCCACTTTTTAAACAAACAGCCTTCTGCAAACATAAATCAAATCACAAAACGGATGTTGTCCCTTCTCTGCTAAAATTGCCATCTACGTTTTTAAAATCTGGAAGTGTTTTTGTGCTGAGAAACACTGAAATACTCTGGATACTTTTCAGAGCATATTTCTTAGTATATATATTTTAAAAAACACCTCATTTTCAGATGAATTGAGCTGAGTACAGGGCAAGAGCAGTCATCATTTGCGGTAGATTTTCCTAAGAGGGTCAAATATAAATCCCATGTCATCCAGGAGATTGCTAGGGAGGCTGTTTTTCTCATCTTCTGGAACAAGCAGGGACAATAAAGATTTGCTTTTCTCCAATGTTCCTTCTTCTGCATAAATATGAGGCATGTAAGAAACCATGTTGTCCTCCAGCTTGTTGATTTGCTTACATTTCTAAGAAAGAAAGAAAATTCAGTCTTACTCCTTACTTACACCTATATTTAGGAATATTTAAGGTCCAAGGAGGCATTTTAAAGAGGTTCCCAATATAGTATTGTAGGAAGTTAGCACTCAGCCCTCCTAGAAAAATGAAATATTTTAGGAAATATTAAAAAAGGCAGAAAATTATATTTCCCCCAAAAGAGAAATAGAAATCTTAAGGTAAACAGAAACTCAGAGCTTCAACTCCCTGCCCCCAGCAGATATTTGCTGCCCATTGAGAAGGACTGGGCCAGCCTATCTACAAAACAAAAGACCTTCAGCTCGAGGGTGATGGGATCAGGGGTGCTATTCAGCAGGTTCTTACAGGTTCTGGAGAACCGGTAGCGGAAATTTTGAGTAGTTCGGAGAACCGGCAAATACCACCTTTGGCTGGCCTCAGAGTGGGGTGGGAATGGAGATTTTGCAATATCCTTCCCCCAGGAGTGGCGAGGGAATGGGGATTTTGCAGTATCCTTCCCCTGCCACGCCCACCAAGCCACGCCCACAGAACCGGTAGTAAAAAAAAATGTGAATTCCACCACTGGATGGGATTAAGATATGACCTTCCAGGACATAATAGGATTATCTAGCAGCAGGGCTCACTGCATTATAAAATCACCTGGAGACATTGCATCATCACCCTACTGGCTTCGACCAAACTTGATTTAGACAAACATGGCCCCATGGGAGTCTGACTACAGCCAATAGAATACATTTCTTGCACAGGAACAGGAAGCTCAAGGGCAAAGCCCAAGGGAGGGTATAAATAACCCTCACTCTTCACTCCACGTGGTCAACTGAACCAGGACCATGTGCTTGATGGTTCTGCTTCATTAAACCTTCTTTCCAATCAGCCTCCATGTTTCCAGTGTCTTTCTCCCCACTTGGAACTGAACCAGATGGACATTTCTTCCAACAGTATGGTGAGGAAGTGAAGCTGAGATTGCTGACTGCATGGCAAGAAAAACAGCTGCAACCCAGCAGAAATACTTCTGCCCCATACTTCCTCATGATTCAGCACAGCTCATACTTTTCTCCCAGAAACTTAAGAGGAGAATCATTCATTCATTCTTTCTTTCTTTCTTTCTTTCTTTCTCTTTCTTTCTTTCTTTCTTTCCCTTCCTTCCTTCTTTCCCATCTCTTCCTTTCTTTCTTCCTTCCTTCCTTCCTTCCTTCCTTCCTTCCTTTCTTTCTTTCTTTTTCTTCTTTTTCTTTTTCTTCTTCTTCTCTTTCTTTCTTCTTTCTTTCTTTCTCTTTCTTTCTTTCCCTTCCTTCCTTCCTTCTTTCCCATCTCTTCTCTCTTTCTTTCTTTCTTTCTTTTTCTTTCTTTCTTTCTGCTACTGACAGTTTACACCCAAGCATCCATACGAGAGTTCCAGGTCTCTGGCTAATTTAACCACTCCATAGAATTGTCATTTTTTCAGAGCCTGGAAAAAAAATCGCTCCCCATATTTGGGGGTGGGGGAAAGGGGGGGGCTCAGGGAAATCACTAGGAAATCTCAAGTCTGTAGGATGAACCCTGGCTCAACGCAAGTATTTAGAAAAGGGAATCCGCAGTTTGCCCTCCAGTTGCTTACTTGTTTCAAGGTAGCAGCCACTGTTTCCAAAAAGTTCTCAGATGCTTTTATGTTGCAATTTTGCCAAAAGTTCACCTACAGAAAGGAAAGGGGGGGGGTGGAGAGAGAGGTTCACAGTCATCCTCAAAATCCATCCAGAAAGTCTTTCCACTTCAAACATATATTTAGCTAACATTCTCAACCAATGCATCCAAAACTATTAGAAACTATAGGAGATTTATTTATGTAATACAGAGGGGAACAATGTCTTGATTCCCCCCCACTTCCCGAGACCCCCAAGAACCTGCTCCAATTTGGCAAATTCAGTTTGCCCAACTCTAGGCCATCTTGAGACAAAAAACATTCAAACTGTAGCTTAGGCTTAACTGTTTTTAAAACAAAATCAACTCACCCAGTACAGCCAGCTCCGTTTCCCTTCCGTAATGTTGTCCCGCCTTCTTTGAAACTCCTAAGGACTCAAAAAAATTTATTGTTATTAATATTATTATTTTCCTCCTCATCCATCAATAAGTTTCCAATTCAAATGGTAATCTAACCTTTTTCAAAGGTTCAGTTGTGTTACGGTTCAAGGGGTAAATTAAAGGTGAACCTGCAGGAGGATCCACAGTTGATTGTATAAATTTCATGTCTGTCACACCAGGGTCATCCTTTATGGGAAAGTAAGGAAATGCAAGGCTTAAATTATAGATTATATAAATATATATATTTATATATATATGTATATAAATATATATGTTTTTCTTCTAGCCAGGTTTTCCCTATGTAACCAAGGTTTTTTGTAGCTCCAGCTCAGTAGAATCACATCCACTCGATTCTGGGCTTTTTTCTTTTCTAACAGCTAGCAAGCTTTTACTGCTAGGTGGGAGACCTAAATAGATCCATTTCTAGCTCGTTTGCTTTCATCAGTAGGCCACACCCATATCTTATGTATCCTCCCTGTAAAGGTACAATATCAATTTTCTTACTTCTTCGTAGGGTTTATGTGTGTTTTTCTTAGAAAAGAAAAGAAAAGAAAAAAGCCCAGAATCGAGTGGATGTGATTCTACTGAGCTGGATCTACAAAAAACCTTGGTTACGTAGGGAAAACCTGGCTAGAAGAAAAACACACATAAACCCTACGAAGAAGTAAGAAAATTGATATATATATATATATATATATATATATATATATATATATATATATATATATATATATATATTATATATATAAATTAAGTATATTGTTTCCTTATTATATTTATCTATTGTAATACCTAGTAAGAAAAGTTCTGGCTTTTAATTCTATATTTTGCATTAGCATTTCGTCCAGCCATTGCTTTATCCAGTGCCAAAAGTCTCTGGTTTTTGGGCATTCCCATCAGATATGATAAAAGGTCCCTAACTCCACCTCACATTTCCAACACATTGGTGAATAATTTTTGCTCATTTTGGCTAGTCTTGTAGGTGGGGGATGCCACCTATAGAACATCTTGTATACATTTTCTTATACATAGTAGTTAAAGTCAGGTCTGCCTGATTCGCCAGTTGCGTCCCTTTCTGGATCGGGACTCATTAAATATGGTCACTCATGCTCTCGTCACTTCCCGCCTGGACTACTGCAATGCTCTCTACATGGGGCTCCCCTTGAAGAGCACCCGGGGGCTCCAGCTGGTCCAGAACGCGGCCGCACGGGTGGTTATGGGAGCGACATGGCGCTCCCATGTGACCCCCCTCCTGCGCGAGCTGCACTGGTTCCCGGTGGTCTTCCGGGTGCGCTTCAACATTTTGGTTACCACCTTTAGAGCGCTCCATGGCATCAGACTGGGGTATTTACGAGAACACCTTCTGCTACCAATAGCCTCTCACCGACCAGTACACTCCCATAGAGAGGGGCTTCTCAGGGTGCCGTTGGCCAAACAGTGTCGACTGGCGGCCCCCAGGGGGAGAGCCTTCTCTGTGGCGGCACCTACCATCTGGAACGAGCTCCCCCCAGAGATACGGAGGATCCCGGACCTGCGCACGTTTCGGCGTGCTCTCAAAACTTTTTTGTTTCAGCAGGCTGGCCTGGCCTAACTCTCCTTTTTTAAATTTTTAATTCGTTTGATTTTATAAATTGGGTGTTTTAATCTGTGTTTCAGCCAAAATATTTAATAATTTTAAGGGACTTTTAATATTTGTATTATCTGTATTTTATCTTGGCTGTTCACCGTCCTGAGTCCTCCGGGAGTAGGGCGGTATAGAAATTTGATAAATAAACAAATAAATAAATAAATAAATAAATAAATAAATAAATAAATAAAGTTTTCTGTTCCTTTCCCATAGATCCTGCCAATTATTTAAGTCAATGCTATAGCCAAAATTATTGCTCCGTTTTAACATGGTTTCCTTCACTTGTTCTTCAAACATAGCCTGCTCCAGTAGATATTGATATATTTTTCTAATCACTTTTTCCTCTGAACCTAATAAAATTCGATCAAATTCAGTTTCTTATTAGCTGTCCACATTTTAGATGAATCTCTGTCTAGCTCCAATTTGGCAAATTCAGTTTGCCCAACTCTAGGCCGTCTTGAGACAAAAAACATTCAAACTGTAGCTTAGGCTTAGCTGTTTTTAAAACAAAATCAACTCACCCAGTACAGCCAGCTCCGTTTCCCTTCCGTAATGTTGTCCCGCCTTCTTTGAAACTCCTAAGGACTCAAAAATTTTTACTGTTATTAATATTATTATTTTCCTCCTCATCCATCAATAAGTTTCCAATTCAAATGGTTATCTAACCTTTTTCAAAGATTCAGTTGTGTTACGGTTCAAGGGGTAAATTAAAGGTGAACCTGCAGGAGGATCCACAGTTGATTGTATAAATTTCATGTCTGTCACACCAGGGTCACCCTTTATGGGAAAGTAAGGAAATGCAAGGCTTAAATTATAGAACACTGTTTAATGCTTGGATATTTTGTGATCTAGAATCATTGGAAGAGAGCAAGTTTGGTCCAGGGGTTTAGGCATCAGGCTGGAAACTGGGAGACCATGAGTTTCAGTCACCCTTAACTACAAAGCCAGCTGGGTGGCCTTGGGCCAGTCAATTTCCCTCAGCCCTAATCAGGATGCAATGGCAACCTCCTCCTCTCCTCTGTGTGTGTGTGTGTGAGAGAGAGAGACAGAGACAGAGACAGAGAGACATATACACAGAGAGAGACAGAGAGAGAGAGAGAGAGAGAGAGAGAGAGAGAGAGAGAGAGAGAGAGAGGAAGAGACACAGAGACAGAGAGAATGAATGAATGAATGAATGAATGAATGAGGATAAACCATCCTTAGATACAACTGCAAAATTAAAAGAATTACCATATTTTTCGGAGTATAAGACGCACCGGAGTATAAGACGCACTTACCTTTTTTGGGTTTTTTTTTAAAAAAGTTTTTTTTTATTTTTTAGACAAACACACATACAAACATACAATGTATTTTCTTTGAACAGAGTATTTGGCTGGTTCACAAATTTAAACAGTGTTTAGTCATTTCAATTAAATTTACAATTTCTATATTTCCTTTTTGCCATATTTATTCCTCATCTATTTTTTAAAAAACCAATATTACCCTTCATTTTCATCTCTAATCTTAATCAAATTCAATTTTTCCCTTCTATTCTATATTATACCCCTTCCCATTGTCTTCTATTTTTATATCCTTCCTCACATTGGTTAATTATGTAATATTACAATTGTTTAATACAAATTCAACATTTTAATATAAATCAATTATTTATTTATTTATTTATTTATTGGTTCGATTTATATGCCACCCTTTCTCCGGAGACTCAGGGCGGCTTACAATGAGTTAAGCAATAGCCTTCATACTTTTGTATATACCTGCTTAGTAGGCCTTTCGGCCCCCCCAAGCAGTGTTCTTTTTTATACAAAGTCAGCTTATTGCCCCCCCAATCCGGGTCTCCATTTTACCTACCTCGAAAGGATGGAAGGCTGAGTCAACCTTGAGCCTGGTGAGATTTGAACTTGCAGTAATTGCAGGCAGCTGGTGCTACTTAACAGCACTTTAGTCTGCTGTGCCACCAAGGCTCTTATATAACTATATTTTTTGTATATTAATCAATATGAACAGGAATATTCCAATTATTTCCATGCAATCCAATTTCTTACAAATCAATTAATTATATTTACCAATAATAATAAACCAAATAATTTCCCCCCTTATGTTACTCATTTTCACATCTTAAACTCTCCCAATAACCCACATAGTTTTGCCCATCTAATCATCCAAATCACAACTTAATCATTTCTACTTTCATCACAATATATAATTAAAAATATTTCAATCATTAGAATTTCCCTAATTAAATTTAAAAATATTCTAGCTGTTATCCAAGCTACAATTTAATCCTTTTTTACTTTCACCACCATATACCATTAAAGGTATTTCAATTGTTACAGTTTATACTTATTCATATTTCTAAAAAAAATAAAAAAATAAAAACTTATCATTGTCTAGATTTCAAAAATATAAAGACAAATATTCCAATTATTATTCATTTCATTTTTACAATCATGATTTCCCATTTATTTCTTACTACTATTCATATTTCAATTCTAAATATGTATAACATTTTTCTCTTTCATTTCTTTTTCTTTTTCTCCCTTCCCATTTTTATTTTTGACTTTTTCGTTCTCCTTTTTTTTCTTTTGTGTTTAAAATCTTGAACTCTCCTCTTTTGCCCTAAATTTCCCATTGTTTGTACCTACCTTTTTTGGTGAGGAAAAAGAAGAAAAAGAAATCTCCCTGTGTCTCTGCCTAATTTTGCCTTGCTGCAGCAAACAGCAAACAGCCTGTTTTACTTTCAGTTTTGTTTTCAGCATAGCTTGATTAGCACAAGGAAAAAAAAATCTGCTCCAGCAATTTAGCTCTTTGCAGCAAGCAGGAGAGCCCTGCGCAAAACAGCTGAGAGCAAATCAGCTGAGAGTCGGGAGGCGATATAATCAACTTGTGCTAATTAGTCTATCCTGAAGCTGAAAGGAGCTGTTTTGTCTTGCTGTTTGCTTGCAAGGAGGTAACTGCTGCGAGGCAGAGGCCAAAGGGTGGGGGCCAGTGGGTGGGCAGGGCTACATTCGGTGTATAAGACACACCTAAATTTTCACCCCCTTTTGGGGGGTAAAAAGGTGCGTCTTGTACTCCAAAAAATAAGATATTCTATAAGAAATAATTTCAATTCTGGTATACTTGTGCTTAGTGGTAGGTGAATTAAAGCTTCTGGCCTCACATCCTTGTAGCTTCTCTGTCAAAAATATTAGAACCTACCCATGTCTGGCCATAAACCATTTTAAATGGTAAACAAGTAGTCATATGCAAACATAGTTATCCTAAGTTATTAAATGATCTTGGCCAGATTGATTTTACTAATTTGAAGTATGTCAAACCATTTTTTAACAAGATTGAGTGTTGAACAAACTGTGGGAAGGGGACACTGGTGTTTGGAGGAGTATTGTCATAAAACAAGTCATATTTTAGAAATGACTATTGTAAGAAGAGGTGCCAGAGATTATTCAAATCAAATATAGCTGTGATGCAACTATCCCTTTCCTTACTAATATTGATACAAGAGTGTAAGTATGAAATCACCCCACTCGTTTCATTCTGGCTGCTGCACATCACCTCTTATTTTGGATAATCTCTGTTGGATCATCTGAAGGAAGTGCGACACTTTATTCCAATTACCTTAATTATTTGTTTTTCGTCCAAACTGTTTTTATACAATGAGGGTGGTGTTGCATGGTTTCCCAGGCCAGCTGCATTCTAAAAGTGACGAAGAAGCAGAAAGAGAAAGTCTCTTTGGATAGTTGCAATTGACAAAACATTAACATCTGGAAGACTTGAACTAATACTTGCTTTGGCATAAATTCTAATGAACTCACTGAAACCTCCTTTAGAGTACCATGCACAGGCTTATGCTAGAAATCGAGGACCTGTCCCTAAAATATCACAGAAAGTAGCCAATGATATTATTTCTCACCAAAACAGGTTCACTCTCCTCCTTGTAGTCAATCAGGGACTGGTTGCCGAGTTCATATGGAATGAATGTAGACTTTTTCTTCACTTTAACGATACAGAAATACAATAACAGAATACTCAGGCCCACTACATAAAAGGAAAGGGGAAAAGGAAGATTGTCACCAACTTTCCACAACATCTTTCTCTCTTTAATTAAGGTTTTTTTTTTATTAATAACATAATTAAAAACATTGGACATGGTTTGACATTTCCGGTTTAGACATTTCCATCAAATTTTACTTTACAACTAATACAACTCCTTTATGTTATACAAATATATACCTTCTTTCACAATTCAAACACGAAAATTCTTACATCTATAGAACTTACATCCATAACAGTTTCATTCCTATCTCTTTAAAGAAACTAACATATAGATTTCTAAACTTTCAACTCATCAGTAATCCTTTATCCTGGCAATCTTCCTCCTCTCCAACCAATAGTATACTTTATTCCAGATTTCGTAGTATTCTGTTTCGCTCTTATCTTTGAGATCCAATGTCAACCTGTCCTTTTCAGTACAAGTTAATATCTTAGCTACTACTTCTTCCTCTGAGGGGATTTCTTTATTTTTCCAGTTTTGTGCAAAGGCCAGTCTTGATGCCATTAGAATATGTAACATTAAGTATATTGTTTCCTTATTATATTTATCTATTGTAATACCTAGTAAGAAAAGTTCTGGCTTTTAATTCTATATTTTGCATTAGCATTTCCTCCAGCCATTGCTTTATCCAGTGCCAAAAGTCTCTGGTTTTTGGGCATTCCCACCAGATATGATAAAAGGTCCCTAACTCCACCTCACATTTCCAACACATTGGTGAATAATTTTTGCTCATTTTGGCTAGTCTTGTAGGTGGGGGATGCCACCTATAGAACATCTTGTATAAATTTTCTTTATACATAGTAGTTAAAGTCAAGTCCACCTGATTCACCAGTTGCGTCCCTTTCTGGATCGGGACTCGTTAAAAACAGTCACTCATGCTCTCGTCACTTCCCGCCTGGACTACTGCAATGCTCTCTACATGGGCCTCCCCTTGAAGAGCACCCGGGGGCTCCAGCTGGTCCAGAACGCGGCCGCACGGGTGGTTATGGGAGCAATGTGGCGCTCCCATGTGACCCCCCTCCTGCGCGAGCTGCACTGGCTCCCGGTGGTCTTCCGGGTGTGCTTCAACGTTTTGGTTACCACCTTTAGAGCACTCCATGGCATCAGACTGGGGTATTTACGAGACCGCCTTCTGCTACCAATAGCCTCTCACCGACCAGTACACTCCCATAAAGAGGGGCTTCTCAGGGTGCTGTCGGCCAAACAGTGTCGACTGGCGGCCCCCAGGGGGAGAGCCTTCTCTGTGGCGGCACCTACCATCTGGAACGAGCTCCCCCCAGAGATACGGAGGATCCCGGACCTACGCACGTTTCGGCGTGCTCTCAAAACTTTTTTGTTTCAGCAGGCTGGCCTGGCCTAACTCTCCTTTTTTAAATTTTTAATTCGTTTGATTTTATAAATTGGGTGTTTTAATCTGTGTTTCGGCCAAAATATTTAATAATTTTAAGGGACTTTTAATATTTGTATTATCTGTATTTTATCTTGGCTGTTCACCGCCCTGAGTCCTCCGGGAGTAGGGCAGTATAGAAATTTGATAAATAAATAAATAAATAAATAAATAAATAAATAAATAAATAAATAAATAAAGTTTTCTGTTCCTTTCCCATAGATCCTGCCAATTATTTAAGTCAATGCTATAGTCAAAATTATTGCTCCGTTTTAACATGGTTTCCTTCACTTGTTCTTCAAACATAGCCTGCTCCAGTAGATATTGATATATTTTTCTAATCACTTTTTCCTCTGAACCTAATAAAATTCGATCAAATTCAGTTTCTTATTAGTTGTCCACATTTTAGATGAATCTCTGTCTAGCAGGATAGTTTCAGCTGAAGGTTTTTCTTGGGCCATTCCTTTGTTTTCCTGCCTTTTCTTCCAATTCTTTTTCTTACCATAAATATACATATGGGAATTGAGGGTGGGGAAGGCAGAATAGCTGCCTTTTGATTGCTAGTTCCTTGGAACCATGGAAGAATGGTGGACCAAACCATTTCATACAAGGGTAGCACGGCATGTTTAGGCTGACGGCCCTTGTCAGTGGTTGCATCCAGGAAAGAGAAAGTAGTTGCTTTCAGATGGCATGGTGTAAGCACACACTGCTCATGTACAATATTTACTTGGTTTAAGAGCTATAATCAGCCAATAGCATAACCAAAATAGATGATTCTCAGACAATTCAGAAATTTCATTCCAAGGATATAAAGCAACAATCTGGCCTACTATACATTATAATGAAACTGCCAACAAAGAGGGTTGGAGAGCCATTTGACTGTATTCTTGATGTATTTTGACTAAAATTTTCCAATAATATCGTTTATTTGCTTTTAGCCTAACATGTACTGTGAACCCGGGCATTATAATTTCTAAGCCATAGGTTAAGGTCCAACATAAGAGTTGGAGCCAGCCACTTATGGGTTATCCAGCAAACCAGTTAAACAAACTGTGATTTAATGTGATCCATGAAACAATCCTACCCAATGAGCAAAGAATGCCAACTTCAGTATGGGAACAAATATTGGAATTGCAGTGATTGTATTGACCATGATATGATAGCATTTTTCATGAACCGATGGTGTCACTGGAGTGGGCTTGTGGGAATCAAGTAGAAAACATGTATTAAATTAAGTCTCTCTGCACAATTATGGATTTTATATCCATACCAGGAAGAAGAAACTTTCACAAAGTTCTGTATTTTCACCTAACTGGAAAGAATCCTTAGGAAACGTAGATTAAGTAAAATAATAAAGATGGGTTCCATTAATCTTGACCAGTTGTATAGAAAATGATATCTGGATCTTGGTTCCTTTAGAATCAGTAAACCTACTTGTGGAACGTCAATATTTGCTCATCCTGGCTTGCTTCAAAATCACACCCCTATGTCACATGACAATCCATATAAAAGCCTGGGTTAAGCCATAAGTGGGCTGGTTTATTTTTAGCTTTACATGAGTATCAATTCATTATTGAATTGATGTTCATCTATTGTACTAGAATTATGTAAATTTTAATCAAGGTCATTACTGTTTGCTCAAAAAGCCAGGTTTTAAAACTTCTGGTTTACAATTATGTAAACTCAGACAAGATCTATTTAATATCTCATGCTACCTCTTTATAGCTCTGCAACAACTCAAAACCAGCCTACAAAATGATTCTAAGAATAATATTGGATATGAATCTTGGTATATAAGATTAGAGCATAAAACTAAACTATAATCAAATAAGTGACGGGTTCTACTTTACACATTATAATGATTACAATTCAGTGGTGGAATTCAATTTTTTTTACTATCGGTTCTGTGGGTGTGGCTTGGTGGGCATGGTATGGCTTGGTGGGTGTGGCTTGGTGGGCATGGCAGGGGAAGGATACTGCAAAATCTCCATTCCCACTCCACTCCAGGGGAAGGATATTGCAAAATCCCCATTCCCTCCCCACTAATGGGGGAAGGATATTGCAAAATCTCCATTCCCACCCCACTCTGAGGCCAGCCAGAGGTGGTATTTGCCAGTTCTCTGAACTATTCAAAATTTCCACTACTGGTTCTCCAGAACCTGTCAGAACCTGCTGAATAGCACCCCTGTTACAATTCCCCTGGAATCTGACTGACTGAGATTAAATTTGATGGTGGATGTGATCTGATTATTCCTAACAATGGGAATGGCTAAACAAAGTAAAGAATACTGATTTGTGTAGGCTTTGTCTAAACCATGATTTCTGCCTTACTGCACTCCCACATTAGGATAACAAGTCAAGATTATTCTGATTTTACTATCTAGAGTTTTAAGAAAACAGGTTATCAGAGATCCTATTTGGAGTTCACCATGAACCAAAATGCAAATGAAAGCTTTGAGGGTTGTTTAGTTTACGGTGAATACGGTGAACTACATAAATCAAAATAACCATTGGATGGTCCAAACATGTGCCAAAGACTGTCTTGCTTTCCCTCTAGTGACCATCTGGACTTTTGTTGATCAGATCTAGTAGTCCTAGTTAATTGTTATAGCTTGGTGGTCTCTTAAGAGAGTGATTAGCATGATACTTCAAGGTATTAATTCAATCGCAATAATCCTGAATTCATAAAAATTGGTACTTATTTTGTGCTTGAAGCAGCCATAGGTTTAACTGTGTCATTAATAGATTTCTAAACATTCACTTTTAGGTAAGACACACTGACTTAAGTGAGTTATTCCATAACCAAAGCATCATAACTCAAAGGTGCTGGTAAGGGAGAACTTGATGCAGCCCCTCCCCCCCCTCCCCGGTGTTGACATCCAGAAGAGACAGCATCATTCAGGTCTTTCAGAAAAGTTAAAGGCCGGATTTTGAGTTAAAGTAGATGCATAACACACAACAATTACAAAATGGCACAAGATTTTCTAGTAAGCAATATATAAACACATTACTCACATATCAGTAACAGAAATATAATCACAATTATGCCAATTACTCCTCCCAATGGAAGAGTACTGGGCTCCACTATGGCCATATTTGTGATGTCACATTTGATCCCATCTAGACAAGAGCATACTTGGACATTCAGAGTCTGTTGCCTAAAAACCCCTTGTAAATCTCGTATACGGAGAGGCACCAAGTAATCGCCAGGAGAGTGATTTTTCAGCATAAAAAGTTGAACCGAGTTACCTACAAAACAGGAAAGAAACAAAAACATCCATCATTCTCCAACGATCACATCCTTGCTAAGATTATTGTGCTAATATTGCAATAAAGACTAGCAGCTTGATGCATTTCAAGTGCTACCCACAGGAGTGAGAATACTTTTAAATGTTCGGAGCTGGTTGAGTTTTTTTAATAAAAGTTCCAGAGAAAACTCCTACAAGTTGGATTAGCTGTCCAGCCTGCCTTGAATACTTCTGAAGAAATGAATTCTAACATCCACTGCTTAGAAGCCTTTAATGCAGAGGTGTCAAACTCACATCGTTAACGGTGTCATCATGTGACGTATCGAGACTTTTTTTTCCCCTTTGCTAAACCGGGCGTAGGCATGGCCAACATGTAACACATCCAGCCGGGAGTTTGACAGCCCTGCTTTAATGGGACTACTGACATAATAGCAAAGAAAAGGAATAAACATTATTAAAAATTGTACCATACATTAAATCTTTAAAGTGATTCATCCCAGTGTCCCATTCTTTCCTACGTACTTTGAAGACTCATAGAATCATAGAATATCAGAGTTGAAAAGCACCTGGGAGGTCTTCTAATCCAATCCTCTGCTCAAGCAGGGGATCCTACACCAATTCAGACTGGTAGCTGTCCAGTCTCCTCTTAAGAGCTTCCAGCGATGGAGTACCTACCACTTCTGAAGGCAGGATGTTCCATTGGTTAATCGTTCTCTCAGGAAATTTCTCCTTAGCACTAGGTTGGAGAAACTTCTAGGTCTCTTTGATTAGTTCTATCTGGTGCTTTAGAAAATAGGTTCACCTTCTGGTGCTTTGTAAAATAGGGTATCCCCCCCCCCTCCTTTCTTTGTGGCAGTCTCTTAAATATTGGAACGTTACTATCATGTTTCTCCTGGTCCTTCTTTTCAGTAGATTAACCTTACCCAATTCGTGCCACCATTCATCATATGTTTTGGTCTCCAGGCTCCTAATCATCTTTGTTGCTGTTCTCTACACTTTTTCCAGAGTCTCAAAATCTTTTTTATAATATGGTGACCCAAACTGAATGCAGTATTCCAAGTGTGATCTTACTAACTCCTTAGTTACTTTGGGAACTCCTTAATTCCCAAAGGAAATTAAATGTCCAAAAGAGGACCATGTATAATTGAGTGCCAGGATTCTCTTAAGATGTAAAAAGGAGCCTCATGAGATCCATCACATAATGTCACATGCATATATAAAAGAAGCTGAAATTTCCAGCAAATAACAACTTCTTGTGAAATTTCAGTTCCACGCACAAGAACATGGAAGGCTGGTGTAATGTTCTGTGGTTTTACAAGATCACAAGTTTCTGGTGGACATTTTTTTATCACACTTTGAGTAGTCAGGGAGCATCTTGGAATAGTCATAGGTTCCTGAGCTCAGGAATATGTCCATACAGCAACTGTCCTCTGCCTGATATACAGTACAGTCTACAGGTCTGATGTTTACTAATTTTTAACCCATCCTTCCTGATCAAATCAAACAAGGACTCGTATGGGAAACAAAACTGTGAGTCTAGCTCAGTGATGGGTAACCTTTTTGTCATCGTGTGCCGGGAGGGGTCGCATGCGTGCGTGCCCACACCCATAATGTGCTCCGGCCCCGTGCATGCACGTGTGACCCCCCACCCACCCCCCACTCCTGGCACACGATGGCCCGGTAGGCCCGTTTTTCTCTCTCACCTGACTCCAGAACTTCTCTAGGAGTCTGGGGAGGGCAAAAACGGCCTTCCCCATCCCCCCGGAGGTCCTCCGGAGGCCAGAAACGGCTGGTTTGCCAACTTCCTGTGGGACCAGAAGTTGGCAAACAGGCCATTTTCACCCTCCGGAGGACTTCCGGGGGGGTGGGGAAGGCCGTTTTCATGCTCCCCAGACTCCTAGAGGGGCTCTGGAGGCTGGGGAAAGCAAAAAACAGGCCTTCCAATCCCACCAGAAGTTGGCAAATGGGCCGTTTCTGGCCTCTGGAGGGCCTCCGGGAGGGTGGGGAAGGCCGTTTTCACCCTCCCCAGCCTCCTAGAGAAGCTCTGGAGCAGGGTGAGAGAGAAAAACGGGCCTTCCCCACCATCCCCTGAGGCCCTCCGGAGGCAGGGAACAACCTGTTTCTCTACTTCTGGTGGGCCCAAAAGGCCCAAAAATGAGCTGGCGTGCTTACTGATATGGCTACGCGTGCCACCTGTGGCACACATGCCATAGGTTCACCATCACAGGTCTAGCTGAAAAACAGTGCTGATAGCAATAGCAATAGCACTTAGACTTAATGCTTTACAGCACTCTCTAAGCAGTTTAGAAGCTCAGCATCTTGCCCCCAATAATCTGGGTCCTCATTTTACCTATTTTGAAAGGATGGAAGACTGAGTCAACCTTGAGCCGGTCAGAATCGAAGTCCTGGCAATGGGCAGAGTTAGACTTGCAGTAGTGCATTCTAAGCATTGTGCCACCGTGGCTCTGATATTCAGTGTAATAAAAAATCTGTTAGTTATCACCTAGGTAGCCCTTGGTTGTCAGAAGAATCCCCTAAACTTTCTTCCCTTCACATATGTTCAGAGAGGGCAATTGATGTTTGTTTTTTGACCTGGCCTGCCTTGAAGGGCTGACGATCCTCAATGATTCTTCGCCATTCCCAGAATAAATTTTCTGTAGAGGTGAAATCAAAGGACATGGCAATTCCCAATTAGCAGCCATTTACCAGAGCTCTCTCCCAATCTCCAGAAGTTTTGACTACCCTCCAAAGCATCTTCCAATTGGAATGTTAAAGATCCTGCATATGGATTGTAATCTTCGACTTCAGATGTTATACGGAAAGGACCCAGTCCTTTTCCCTCACATATCGTCAAGTTTTGTACTGCAATCAGTTTTGAAGGACTGATGTAAAGTTGGATGGTACCTGTGCCAGTTAATGGTGGAATACCTGGGAAAGAATAGAAGTATTTTAATTTTAAGAAACCCTGTATGGAAGCAGGAAGGAGCCTTCAAACTAAGAGAAGACCATATAGTTTAGATGTATGGTTTGTATGCAGCTCCCCCAAACTCTAGAAACAGCTGCAAGTTGCCATCAAGTTTGTCATACCATAAAATAAGGGAAACAGTTGAATTATTAAGACGAATTGCATTAATTGTACTTCAATTCATGAAATAATTATAAATCCAAGTAAGTCAAATAGTTTTTTTCCTGGCCATACACACAACACCTCACATAACAAACCAGAACAAATGATCTGAGTGTGCTCCAGAATTTAATAGTGAATTTCATTTTAGTTATTTTTGAAATATGCATGGCCACCTATCTTACATACACAACATCACCCTGAACTGCCAACAACAATCTTCCATGCACAGAGACACAAACATAAAATGTCTATCAACAAAATACAAGAGCAATTAAAATAATGTCATAACCAAGGCACCTTTTAATAGGCTCACAACAGAAATCATAGTATACTGGGATAAGCCAGTATTCCAGCCCAGAGGGAAGATTCAGGTCTTCACAGCCTTCCAGTAGAGCTTCAGGGTCTTTTGGAATTTGGGGGTAACTTTTTAGATAGGGACGTGGTGGCTCAGTGGCTAAGACACTGAGCTTGTCCGATCAAAGGTCAGCAGTTCAGCGGTTCAAATCCCTAGGGCCGCATAACAGGGTGAGCTCCCGTTATTTGTCCCAGCTTCTGCCAACCTAACAGTTCAAAAGCACGTTAAAAAATGCAAGTAGAAAAATAGGGACCACCTTTGGTGGGAAGGTAATAGTATTCCGTGCGCCATTGGCATTTAGTCATGCCGGGACATGACCACGGAAACGGTCATGTGCCGACATGTGCTGGCTCTTCAGCTTTGAAACAGAGATGAGCACTGCCCCCTAAAGTCAGGAACGACTAGCACATATGTGCGAGGGGAATCTTTACCTTTACCCTTTATGTTTTAGATAGAGTGGATGCCACGGCAAAGATGGCATGTTTCCTAAATCCCACAAGATGACATGCCATGATTTTGCCCTCTCAGATCTTGAGGGGGACAGAAAACCTTGAAGAGAGTAGTATAACATGGCTCTCTGCCATAAAGGACTTTAAAAGTGATAATCAGCACTTTGAATTGCACCTGAAAGCAGATTAGGAGCTCGTGAAGCTGTGTACAACACTAGTATAGTATAGACCATGGATCCATGGTCCACTATCAGGCCCTGGACTATTCGCAACCGCACACATGATCAGTGGGCTGGAGCACATGTGCACAGCTCAACTTGCTTGAACAGCAGGCGGGCGTGCATGCATGCGTGTGCATGCCGGCCCACCACTTGATTGGTCCAGTTCCCTTCTTCCCCACCACCACCAGGCTGCCAAGCTGCAAAGGTTGGGGACCACTCGTATACATGAACTGTGATGTGCCCAGAACTGTGCATTTTGGACCAGTTGAAGTTTCCAAATGTATTTTAAGGGCAGCCCCAGGTAGAACGCATTGCTGTTATTCCGATGGGGTTGCGACTAAGTAATGAATGACTACGAGCAGAGCCTCCTGATCTAGAAACAGGTCCAACTGGTGCATAAGGCAGATGTCTGCCAAAGCCCACCTCTTTAAGCAGGAACCACGACTCTAGAAGGATTCTCAAGTTGTGTACCTCCTCTGACCAGGGTGTAATATCGGGGTGAAATCCAGCAGGTTCTGACAGGTTCTGGAGAACCTGTAGCAGAAATTTTGAGTAGTTTGGAGAACCAGCAAATACCACTTCTGGCTGGCCCCCGAGTGAGGTGGGAATGGAGATTTTGCAATATCCTTCCCCCAGGAATGAGGAGGGAATAGGGATTTTGCAGTATCCTTCCCCTGGAGTGGGGTGGGAATGGAGATTTTTCAGTATCCTTCCCCTGCCACACCCACCAAGCCATGCCCACCAAGCCAAGCCAAGCCAAGCCCACCAAGCCACGCCCACAGAACCGGTAGTAAAAAAATCTGGATTTCACCTGTGTAATACCCCACAGCTACTCATTTTGTTGAAAATGGCTGTTCTCCCTACAGAGGGTCATAGCTTCCAGGCACTGGATGAACACCTCAACAGCGTAACTAGCTTTGCCAATGATGGAGATCTCAGTTCCTGATCAATTTGTCCATATTTTCCTCTACAGGGTAATTAAATCTTGCAGCTAAAAGTGTTCACAATCTCAGAGCACAGAATATAACTTTTGTCATCTCTGGAAATCTAACCGTGTGCTCCATGCTGTCTTGGTTTGCAGACCCTAAGGAACATATCAATCCTTGCACCACGACTAGACAAGCTCATTCCTAAAAGAGAAACTCTCCAACTCTTACATCACACACAAAGAGAATCAATTCTGAAAGTGTATTAGATAGGGATGACTTTGAATGTTTGCCGAGCTTTGACTTTGCCCATCCTCAAGAACTCACAGATTGAAAAGAAAGGAGGAACTTACCATCATCAATGGCGTGAATCAGAATGGTTTTATTCAGAAATAGATATTCTCTACCAAGAGTTTTTGCTATTGTCACGATTCCATAATATTCACTGATCTTCAGCCAACCACTTGGATCGAACCCAATTTTGTATCTTAAAACAAGCAAATGTTTTAAATATGAATGATAAACTCAGTGCATAATTGTGTAAGCCAGGTAGAGTTTGGCTCCTATCCTCCGCCCGACTAGAAATTAAATATCCTGGCCAACGTTTCTCAGCCTAGAGTTTTATATACATCTTTAAAAATACCATGTTGGCTGGTGATTTGTGGAAGTGTGGTTCAAATACATTCGGAGATTGACAGATTGGAGAAGACTACTGCAGCCTAGTTAGTTTCACAAAGTAGTTTAATAAACATACTGTAGCCTATTGTTATTTTCAATCTTTAGTGTCAGAGATTAATCCTGAAATTGTTAAAGAACAAATGAAAGCTGATTTGAGCAGTTGAAGTGTTTTCACCTGTATTGTATACATGTAGGAAATCATTTCCCATACAACAAGTTTTAGTGGAGTGGATTCCACGCTACTTTTTAATATCTCCTGGTCAAAATCTTAAATTTTTTAATTAAGTTAAGCAGCATCTTTAATTCTTTCCCAAACGTACAAGGCAAACTTGTCCTAATTTAGTATTTTTATCTAGGCCCACATAGATTTGACTTGAAGACCCAAAATATTGCACTTTATTTTCATGTTTTACAAAGAAAAAAAATATTGATGATAGTAATGAAGTTCCTCTGTCTAGAAATTAAAAAGTCTGATGAAGCTTACAGGGAGAAAAAAATCATTTTTAGTGCCCAGGTTCTGCTTGGCTACTACTCTGAAAAGGATGTGGTCCAGAACGGAGGTGGACAACTATTGTTACAGGTGTTATGTCTATCTTATATACAGCTTTTTCATTCCTCTCCAGTATAGTTGTTTCCTGTTACTCTAGGATTCATCTCTATTGTTCCTATGATGCATTTCCTGTTCCTGTTGTAGTTTATGATGGCTCAATGATGGCTTTTATAGCCTTTTAATTAAACTACATGAAACAATTATCACCTTGATGGGCTATCTGCTAAAATAAAGCCAGGTCATGGCACACACTTGAAAGTAAAGAACTCAAGAAGTCTGTAATTGTGGAGTCTATCTGGCAAGAACAAAGAATCCTTATCCAGAGGAAATATGCATGTGTAAAGCTTGTAACAATTCTGAGTAGTTAGAAAGTTGATAAAAGGAGCCGAGGTGGCGCAGTGGTTAGAGTGCAGTACTCCAGCTATTTCAGCTGACTGCTAGTTCAGCAAATCAGCGGATCAAATTTCACCGGCTCAAGGTTGACTCAGCCTTCCATCCTTCCGAGTAAAATGGATAAAATGAGGACCCAGATTGTTGGGGGCAATATGCTATTTAGTATACTGTCTTTGGTGTAAGCCGCCCAGAGTCCTCGGAGAGTGGGCGGCATAGAAATATGAATAATAATAAAAAATAATAATAAATAAAAAGTAAGAAAAAGAGTTAATCAACTTGCAGACCTCAGCTAAAAGTTAGGAATAGAGATGGCTTGGAGCAAATAAAATGTGTATTAGATAACTCCTGGGGCATTCATTAGACAAGGCTTAGGAATAGGGACAGCTAGAGACCAATAGAACAAATTGTAGAATTATTACTAAATGTTTATTAGATTATATTTCTTATTATCCTGCCTTGTCCTGCCTTCTCCTTTAGTGAAAATGTATAAAACTTTCTTCATCCTTTGTTCTTGGCTCTCTTGGCATTTTGGCCAAGAGCCCTTTTCCTTGGGGTATCCCAATAAAAAGCAATTAAAACCTGCACTTCATGTCTGGCATCCTTCATTGGCTTCAGCATCAGGCTCAGACCCGAATTCGGGACAACAACCTCTTTATGACTAGTGGACTTCAACTCCCAGAATTCCTGAACCAGCATGACTGGCTCAGGAGTTCTGGGAGTTTACATGCTGTAAAGGGGCCATCCCTGGTCTAGAACAGGAGTGGGCAACTGTGGCCCTTTTACAACCTGTGGATTTCAACTCCCAGAATTCCTGAGACAGCTTGGCCAAGCTGTCTCAGGAATTCTGGGATTTGAAGTCCACAGGTTGTAAAAGGGCCACAGTTGCCCATCCCTGGTCTAGAAGAAGCTTTTTCTAAGGAAGAAATGTAAGGAAGCAATAATCCTCCAACAACATTCACAAAGGAACACCAACCATAAGCACTTACCTGATTTTATCTTGTGCTGTGTCTGAATCATGAGCTATATATTTCACAAGTGTAGTACCGCCCTTGACCCCTTCTTGATATTTAAAATGAAGAAATGGAGGAATGAATTGAGGGGCATAGTTTCGAATGGTGATATTAATGCTCACTGAGACTTCAGAAAATGGTGGCTGAAGGCCGCCTTCACATAAAAAGAAGGGCAATTCATTCTCCACAACAATGACAAGTCTCCTCACGGAAAGGCTACCATAGACCAAAGGCTGAAAAAAGAAAAACCAAACCACAAAAGTTTCCATTAATAGATTCTGGTATCCTCTAGCTTCTTCCCAAATCTGACTTCTAGAGAATTGGCATTGCCACTCCCTCATCCATAGTCAGCATAGCCAATTCTAGATTCTAGAAATCTTATCTCTATATTTGTCAGCCTGCCTTACCTTGGCAACCTGTAAAATGCCTTCATTAGTTAAAGAATCCGTAAAAACAATAAAGTTTCCTCTTTCATTTCCTGTTCTTATGGTATACTTGGCTTTCCAAGCACGTGTATTAGGACTATCTTTGTCTTCCACTTTGAGACGAAGGATGTTGATTCCGGATGTGCCTTCTGGGACACCTGCATCATACTTGGAAGACACAGAAAGAGTTCTCTGACACATAATTTCTGGCATTGTGTCTGTCTTGCAATAGCGTGACTAAGAGACAAAAGCTGGGCCATGCAAGCAGAAGGTACACGGAGCTTGAAAGGACTAAAGGCAAAAAGTGAAGTACCTCCATTCCAGTAACATTCCTACTGTTCTTTCCTGATATGAACAAATTGTGAAATTCCTTTCTAAATGAAATGGTTACTGTGGATTCTTCTGACCCAGGAAAATCATGTACTTAAGGGGGGAGGGGGAATTACCATCGTTCTGTTCCCCATGAAGAAAAATCAAGAGAATCTCCATGTTGTATACCTTCGTAGTTGGAACTATAAGTCATTAATGATGTCACAGAATATGGCCATAGCAAGTAGGGTATTCCCATATAGTGTTTGTGGGAACAACATTAGGCTATAACCTTTAATTTTTTCACCCCAGTCATACAGTATGGCATATCAAGGTGGGCAATATATAAATATATTGCAAATATTATATTCCAAATATTGCTGAACTATAGATCCTCCATCAATGGCCATATTGGCCAGAACTCATGTAATTGCATTTCAGCAGCCTCTCAAAAAATGCAGGTCCTTTTATTCATCACAAAAGGAATCACATCAGAAGGAAACCATGCTATATAAATCTTGTTCTGTGAGCTTGAAAATGTCAGTTAACACAAGATAGTTTTACTCTTTGTGGCTGTGTCCAGAATAAATTCTCTCACACCGTTCGTAGTTATCTTAAACATCTTACATGTTTTTGGGTAAATACAGGCAAATTGTAGTTCGAATCTTCCACATCAATATTGACTGTTGCAGTTGATGACATGGGTGGAGATCCAAGATCGGAAGCCATGATCAGAACTCTGAATTTCCTATTGGCCTTAAAGACAGTAAAATTTAAAAACAGGGTCTTTTTTAAAAAATCAAAATAAATTTGACATTACTATTATCCTTTGGGACTTTTACAAAATTAGAAGATTGATTTTGTTATCCCTATCTAAAAATGTAGTCCTCCAAATAGTGGCAAGATCTAAGAATACAATTAAGTGGACTGCATGAGATACCCGAGTTTAATACATACAGTCGCTGTCTGTGGAGATTCTCAGTCATCCAGGTCATGGTTTTCCCAAAGGTGTTTTTTCAAGAGGTAACTGGACTTTCTGGTTTTTCTTTGAAGACATTTTGCTTCTCATCCAAGATGCTTCTTCAGCTCTGACTGGATGGTGGGGAACGGAAGAATTTATACTCCTTGCAGGCAGCTGGTGATTTGCATTCTTTTAGCAAATTGTTAAGGTCACCTGGAGGTTTATCTGTGTCATCAGGGTCACCTGAGTGGTGCAAATAGGTGTGGAGCCTTCTTGGAACTGTTGAAAGGACCAGGTGGTTTGAAAGAAGGGTCAAAGAGGCCATCTATGTCAAAATTGAACAGCCTTCTCTCAACAAGAGAGGAGCCTTGGTAGTACAGTGGTTTAATGCACCCTGTTATTAACACAGCTGCCTGCAATTTCTGCAGGTTCGAATCTTACCAGGCTCAAGGTTGACTCAGCCTTCCATCCTTTCTAAGGTAGGTGAAATGAGGACCCAGTTGTGGGGGCAATAAGCTGACTTTGTATAAATATACAAAAGTATGAAGGCTATTGCTTAACGCATTGTAAGCCACCCTGAGTCTCCAGAGAAGGGTGGCATATAAATCAAATTAAAAAAAAAAAACAACAGAGGGGGAGGGATACAACCTCATCTATCTCCAATCTACAACACAGTCCTTTCAGCAGTACCAAGAAGGCTCCAGACCCATTTGCACCACTCAGGTGACCTTGATGACACAGATAAACCTCCAGGTGACCTTAATGACTCGCTAAAAGAATGCAAATGACCAGCTGTCTGCAAGGAGTATAAATCCTTCCATTCCCCACCAACCAGTCAGAGCTGAAGAAATTTCTTGGATGAGAAACAAAACGTCTTCAAAAAAAAAACCAAACCAGAAAGCCTCTGTTCCTTCAAACAGCTAAGCATCACTTTGATTCATGTATCAACATATGTATTTCATGCATTCTGTCTGTATGTCCTGTATCTGCATTAATATTCTATAGCCACAAGTTAAAACTTAGCTGGAGAACCATTTTATTGGGGAAACTGAAGTGATTGTGTTGTATTATTGTGTATCATTTTGTAAGTTCATTACAACAAAAAATGTATACTCATTTCTAGTCACTTATTCTGCAAGACGTATCTACCAAATATTGGTTTTAGCCTCTTATTTCATCCTTCCAACTCAGTAGTCATGTTGTGTCAGCTAGGAGAAAATGGATCTAGATAACTCTTTGAATTGCTAACAAATAAATTTAGCCATTTTTCTGGCACCAAATACAATTTCTATCCTTTAATTTACCAATTCATTAAATTGCTCACCCACAACACTCAAAAGAACTATGATAAGCATTTATCTTAAGGTGGTGGGTTAATGTTAGATACTAGACTAAAAGACAAAATCAACAATCAAATTTTAATGGATCGTTTTACTGGACCATGTGGATACCAAGACACAAAACCCATGCAACTAATTATAACTTTGTTTCTAAGGACAAACTTTATGTTCCAAGGACAAACTTTGTTTCTAAGCACAGTACCTCATAATCCAAGCATTGTGTAATGCTCATGGAGCCACTAGAGGAATCAATGTTGAAGAGAGGCAGCTTTAGTTGAGGCATCTGCGAAATCAGAAAATATACCACTTCAGAATTTGCAGTGTCTTTTTGGTCTGAGTCAAATGCTGTCATTCTGTAAAAGTGTTGACCTATAATAGAAAAATTGAAGCACATTAGAGCAATGTCATAAATTTAATTGGAGTCTGGAGAGAAAATGTTTTCGTAGGTGTCCATTACAAATGTATAACCTACACAACACTTGTGTAGGTTTCTGTCTAGAAAAGACCACCATATGAATTTTGCCACCTAAAGGAAAATGTAGCCTTAGATTTTGACTTCATATAGACCAGGGGGGTCAAACTCGAGGCCCGTGGGACGGATCCGGCCTGCCAAAGTTGCCTCTCTTCAATATTGATTCCTCTAGTGGCTCCATTAAATCTGGCCAACGGGGCCAGCCTGAAAATAGCAAAGGACAGCCCCGCTATGCCTTTGCTAGCAAAAACGGGGTGCAGGGGAGGCACACAGCCCCCCCCCGCTCTGTTTTGGATGGCAGGGTGTTGCAAGTGGTGACCGTCCCATTTCCCACCACCACCACCCAGCCCACAGAGAACTATAATGCTGATCCGGCCCTTGAAGAAATCCAGTTTGACTCCCCTGATATAGACTGTAAGAGAACTGGTTTCGTATAGTGGTGAGAGCATCAGGATAGAAACTGGGAGGCCATGAGTTCTAGTCCCACCTTAGGCACAAAGTCAGCTGGGTGTTCTTGGATCAGTTCCCCTCCCTGGGGAAGCAGACAATGACACTACCACTTCCAAAAAACCTGGCCAAGGAAACGGTAGGGACTAGTCCAGACAGTCGTCAGGAGTAAACACTGATTTGAAGGCATGCAAATAAATAGGGTTTACTACATGAAAATGCCAACATTTAACATATATAGATAAGGTATCAAGTATCCAACTAATAAAGTCTAAAATAAAAACATTCATTAGTATGTAAAATGGTGTGTGGAAATTAAGTACAATAACAGAAGATGATAAATTACAATCCTTACAATACTGTTAATAATTCTTTTAGAAATATCACTATATTGAACATTCAGTAATGCATTACTGTTTGTTGGATATTTTGATATCAGAAGGGTTATTCTGTTATGTAGGGATGATAAACTGAGAGTATATCGGTAATTATTTCAGTTGCAGTACCAAAACAGACCCATAGTTGATTGTGGAAAGGAACTTGGTTAAATTAGGAAGGAAATTAGATGCACCTTGAAGTGTGCATCCAAATAATGCATTCAATGGATATTTTCCATGTGGCTTACACTACAGATAGTGCATTATTGTGTCATTTGTACCTGGAAAAGAATAGGGAGAAATATAGATTTCACCCAAAGGGACTTTAAATTTACTTTGACAGTGAAAAATCCCAGAAATTGAAAATGATTGAAAACATCTAGAAAAAAAACCCTATTAGCTCCCTATTAAAATGCACACAATGTAATTAGAAGAGAAATGTTTCTTTTATGTTTATGTAGGAATGGATCTCTTTTTCTACTTAGCTGACAAGAAAAAGAAAGAAGAAGAAAAAAGGACAGGAATCTACAAGGTGCAATCCTATCTGATGTTGCTCAGATTTTAAAGGCTACTCACCTTTGTGATAATTTCCTTTGATGATGATATTGAATTCACGTTGGGAAAACTGAGGTGCATTGTCATTTATATCCTGAATATGAATGATGACATTCAAGGGATTTGCTAGCCTTTCATTGTTAGTTGTGCTACGAACATCAAAAGTGAGCTGAACAACAGATAACCAATGAGGAAATCAGGTTCAATTATAAGACAAAGCAAAATTACATTAAGCAAAGTTTTGATCGCTGGAAATCCTACTTAATATTACAGATAGGAGAGTCATTAATCCGTATTGTTGACCAGGATTTGTCAAGTGGGCCTGAGTTCTGTTCTGAAAGAAGTTTTCTGGATTTTTAAAAACTGTGCTAGGCCTCCAGATATATTAAGCTACAATACTTGTAAAGAAAAAGAAAGGAAAAGAAAAGGAAAAAAAAGAGTGCAGTGAAGAGCAACAAGGGTGATTAGGGAGCTGGAGGCTAAAAGAGTTGTGGTAACTGGGTATGTCTAGTCTAGTGAAAAGAAAGACATGAGGCAAGTTCAAAAGTAATGTTAGGAAGTATTACTTCACAGGGGGAAAAAATAACGGAGGTGTGGAACCAACTTCCAATGGAGGTAATGGGTCAATCATCAGTAATTGAGTTTAAACATGATTGGATAAACACATATCCACTGTCTAGAATAACAAAGTTGGAAGGGACTTTGGAGGTCTTCTAGTCCAATCCCCTGCTTAGGCAGGAAACCCTACATCACTTCAGACAAATGGTTATCCAACATCTTCTTAAAAACTTCCAGTGTTGGAGCATTCACAACTTCTGGAGGATTAATTGTTCTAACTGTCAGGAAATTTCTCCTTAGTTCTGAGTTGCTTCTCTCCTTGATTAGTTTCCACCCATTGCTTCTTGTTCTGCCCTCAGGTGCTTTGGAGAATAGCTTGACTCCTTCTTCTTTGTGGCAGCCCCTGAGATATTGGAATACTGCTATCATGTCTCCACTAGCCCTTCTTTTCATTAAACTAGACATACCCAGTTCCTGCAACGGTTCTTCATATGTTTTAGTCTCCAGTCCCCTCATCATCTTTGTTGTTCTTCTCTGCACTCTTTCTAGAGTCTCCATATCTTTTTTACATCGTGGCAACCAAAACTGAATGCAGTATTCCAAGTGTGGCCTTACCATGTCCATCAGCTGACAAACATTAAGAAATAAAATGTAAACAATTTTTTTTTTAAATCTCAAAGGGCAAATTTGATGGACCACTTGATCTGGCCCACCTAGACCACTTGACTAGTCAAGACCACTTGACTAATATCAGCTTTCTATGTTTCTATGTAAATATTCTCTTCTATAGCATCTTCAATTTGCCTCCTAAGGCTATTAAAAGTCACAGACTCAGTTATTCTGTGACTGTGCCTACTAACTGTTAGGTTTTGTTTTTTTTTACAAAAAATCTAATTTAACAGGTTAGCTGCAAAAGGAAGAAGTACTATGAAATGAAGCAGAGTATGGTTAGCATGGGTATGCTTTTTTGCAGTTCAAGATGGATAATATAAAGATTGTAAGCCAGATCATGAAGCTGTAATACTTAATTGGTAGCTAGAAAGTAGGCTGAGTGAGCAAATCGCTTCTTAGGATACAGTCTTTTGTATCATAATACAAACAGCAGATGGAACCCAAGAGCAGCAAAGTCTTCACCCAGCTTTGGCTGGCAATTCAGTTTATGGCCCTACTTAGACCAAAATAACCTGGCAACAATAACTCAGGTTGTACTTGTCACTCAGTTGGCTATTCTAACACACTCAATCTGTGTGCTGCCACTGCGTGGCCTAAGTGTTGTCTATTCCCCCTCAGTGCAGAAGAATACTTAATCACTGATTATTAATAGATTTCTAGGCCCAAATCATGCTGATCCCTCCCTTAAGTCTTGTGGACTTCAACTCCCAGAATTCCCCAGCCAGCATAGCTGAAGTCCACAGGTCTTAAAGCTGCTGAGATTGGACACCCCTGTTTTAAAGCCTTACATAGACCAACTTATGGTTGCCAGTTTATATCAGGCAACACACTGAACAGAAGAAGAATCTGTATATCCAAGGGGTGTCAAACTCAATTTCATTGAGGGCCGCATCAGGGTTGTGTTTGACCTCGAGTGGCCGGGATCAGTGGTAGGATTCAGCCAGTTCGCACCACTTCGGGAGAACCAGTTGTTAACTTTCTCAGCAGTTTGGCAAACTGGTTGTTGGAAGAAATCATTAGGACAGAGAACTGGTTGTTAAATTACTTGAATCCCACCACTGGCCAGGATGGGTGTGGCCAGTTCGACATCACTTGTTTTGGGGGTGCCTGTGGTGGTCCGAGCACTCTGCCAGCGAAAAGGGGCTCCCAAGCTCCGTTTTTGGGTGGGACAGCCTCCTGCTGGCAGAGGCACTCCGGGCCAGTCCTTCAGTGTTTCCAGGGCAGCCCCGCGGGCCAGATCTAAGCACCCTGTGGGCCAGATCCGGCCCCCAGGCCTTGAGTTTGACACCCCTGGTCTATCCTGTCTATCCTGTTTCAGTTATTGTGAGAAGGTCTTTGAAGGATCCTGCTCCTTCCCAGGTATATGGGGCAAGATGTGGAAAGCTATGGGCAAGCTAGCAGGGCTTCTCAATCATAGCTTCCACTTTATGGACCTGTCCTTCATTCAGAGGTATCCATGACTGCTCCCTCCTTGCTTTTTGGAAGCCTTCGGCCCAACTTGATGAGGATGTTGTGATGGATTCGAAAGAAAGTTGCGTTCATTGGGATTTGTTTCACCGGGACTTTTTCTCTGTTTAATGAAGGTGCAAAATAAGTAAATATTTTTGAAATATTTACTGAAAAAGAAGGCGTCTTCTCTCGATCGATGGGATGATGCACATATACATCTCCACAGGTGCCTCTAATAGAAAACACTGTCACATTTGGATTTCCATCCACACGCATTGAATAAGTGACAGGATCCTTCTGGGCTACATCATTTAAGACCTATAAAAAAAAAAAACAGATTGCAATATCTGAGTAAGGTTTCCAATTATTTTTAAAACTCTCTCTCTCTCAATATGTCTCTCTCTCTCTATGTGTGTGTGCGTGTGCGTGTGTGTGTATTATATATACATATATAATACACACCAAGACACTTCCAATTTTACGCGGGAGAAAACCCGAATAACCAAAGACCTACATACAAACACCCGCGAAAACCTCAGAAAACATATATATACACATATATATGTATATTATATACACATATATATGTATATTATATATACATATACATACACACACACACAAATATATACACATATATATACATATACATGTATATTATTCCAGTTGAGCTTTTAATAGAGTTAATGAGGAATTTCATGCCTTTTCTGTTACCAAAAATATACCATTATATTCCAATTGTGGCTGTGGTAGCAATGATTCTTTTATTTTATGTCCACATAGCAACTGCTTCTGTTACGATGTTGCATGTGTGCCAGTAAATAGGAGTTTTGACCAATATGGTAATTTACCATATATTTGCCTTTGAGTCAATCTTGACTCCTGGCAATTGGATGGAGAACTCCAAGCCATTTCCTGACAACGTATTTTGTTTGACTTTGTCTTCTTCTTAAAGATGAAAGAGAGTGACTAGGCCAAAGTCATCCCAAACTAGTTGCATATTTACATCAAGATTAGAATTCATAGAGTTCATTCACTAGTTTTTTTTTAACTCCAGTGTTTTAACTATTGCATCAAACTGAGACCTGCTGGATCTGGTTGAGGCCCATCTTTCTCCACCCAGGAGTTTTGAGGAGTCAAATGGGATGCCAAACAGCTGATCACAAGCAGGAGACAGAAATCCACTTTCTCCTGCTGTCATTGCTCTTCAACTTATATTTAGAGCTCACCATGAATCTGAAAGATTAATACACCTTGACAGACCTGTCCTCTCTGCATTTGTTTAATCTTCTTACACTTTATACCATGCAAGTTACTGGCTATCATCATTAACAGGTTTTACAGGAATAAATTCTCTCTAATCTGGTTATGCATTATTTCAACTCTCTTCATTGATTTTCAGCAGTGTCTATCGTCTGCGAAGTTACTTAAACGAAAATCCTCAAATTAAGCAAACACATAGAGTCAACAAAAAAGGGTGGAGTTGAAAGATTGGGAATCATGGAACTACCAGTTCTTAGCAATAGTGTGAAGTAGCAAAATTAGATAATAATAATAATAATAATAATAATAATAATAATAATAATAATAATAATAAAAAACATGTAACAGTGATACCCATTGTCATCGGGACGCTTGGTACCATGTCCAAGAATTTTATAAGATACATCAACAAATTGCAGCTTCCTGCAATAACACCAGCGAAACTGCAAAAAACTGCGCTACTTGGAACATCGTACATCTTAAGAAGGTACTTGGTTGATACCTAGGACGCTGGCAGCAACCCGTATCAACCATTAGCACCAGTCATTGGTATTTGTGATGCATTTTTTAATGTTCAGTTGACTGAGTTTCATGTTTAATGAATAAAGTAAATAATAATAATAATAATGAAACAACTATTTACGGGACCGCCTACTACCACCAATAGCCTCCCACCGGCCAGTACGCTCTCATAGAGAGGGACTCCTCCGGGTGCCGTCAGCCAAACAGTGTCGACTGGCGGCCCCTAGGGGGAGAGCCTTCTCTGTGGGGGCACCTACCATCTGGAATGAGCTCCCCCCGGAGATACGGAGGATCCCGGATCTGCGCTCCTTCCGCCGTGCTGTGAAGACCTTTTTATTCCATCAAGCGGGCTTGGCCTGATCTCTTCCCTTTTTAAATATGTAAATTTTAATCTGTTTTTAAATTACTGGGGTATTTTAATTTGTCTGGGCCAAATAATTTAATTTGATTTTATCGGGTTTTTAAATTTTGTGTATTTATGTATTTTATTGTTGGCTGTTCACCGCCCTGAGTCCTTCGGGAGTAGGGCGGTATACAAATCAAATAAACTAAACTAAACTAAACTAAACTAAGCATAAGTTGTAAACTACCCAGAGTCACACTGTTTGATTTCAGTGGTCCTATAAATCCATTGAATGAATGAATGAATCAATGAATCAAGCAAGCAAAATAAATAAGTAAAATAAGCAAGCAAACAAACAAACACATAAATAAATAGTCAACATTTTTGTTGTTACCCGTCCAATCAGTTCTGTGGATGCAACTTTTTCTTCTATAATGTCTATAAAGAAATCTTTGGTCCATTTCTTCGATGGTGAAGAATGAAAACTGTTGAGTGGATGCTGTGAATGAAAGGATTCAATTATTATGACATGCCTTTCTGCAATTGAAATTACTGAGCAGAGGACCTTTAGATCATGTCCTGAAGCATGCTGAAAGCTATTTGAGATCAGCAGTTGAGGACAAGCAACTGCTACTCTTAGACAGAAGGTCTGCAGGCCATGTAGAAGCTTTCAGAATACTTCTCAGCATCTCTAGGTAAAAATGGAGACTTTTCTGCCTGCAATGCTGCAGAGATCCTATCAGTCAGTGTCCATAGTATTGAATTAGACAGAACAACTGAGATTCATTTCTACACCAATATGCAATAACTTTTTCAGCACAGGCTCTAAATCAGTGCTCTCCAACCTTTCCAGCCTTTCCAATTGCTGTGGGGGAGAGGGGATGGTTCCACGTGACTGGTGAGCAAGCCGCTCACACAAATGAAGCTGGACACATGCTTGCCAGCCCGCTGCATGTACAAGTGAGCCACCAGGCACGGGCCTGGTGGCTCAGCAGACTAAAAGCATTGTGATTAACACCAGCTGTCTGCAATTACTGTAAGTTCGAATCTCACCAGGCTCAAGGTTGACTCAGCCTTCCATCCTTTCTAAGGTAGGTAAATTGAGAAGCCAGTTTGTGGGGGCAATAAGCTGACTTTGTATAAATATACAAAAGTATGAAGGCTATTGCTTAACGCATTGTAAGCTGCCCTGAGTCTCCGGAGAAGGGTGGCATATAAATCAAATTAAAAAAAAAAAAAAAGTGAAGCCCAGTTCTAAACAGGCAGGGGCCCGGCAGTGGGGGTTGGGAACCTCTCCTCTAAATGATATAAGGTAAAGGTAAAGGTTCCCCTCACACATATGTGCTAGTCGTTCCCGACTCTAGGGGGTGGTGCTCATCTCCATTTCAAAGCTGAAGAGCCAGCGCTGTCCAAAAACATCTCAGTGGTCATGTGGCCGGCATGACTAAATGCCAAAGGCGCACAAAATGCTGTTCAATAAGGTGGTCCCTATTTTTCTACTTGCATTTTTTACGTGCTTTCGAACTGCTAGGTTGGCAGAAGCCAGAACAAGTAACGGGAACTCACCCGTTACTCGGCACTAGGGATTCAAACCACTGAACTGCCGACCTTTCGATCAACAAGCTCAGCGTCTTAGCCACTGAGCCACCGCGTCATGATCTAAATGATATATACATGTACAATTGGAGTCCTCAAACAAAGACAGGTACATAGCCCCCTTCAAGTTGAATTTGACTCATTGGACACATAATCTATGTGGTTTTCTAGGCAACAGTACAGAAGCCCTTTTGACTGCCCTGCATAGTCTAACCATGGGATCTCTTGGTGACCTATAGTCCAAATCCAACGTCCCTTCACACATTGAAGCCTTAAAAACATCAGCCAGGTACAACTACCTAAGATTTAAAAAAAGGAGGGGGGGACACAATTATGGATTCTGATAGGGAAAAGCAAATTTAAAATGATCTCCAAGGGCAATAGGAAAATATGACCAATGACATCTCCCAATATAGATGAGGGATGGTATTGCAAATGTTCTGCCCATTTTTAAAAAATAATGCTGCACAATAGAGGTATGAGGTGAGTACCTGCTATTGGTACTATGAGGGGACTGAAAGCATAGATAGATAGATAGATAGATAGATAGATAGATAGATAGATAGATAGATAGATAGATAGATGGATGGATGGATGGATGGATGGATGGATGGATGGAGGGTGAAATGCTCCCGATCCGGTAGCGATGGGGGCGGGTGGTTCGGAGAACCGGTAGCAAAAATCCCTGCCCCCACCCCCATGCCCAGCTGAGCCGCACAATCATCAGAGGCTTTTTTTTTTTACTTTTTTTACTACAACCTCTTCGGCCGAAAAAATGCTTTTAAAAGTTTTTTTAAAAAAGCCTCTGATGATCGCGCAGCTCAGTTGGGATCATCAAAGGCTTTTAAAAGAAAACCCCCCCTTTTTTTTTCTTTTAAATGCCTCTGACGATCCAAGCTGAGTTGCCTGATTGGCAGAGACTTTTTTTCTTTTAAATGCCTCTAACGATCAGGCAACTCAGCTGGGATCGTCAGAGCCTTTTGAAAGCACTTTTTTACAACCTCTTCGCTGAAGAGGTTGTAGAAAAAATGGTTTTAAAAGTACAAAAAAAAATGGCCACGCCCACCCAGTCGCATTACCCCCACCCACCCACCAAGCCACGCCCATAGAACCGGTAGTAACAAATTTTAGATTTCACCCCTGGATGGATGGATGGATGGATGATGGATGGATGGATGGATGATGGATAGGGAGGGAGGGAGGGTGGGAGGGAGAGATATATAGACATGGATAGGTGGATAAAATGCCAAATCCAGTGTGAACATCTGGTTGACTGTACGACAAACCATAATAATAATCAAACTCAATTGATTTGGGGGCTGCTAGATACAGTATACATATCAGACGTTCAGTCTGTGTTTGGCATTTTATCCACCTATCTAGTCCTGCCCAAGGACCAGGGATAGGCAGATGCTGTTGTTTGATGGTGTTAAAGCTATCATTGCAGTGTGTAAGTCATTCCAAGTTAAAGCTGCCTTTTGAAATTGACTGGTGGTGAATTTGTCAATGCTGATGGTATTCAAGTGATGCTCCAGTTGTTTTGGGATGGCACCCAAGGCGCCTATGACAATTGGTACTGCTTTTGGTTTCTTTTGCCACAGTCGTTCTATTTCTACTTGCAGGACTTTATATTTTGTTATCTTTCCCAGTTCTTTCTGTTCTGCGGTCTGCAGGCATTGGAGCAGAATTTGGAGGGTTGTGTGAAAATCACAGACTTAAAATTTGCTCAAGCTTATCAACATACACCTACAGATTCATTGCTGTGATCACTCAACACTCAGGTGATTCTGAATGTCATGGGATACCAGCCATGACTTTGTCCTCATAGGTCTACTTGTTTGAGAAAATTGCACTTCATTGACTCAACTTTCAGATTAGGTCCACCCTTGGGTGAATCTAATCCATATTTCACTCCAGACAACACTGAGTATTCAGAAGAACAATAAAAAAACAAAACATAATTTTACTATAAATTTCATTTTACCTTTTAAATGAATCTGATTCACTGAAGAATTTGATGGTGTACCTACCTGATTATATCCCTTGAAGCTGCTCAGGGTATAATGGAAGTTGTGGATGACAAGAACCTTAATGGACAGGAAAAAGAAGTAAAGTAAGAATGCTATTGTAGCAAAGATGGGTCTAACACCAAGACCTATCATGAGACAATAAACAGGCCAGTCCATACAAGCCACAAAGTGTATAATTTATTTATCTCTTCAACTCAGTCTCCTTACTGAAACTAATCCAGAAAATTTTAGCTTTCTTGAAAAAAGCTAAATAATGTCCTCATTGCTACATAACCATAGTAGAACTCACACTAATAGCAAAGCAAAAAGTTTTAAACCATGTTACCATTTAGTATCTTGATGTTTAAATAATGGTTAAAATCTTAGCTAAATGTTACATGAGGATGCAGACATAAACCTATAACCCTGTGATGGCGAACCTATGGCATGTGTGCCACAGGTGGCATCTGGAGCCATATTGGTGGGCACATGAGCATTGCCCTAGCTCAGCTCCAATGCGCATGCATGCGCTGCCTGGCTGATTTTTGGGCCTTCTGGGCCCACCAGAAGTTGGGAAACAGGCTGTTTCTGGCCTCTGGAGGGCCTCTGGGGGGCTTTTTTGGAACCTGGGGAGGGCAAAAACAGCTTCACCACCACCTCAGAGGCCCTCTAAAGGCTGGAAACGGCCCATTTCCTGACTTCTGGTGGGCCCAGAAGGCCCATTTTTCAGAAACGGGCTGTTTCCGGCCTCCAGAGGGCCTCCAGGGGCGTAGGGAAGGCCGTTTCCGCCCTCCCCAGGTTCCAAGAAAGCCCCTGGACCCTGGGGAGGGTGAAAAAGGGGCCTATCGGGCCCACTGGGCCATCACGTACCAAAAGCGGGGGGAGCACAGGGGGGGCTGCATGTGCATGTGCAGGGGGGAGGCGCATTGAATTATGGGTGTGGGCACACAGGCGCGTGACCCCCCCCTGCGCTCCCCCCGCTTTTGGCATGCAACGGCAAAAAGGTTAGCCATCACTGCTATAACCCAAGTTGCCTAGAGTTTGATTGTATTACCTTGTCAGTTGTTACATTATATTCCTGTGAAGTTTATTAGATGCCAGTTTATTTATTTATTTATTTGTATCCCACCTTTATTTTTACAAATAACTCAAGGTGTTGAACATATCTAATACATCTTCCTTCTCCTATTTTCCCCACAACAACTCTGTGAGGTAAATTGGGCTGAGAGAGATTGACTGGCCCAAGGTCACCCATTCTAGTCCCATCTTAGCTATGACTTTCATGGCTAAAATGGGACTAGAATTCACAACCTCCTGGTGATTGGCCCAAAGTCACCCAACTGACTTTTCATGACTAAGGCAAGATTAGATCTCACAGTCTCCTGCTTTCTAGTCTGGTGCCTTAACCACTAGACTAAACTGGCTCTCTTATTTATAATCTCCATTCATATTCTCTAGTCATAAGTGAAGCTCATAATCCTAAACAAAGAAACAGTTTGATGTACAACAGGACCAAGAAATCAGGAACCAGGATAGAGTTCAAAAGTATCTCATGATACTTATACACAAGAATCTGAACTACTTATGTTCAAGGCAAATTGGCACCAGATAAGAGTCAACGGACATCAAAGGGGACTGGACTTAGATCTCTTATGGGACAGAGAGACACTAAACTGATGATGCATTTGACCCCACTCTCGGGCTCATCTTGGTCATCTCCTACAGTATAGAGACTATGCCGCTATGAGTTTTAGGTCTCCCTTAGGCCAGAAAGCCAGCTGGCTGACAGGCCAGTCATTTTCTGTCAGCCCAATTCACCTCACAGGGTGGTTCTTATGTGGAAAACAGAAGACGGAAGCACTGACTATGTATCTGTCTTGAGGTGACCAAAAATAAAAATGGAAATATAAAGCGATACACTCTGCTTAGTTCATTTTTATCCGCTGATAATTATCTTAATTTCTTTCCTATTCATTTTTGTTTCATTTTTAAGGTTACCCTTTTATTATTCTGACTTGTTAGTCTGGCTGCTTTGTTGTATGTACCATTTATTTCTTTTTAATCCTACAAGTAATCCTGGATTTACAACCATAATTAAGACCAGGATTTCCATGGCTGAGCAAGATGGTTATTAAGTGAGTTGCGTCTGACTTTACAATTATTATTTTTTGCCATGATTGTTAAGCAAATAACTGCAGCTATTAAGGGAATCATACTGTAATTAAGAAAATCCAGCTTCTTCCCCCATTAACATTGGTTGTCAAAAACCAGCTGGGGAGTTGCAGCTGATGATCACATGACCCTGGGATGATGTAAGTGTTGAAAATACATGCCAGTTGCCAGGCATCCAAATTTTGATCATGTGACTGTGCAGGAGGGGTGGGTTCTACTTACCTTTACTACCGGTTCGCACCACTATGACTGTGGGAATGCTGTGAGCATCATAAGTGTGAGCACCAGTCGTAAGTCACTTTTTTCAGTGCTAATGTAACATTGAATGGTCACTAAATAAATGATTGTTAAGTCGAGCACTAACTGTACTGACTTATTCTATATACTGGTAAAGTAATACTGTATAATTTGTTCTTTGATTTGTGTTGGTTAAATAGTGTTAGAAAGATTAATGATGTCACTTTTTTTATAAATGAGTAACTGTTGTTTGGACTTAACAGGCAAAGGTGAATGTACTTTAGAGTGTGAATACAAAGAGAAACTGATACTTTGTTAGCTGCAAAAAAGAAATCATAAACAACTGAGGTGCAAATTGTAGTTATAAGTTGCCAACTTGCTAACTTGCAAATTTGTGTGGTTCGGTAAAAGTCTTTTTTTTTTTTTTTTTTGCAGTTGAGTGAAAGTCAAGGTCATTTATAAAGATTAAATGTTTGCCTTGTCATGAAACAGAAAGTGAAAAGTTCAACATTGTATTGTTATTTATTCTCTGGGACTTGGGTTGCAACTCCCATCATTCCCTAGCCAAAAATGACTGAGAAGTGGCTAATAGTCCGAGGTTTCAGGAAAGCATCAGTTTGAAGATAAAGCTAAATTTGGAAGCCCAAACCAGACTTCATATTCATGGGAAAAAGTAGAGATCTGCCCCATGCAGTGGGCTCCACAAAGCTGGGTGACTCTATCCCAAGGGTGCTTTGCAGTGGTGGAATTCAAATTTTTTGACTACTGGTTCTGTGGGTGTGGCTTCAAGGTCATGTGACTAGGTGGGCGTGGCTAGCTGGTCAGTCATTTCTGGAAGGTCCTCACACTTACGACCAGTCCTCGTACTTACGACCCAACTCATTTGTTTGCCTTTAACCCTGATCAGCTGTAGGATGGCCCTTTGAAGCCCCGCGGCAAGAGTTTAAACAGTTTTTTTTCCCTCTAGCCATCAGCTGGGACTCAGGAGGCAGCAATAGATTGGGGGTGGGATCAAATAAAAGGTAAGAATAATGGGGGGGGTGGGGGGGTGGGAGGGCGGGGGGAGGGAGAACCGGTTCGGTGATGTCATATCATCACCGCTACTGGCTTGGCCAAACCAGACCGAACCGGGAGGAACCCACCACTGAAGTTTCCCTTGCTAGAGATAGGCCTGGAAAAGCCCTACTGAGCCACTTCCTAGTATCCTTTTCACTTGCCATGGGAGACCGTACCTTTCCAGAGATCTGGGACAAAATTATCATGGAGAGTGCAATTTTTTGAAACGTTGCTACTCCAACCCAGATGAGATCAAAAAAAAAACAAAACCCCAAACTTCTGAAAGAACTTCCTGGGGCAATGGAGTCATCACTAAATATAGAGAATCTGTAAGGTGATCTGTCAGGTAGCCATAACTGAATGTATCTTAAATCATTTATAGCAGGCTTTGAGTTTTGCTAAAAGCATGAAGTTTCTCCAAAGAAGACCCACTCCTGGTATGAATTGGGGGTTCAATATTGATGAACCTAGATATCATATGAACTCAGTTGTTGTTATCCATTTTCCAGTCACCACCTTACAATTGCTAACCTGGCTGATCTTGTAAGATCGAGGGTCATGAATTGTCTTAATACTTGAAGAAGATTGAACTGCATAAAGAAGTGGGCCACCATGTATCTGAAATGGTATAGGGTTTCCTGAGCAGGGGGTTTCCTGAGCAGGGAGCTGGACTAGAAGACCTCCAAGGTCCCTCCCAACCAGTGATGAAATCTAAAATTTGCTACTACTGGTTCTGTGGGCGAAGAGGTTGCAAAAAATGCTTTCAAAAGGCTCTGACGATCCCAGCTGAGTTGCCTGAACGGCAGAGGCTTTTTAAAAAAGCCTCTGCCGATCAGGCAACAGCTGGGATAGTCAGAGGCATTTAAAAGAAAAAAAGGGTTTTTCTTTTAAAAGCCTTTGACAATCCCAGGTGAGCCGTGCGATCATCAGAGGCTTTTTTTTTTTTACTTTTTTTTTTTATTGAAAAGTTTTAAAAAATTTTACACATATTTTCTCCTCCCTTCTCCCCCCTCCTGCCCCAACCTCCCCCGCCCCCCCGGACTTCCCAAAGTAAATACAGGGTATAGCATTTAACAAACATAAGAAAAAAACATATGCTAACTATCTATAGATTTATCTCCCTCTTGCACTTTAACTCCCCTTGTTCATATCTAAATATAACTATTTAAACCAGTTATTGCTTGAAAGTAATCAATCCAACTTCGTTCTTGTCCGTTCTTCAATAATAAGCAAGTCTTCTTTCTTCCACTATTACACAATCAGAGCCCAGTTACAATTAACCATCACATCTCCAACCCTTACATATATTAACACATTAACAAAATATTTTAACCTATCTCAAATAAAATATATTGTAAAAACCTTATTTTTACTTTTTACCCCATAAACTTATATTGATTCTTCGTGGAAACATTCCTTACTTAATAGCTTTGCATAAACTTATTCATCTTATTCTCTACAAATCCACTACATATAATCAAATACCATCTTCACTATTTAATATCTATAAAAAAACATTGTAAAAACCTTCCCTCAACCCTTGCACCACTTATATTTTCCCTATAACCCATAAGTTTATTTTTATTCTTCAACAAAACATTCTTTAATATAGCATTAATGTAATTTAAAACAAAGTATAAAGATTTAAGTAATATCCTTCTTCTAACCCATAAACTTATATTAAATGATCTACACTGTCCATAACTTTTACATCCACAATATTTTTCTTTTAACCCATCAGCTTATATAAATTCTTCAACAAAGCATTCCTTGAAATATACTTCAAGACAAAAGTGAAAGTTTGGTCAGTGGCCCATAACAATTCAAACATAACATTATTTAATATACCTTTTCAGAACAAATCATGTCCCTAAATATAAGTAAATCATTCATTTTCACTATAATATAACTTTTCAAAACAAATCATATCCCTAAATAAAGGTATAGTCATTCATTTTCACTATTACTATCCTCCCCAACAAGGAGAGTTATAATTTTTCCATCTCCATTTTTTCCTGACTTTTTTGCGAACCTTCTTCTTCAGTCTTATTCCTCCGCCTTCTTTTATTTTTATAAATTCTTGAATTTTCAACTTAATTTTAAAAGCATTTTTTTGGGCGATCGGATCCGAACCGGGAGCATTTCGCCCCTGCTTCCAACTCTTGTTATTCTGTCAAGTCTACAAATTCTATTTTGATCATCTTCATCATCATCATCATCACAGCGCCCAAATTTGCCAGCTTTGTCCGCCACCAAACTAAGGGCAAACTAAGTTCGATCGGGGGAGGCGGGGATGGATAGAAACGGCAACTGGTCAAGAAGAACGTCAAAACCTCTCACCCCAGGTTGCCAAGGTCAAAAGAGCCTTGATAGTACAGTGGTTACGCACCCTGTTGTTTTTTTTTTTTAAATTTGATTTATATGCTGCCCTTCTCCGAAGACTCAGGGCGGCTTACAATGTGCTCAGCAATAGCCTTCATCCTTTTGTATATTTATTAACACAGCTGCCTGCAATTTACTGCTGGTTCGAATCTCTCCAAGGCTCAAGGTCGACTCAGCCTTCCATCCTTTCTAAGGTAGGTGAAATGAGGACCCAGTTTGTGGGGGCAATAAGCTGACTTTGTATAAATATACAAAAGTATGAAGGCTGTTGCTTAACGCATTGTAAGCCGCCCTGAGTCTCCGGAGAAGGACGGCATATCAATCAAATTTAAAAAAAAAAAAAAAGCGCACAACGCCAAAGAGGGGAAGCCACCCTGCAGCTAGCTGGGACTTTGCCTGGAAAAGAAAGTTAGTACAAAGTCTCACGTGTCCCACAGGGAAACTCCCTATAGGTGCTGGTGCTGCCCGTAACACAACCGGTGGGCAAGCCGTGGATTCAAGGGGTCCAGCTACAGGAGGAAGTCTCCGTTTCCCTCCCCATCCCTTCCCCCCTTCCATACCGCCAGAAGAAAACGCGCGGCGCCAGAGCCCCACTTGCGCCAGGGCATCGTGCTTCCAGTTCGGCTTTGGCTGGCTGGCTGCTGAGGCTCCCGACGGTCTCTTTAACAGAGCCTCGGAGGACGATCCCACCGTCTTCCTCCCCAGGGAAGCTGGCGGATGCTCCGGGGCAGCGCGCTCAACTGGAAAGTCCCCGAAGGTGCGCGGTGATTAAAAAATAAAAAAAAAATACAGACGAAAAAATAACTGCTTCCAGGGATGAAGGATTGCGCTGAGCTCCACCCCGCCCTCTCACTTTTATTGCCTTGATATCAGCTACGGTTTAAGGAAATCCAATTATTTACTTTACCCGGGTATAAAAAGCAAGTGGAAGCCTAAAATCTATCTCAAAAGGAGAGAAAGTTTAGCAAAAGTTTGCAGAATAACTTCTTCTTATTTTTTATTTTTTATTTTTATTTATTTTTATATGCCGCCCTTCTCTGGAGACTCAGGGCGGCTTACAATGCGTTAAGCAATAGCCTTCATACTTTTGTATATTTTATACAAAGTCAGCTTATTGCCCCCACAAACCGGGTCCTCATTTTACCCACCTTAGAAAGGATGGAAGGCTGAGTCGACCTTGAGCCTGGTGAGAATTGAACTCGCAGTAATTGCAGGCAGCTGGATGTTAAATGCTGCCTTAGTAGGAGGCATTAGCATCCTATGCCACTCAGGTTCCTCCTGGTTGGTCGTCAAAAGCAAGAGGATTATGGAACACCTGCAGAATGCCTTTCCATACTGTTACATAGCTGCCCTTTAACCTCTGCTTTAAATACTTGTTTGCATGTCCTTCATTGGCTTAGCCACCTCATATCTCCACGTGGTTAGGTCCTCATGGCCAAACTGTCTGGGCATATATAGGTAGAGTTCAGCCAACATAGTAGCTGGATGAGACACACACACCCCCCCCCCCGGAATCCACAGGGTTGGAGACTAGATTGGGAAGTCAAAGTTATCTTCTTAAGCAAGTACATTAGTTATGGTTGCCAAGAATACTTTTGTTCTTCTGTTATTGTTATCAAGAATACTACATGGGCATGACTATGAAGTCAACAGGAGCTGAGCTTGGCTGAAGGAGACTTCCTTTCCTACGTTGGAATAGGGTGTTTTACATCAACCTACTTGGCAATCTTAAGACTATGGACTTCAACTCCCAGAATTCTTAAAGACTTAAAAATTGCCAAAGTTTCAAACTTTCTTTTTGGGGGTTGGGGTGGGGGTGGTGATTTGCAAGGGGTGGGAAGCAATGTTGTAGTAATGTATTAATCAGTATTCAGTTAGGGGACATAATGTGTGTATATCCATTGGTGGGATTTTTTTGATAAATCTTTTTTTTTAACGTTTTGGATTTGTTTGGAATTTTGCATTCAACCGGCATATTTTAGACAGACAGATGATAGATATAGATATAGGGATATATAGAGAGAGGGGGGGGAGGGGGAGAGAGAGAGAGAGAATATATATATATATGCAAGTTTTGGTGTATTCGGGTATAAAATCTTACATGGGAAAAGACCCGAATAGACCAAAACTTGCATACCTCTACCCGTGAAAATCTACGAAAACATAAGCTATTTCGCTCTCATCAGCTAAATATAAATTTGGTATGAAATGGTTTGTCGTGAATGTGACTGCTTGAGGGGTCCTGGATTGGAGCTGAAAGGAGAAAGGGAAGCAGTACGCTCCCTCCCATATTGGGGTATACCAGGTGCTTCGATAGAAACACACACATACACACACACACACACACACAGAGAGAGAGAGAGAGAGAGAGAGAGAGGGAGAGAGGGAGAGAGAGAGAGAGAGAGAGAGATACAGTAGGTATAGAGATAGATATATAGATATACAGTAGGTATAGAGATATACAGTAGATATATATAGTTGCCAAGGTTGGACAGCCCAGTTTTACATAATTGAGGGGAACTATATACTAGGGCTAAAAAGGAAAGCAGGGTTGGGTTTGCCTACTTTGCCAATGTGGGGGGGTCTTATTTGTGGCTATGGCAAGGCCCCTCTTAGACAGAAAGGTGGAGGAACTCTCTGGTAGAAATAGAAATGAAACACTGGACTCCAAACCTCCTGTGGTTTATTCTTCCCAGACACTTAAGTGTTCAAGATTTGAAAATAAATACGCAGTCTTTGGCTGATTAGCAGGCCAAACCAAGAATTCAAAAGCAATTTATTTAAATGTATTCATATAACAGTGTGCTATCCTCATTTTATTTTATTTTTTTGCACGTGCAAACTCAATGAGTGTTGCAATAAAGGCCAGTCCCTTCTTTAGAGGCCTTTGGCCGCTTCCCTTCTTCTAAAGTAAGGCTTTCCAATCTGATGAAGCAGGTCCATTCTGTACCTGAAAAAAAAACTGAGTCCCAGGCAGCAGAGAAAATTGGTGGAATCTGTTCATACAGGATTTGATAAGAGAAATTTCTGCTGACACTCCCCTTCTCAGTTGCACCTTGGACTCAGCAACCTTTAAACTTACTAGTCCTGAATCTATACGCCCTTACACTCAGGAGCTATGATTTACTTATGAGAAGGCTGGTGTTTCTCACCACTTCAGCGGCCTAATGTTTTATGCATCTCATTTAAGAAAGGTTAGGTTCCAAAATTGTGGCTTTGTGTGATATACACTTTCTATGTTTGTAAAACGGTGAATGTGTAATTCGTCTCTAAAGTTAAAATTATCGGCTTAAATTTGCATCACAGTATCTGGTATCTTCTACTGAAAGCTAGCAGAAAACCATACTGCTATTTGGGCCATGTGTTCTTGGCAACACAAGTTCAGGGACCTTATCACCACCCACATTTTAGAACAGAATAGAATAGAATTTTTTATTGGCCAAGTGTGATTGGACACCCAAGGAATTTGTCTTGGTGCATATGCTCTCAGTGTACATAAAAGAAAAGATATGTTCATCAAGAATCATAAGGTACAACACTTAATGATAGTCATAGGATACAAATAAGCAATCAGGAAACAATATCAATATAAATCGTAAGGATGCAAGCAACAAAGTTACAGTCATAAAGTCATAAGTGGAAGGAGATGGGTGATGGGAACGATGAGAAGATTAATAGTAGTGCAGACTTAGTAAATAGTTTGACAGTGTTGAGGTAATTATTCGTTTAGCAGAGTGATGGCATTCGGGAAAAAAACTGTCCTTGTGTCTAGTTGTTCTGGTGTGCAGTGCTCTATAGCATCGTTTTGAGGGTAGGAGTTGAAACAGTTTATGTCCAGGATGTGAGGGGTCTGTAAATATTTTCACAGCCCTCTTTTTGACTCATGCAAGTATTCAGGTCCTCAATGGAAGGCAGGTTGGTAGTAATTGTTTTTTCTGCAGTTCTAATTATCCTCTGAAGTCTGAAGTGTTATTATTAACGCAATATCATACTTGTCAATCCGACACAGCCTTCCCAAAGCAATGGTTGAAGGTGGCAATTTGGAAAGCAGTAATTCTCACTCCAGTCAGAATTGCTCGGTAGATTTTGATAAAATGTTCCCAAATTTTGAGGTAGCGGCTTAAATGGACTGATATGTTCCAACTACACTTAGTCATCACCAGAAATACTCTAGTAAGGGTCTCATTTTTGTTTGCAAACTACAGCGTTTGGCAGTGAAAGATAGCGATGGAAATTTCTTCAAAAAGTAAACATTTACAGTGTCATGGTAGAATATAAATGAGGTTTGTGTGTCTTTATCCTGGATTTATTGTTTAGATTTATATTCTAAGGAAACGGAAAGAATGAACGAACCAGACATCCTTAATTTCCCAGGGAATTTATTATTCTACAGAACTGTTTTTACAGATCAGAAACATTCCCCATTTCCTCCTGATCAGCTGGGACTCGGGAGGCAGAGAATAGATGGGGGCAGGGCCAGTCAGAGGTGGCATTTACCAGTTCTCCGAACTACTCAAAATTTCCTTATCGGTTCTCCAGAACTGGCCAGAACCTGGTGAATACTACCTCTGGTCCAGGGGTGCTATTCAGCAGGTTCTGTAGAACCGGTACCAGAAATTTTGAATTGTTCGGAGAATCGGCAAATACCACCTCTGGCTGGCCCCAGAGTAGGGTGGGAAAGGAGATTTTGCAATATCCTTCCCCCAGGAGTGGGGAGGGAATGGGGATTTTGCAGTATCCTTCCCCTGCCAAGCCCACCAAGGCATGTCCACAGAACTGGTAGTAAAAAAAATTCCACCACTGGTAACATCCGTTAAGGGAGACACCCCTGCTTGACAACCCATGCCATGCTCTCCCTGATATGGTCATTAAATGAACCTGGGGGTTATTAAGCAGAGCACAAAGGTGCCACAGGCATGGAGAAAAGTCCTGAACCTCCTAAGTCTTCCCCTACCCCCTGGGACACCTTTTGCTCTGCTTCCCATCTCTGGAGATCCGCCCAAAATCTTGGTCCTGTTTCCCCCCACCAGGTCCATGCAGATCTTCTTCCCTGCCACATCAGGTCCCCACAAGGCTTGGATCTCCTCCTCATCCCGTCACCCAACATGCACTTATCTTTTGAAGATCTCTGGAGCTTTCTGCAATGCTGTGCAGACCATGCTAAGGAAGCAAAACAGAACGGTTTATCCCTAGGCCGTGCAACAGCCTCCCGGAAATGGCCACCATTTTCAGCATGCCCATCATTCCCATGCTGGCTGGGGAATTCTGGGAATTGAAGTCCACACATTTTCAAGTGGCCAAGGTTGAGAAACACGGGTAAAGAACTACCAATGCTGAGAAACAAATCAACAGTAAACAACAGCCTAATCAAGGAACCTCCAAGAACATTCCCACCAACACCAACAGGAGAAGCAACTAGAACAGTGATGGCTAATCTTTTTGCTGTTGTGTGCCAAAAGCGGGGGTCGTACCGGGGGGTCGCGCACATGCCCACATCCATAATTCAATGTGCATTCCCCCCCCGCACATGTGCGCATGACCCCCCCGCGCTCCCCCCACTTTTGGCACGTGATGGCATGGTGGGCCTGATAGGCCCATTTTTCCCTCTCCCCAGGCTCCAGAGGCTTTCTTGGAGCCTGGGGAGAGTGGAAAACGGGCCTTCCGGTCCCACCAGAAGTCGGCAAACAAGCCGTTTCCGGCCTCTGGGGGGGGGGAGAAAGGCCGTTTTCACTTCCCCAAGCTCCTAGAAAGCCTCTGGAGCCTGGGGAAAGCAAAAAATGGCTCCCCCCCCCCCTCAAGACCTCCTGGAGGCTAGAAAAAGACTGTCTCCCGACTTCTGATGGGCCTGAAAGGCCCAAAAATCAGCTGGCTGGCACACACATGCACACCAGAGCTGAGCTAGGGCAACACTCGCGTGCCCACTGCTATGGCTTCACGTGCCACCTGTGGCACACGTGCCATAGGTTCGCCATCACGGAACTAGAATATAAAAATAAGACCAAACTCCACTCCCTTCTAGCACTGATGACGTTACCGAATTTGGTAATAAAACGTCTGCAGGAAAACCGCCAAGCTCAGAGAGCACTACAAGCATATTACGTTCAAACCCATCAGGCCTGGTTTAATTTATTGCGCTTTATTTTACATTTATTGCTCTCTGGAGCAGAAGAGATTCATTCTCTCTTTGGTGGGTGAACTCGGTGCCTTCCGCCTTGCCCTTAAAACCTTCTTTTTCCAGCAAGCCGGGCTGGCCTAACACTTTTTAAAATGTTTTTAATTGTTTGTCATTGTTTTTAATCATGGGGCCAAATTTATATATATCTTTTCAATTGTATTTTAATGTTTGTAGTTTATGCTTTTACTTGGCTGTTCACCGCCCTGAGTCCTCAGGGAGAAGGGCGGTATACAAATTTAAAAATAAATAAATAAATAAATAAAAACTCTTCAGCCATTTGAAGACTGCCATCATTATCTCCCCAGTGGTTTTTTTCTATTAGTCAGACATGCTCAGATCTTTTAACTTTTCTTCATATGGCTTGGTTTGCAGATCTTTCTCAGTGACTTCCTCTGAACATTTTCACAATCCTTTCTGAATTGTGGTGGCCAAAACTCGACACAGTATCCCAACTGGGGTCTGCTCACGGGGGAAAAAACTGGACGTATGGACATATGTCATATTATATTCTAGCTCCAGAAAACCCCACAAATGTATTTCATACAACTATTTAGAAGTTCTGTACAGATAATAAGTAGTGTGGCTTTAAAAAAAAAAAAAAAAAAAATCTGACCAGGACTGATTGCAAAGTTTTGAACAAAGTATTTATTCATTTTTTTTTCAGAGAAAACTCAGAAATTCTGACCACGCATGCTTGTGTACGTAGAACATTTTGATAATCATAGCAACATGATGTGACTTTTGAACAATGACGCGTTGCTCGATCTCTCAATAACATAACTAAGTTTAAATCTGACCGAAAGCATCCATGAAGTTTAAAACAACAGCATAGTTTTCAATCATTTTTTGAGGTATTAAAAATCAAGTACAGCTAGTCCTCAACTTATGACCGCAATTGGGAACCAGAATTTCTCTTGCTAAGCAAGGTGGCTGTTTAAGTGTGTTGGGCCTGATTTTATGAGCTTTTTTGAAATTGTTGTTAAGAAAATCACTGCCGTTGTTAAGTGAGTCACATGGTTGTTAAGCAAATCTGGTTTCTCACACTGACAGTGCTTATTGGAAGCCGTCAGGGGAGGTCGCAAATGGTGATCACAGGACCCCAGGATCAGGGGTGGGTTCTAAAAATTTTTACTATTGGTTCTGTGGGCGTGGCTTGATGGTCATGTGACAATTCTTTAGGATTTAGCAGAGGTACTGGTCTACCAGGCTTTTAACTGCTTGCAGAGCTGTACCTGTCTACCCATTTGTTCTTGGAGCGTCCTGGTCTACCCATTTGTTTTTCGAGCGCACTGGTCTACCACCACACTGTCTTTTAACACTGATCAGCTGTAGGGCGGCCCTTTGAAGCCGCGCAGCAACAGTTTAAACAGTTTTTTTACTTTTAGCCGATCAGCTGCGACTCGGGAGGCAGCAAAAAATTGGGGGCGGGGCCAAATAAAAGGTAAGAATAACGCAGGGGGTGGGGGGGCCAGCTCCCGAACAAAGAGCCTTGGTAGTACAGGGGTTTAAGGCACCCTGTTATTAAGCTGGTTATTAAGACCAGCTGCCTGCAATTACTGCAGGGTTCGACTCTCGCCAAGGCTCAAGGTTGACTCAGCCTTCCATCCTTTCTAAGGTAGGTAAATTGAGGACCCAGTTGTGGGGGAAATAAGCTGACTTTGTATAAATATACAAAAGGATGAAGGCTATTTCTGAGCACATTGTAAGCCGCCCTGAGTCTTCGGAGAAGGGCAGCATATAAATCAAATTTAAAAAAATTTTTTTTTTTTTTTTTAAAAAAGAGAGAACCGATTCGGTGACATCATATCGTCACCGCTACCGGCTCGGCCGAACCGGGAGGAACCCACCACTGCCCAGGATGCTGCAACCGTTGGCAATACATCAGATTGCCAAGCATCCAAATTTTGATTATGTGGCCCATGGTGATGCTGCAATGATCATAAGTGCAAGGACCAGTTATAAGTCACTTTTTCCAGTGCTGCTGTAACTTTGAATGGTGGCTAAACGAACGGTTGTAAGTTGAGGACTACTTATACATCATTCAAATCCATATATTTTATTTGCTTTTACAAATCAAAATACCATGATTTCTAAGTTTACACTGCTATGGCTGGATAAAGACAGTGGGGGGATAAAACCACAGTACAAATAATAAAGTCAATTTAATTACATGTATAACTCAATTACTTTGCACATAAATCATAACTTCCAAAAAACTGAAGAATCGCATCAGCTGAATGATTCAGTGAAGGACAATAGGAAAATGCCTTGATTACTTGTATGTAATTATATTCTGCTTACCAAGTACAAAATAGTGTCATCCAGGGGATAAAAGTTTTGGGCGCTCCACGCTGCTACATAAAACCTCTCAAGAAGGGGGCAGTTTTTATTTGCACAACCTGGCATTCTCTGCGAAATTTCCCACTACTATCAAAGAGTACTTCTGAGTTGGATTTACTGTGTCTTCAAAACTCCAGATTTCTTACCCAAAGTTCTTACAAAACATTGAAACTTTTGGAAGATCCAGAGATCTTCAAATTGGGCCTTATCAATACAGCTACCTACAAAAACGGGGTTATGTATTTCACTTTAAAGGAGAATAGTTGTAGCTCAGGGCTAAAATGACTGATGAGGTTACCGAGTTTGTGTAATAAAACCTTTGCAAGAAAACAACCAAGCTCAGAGAGCAGCAAGGACCCCGGATTTCACTTTGTTTTGAACTGCTTTTAAGTGTTTCAGATGCTTCGAAACCGGTAGCAAAAATCCCTGTGCCTCCTCCCCCCCCCCCAATGCCCTGCTGAGCCACACAATCATCAGAGGATTTTTTTTTTAAAAAAGCATTTTTTCTACAACCTCTTCTGATGAAAAAATGCTTTTAAAAGTAAAAACAAAAAGCCTCCGATGATCGCGCGGCTCAGCTGGGATCGTCAAAGGCTTTTCAAAGCATTTTTTTCTGCAACCTCTTGGCCGAAGAGGTGATAAAAAAAATGCTTTGAAAAGTCTCTGACGAGCCCAGCTGAGTTGCCTGATCGGCAGAGGCTTTTCAAAGCATTAGAAAAAATGCTTTGAAAAGTTAAAAAAAAAAAAAAAAGTTGGCCACATCCACCCAGTCACATTACCGCCCCCCCCTCCCCCCACCAAGCCATGCCCACAGAACCAATAGTAACAAATTTTACATTTCACCCCTGGGATACGAGTAAAGGGGAAAGAATTAATTCATTATAATGATCAAACTAGCCATTATGGTTAAGAGCAGGGCTGCTACCCATAAAAGCAGAAGTTGTCCGCTGAATCCCACTTCAATAACACTTAGTAAAAAAAAATTACCAGTATTTAAAAGATTGTAACAGTCTCTTCTTCCCTGGTCTTATTATTGGCAGTTACTGACAAATGGCTAGCACAGAATTATAATGTCCAATTTTCAGTATATAATATTCAATGTTTTCTTGCAGGTATGGAAAGGAGCAGGCCAATCTTCCTAAGTAAGAGTCTTAAAAAAAAATGAAACAAAAAAAAGAAAAAGAAAAACCTAACCAAATTCACTTTTATATTTTTCTTAATGATCCTGTTTTAATGGCAGAAGCAATCCAGCTGTCTTCCCCCCCCCCTTTTGATTCTCTTTTGCATGCTGGCAATATGCCATATAATAATAATTTTTTATACCTTCCCGTAGCCACAAAGCAGCTGGGAGGCGTTTATTTGTCTTTCTGGTTCCTGCCTTTATGGCATTTTCTCCGGATAAAAGTGCAATCGGTCAATAGGTTTATAGCTGTACACACCTATATCTTCTCTATTCCAACTTTCTGTTGGGACAACCAAAACAATCATAGAGACAGAAAATTTCCAGCACCTTGGCAATTTCTTGGTGCCTGGACTTCAAATGCCAGAATTCCTTAGCCAGCACGGCCATTGGTGAGAATTTTGGGAATTGAAGTCCACATATCTGAATATTGCCAGGTTGAAAAACTCTGATTTAGAGAGACTGTCTAGGATTGTATCGACTATGGACATTATGAGAAAGAGATAATCTTTTGATAAGAGTAGACTGATTTGACTTGCAGAGGGTACCCAAGAAAACACTGGTTGGTTTGGGGCTAGTCCTAATCCAGGCGTGTCCAAACTTGGCAACTTTTAAGAACTATGGATTTGTCTCTGGAGATTCTCAGTACAGAATTCTCAGATAAACTCACAAGTGGCCTCAAGAGCTCCCAGGGAGTGTTAATGACCAGATGACTGCAAAGGCATATGATCCCTCCAAACACCCCCACCCCATCCTATCAGAACTAATCCTTCTATTGCCCCACCATCCTGCCAGAATCAATGAAGCTTCTTGGATGAGAAGCAAAATGTCTTCTTCTTCTTCCTTAAGGGAAAAACAGTTCAGTTGCCTTTTGAAAAAGCACCTTTGAGACAACTGTGAACTTCGACTCCCAGAATTCCCCAGCCACCCATGTAGGGGAATTCTGGGAATTGAAATCCAGAACTCTTAAAGTTGCCAAGGTTAGATACTCCTACCCTAATCCTTAGGCAGGAGCAACTGCATTGTAACCAATGAAGTTAATTCATGTTCACTTGATTCCCAGAATTTTTTTAAAAAAAATCTAAACAGATTTTTTTTAAAAAGACACTTTAAAAGAAAGAATTTGTATAATACTGTCAAATTCTTTTTTTGGACCATAGGAAAGGCTGAGTGCCAAAGAACTGAGGCCTTTGAACTATTGTGCTGAAGAAGACTCTTGCGAGTTCCTTGGACTGCAAGGAGATCAAACCGGTCAGTCCTAGAGGAGCTCAACCCTGACTGCTCTTTAGAAGGCCAGATCCTGATGGATCTGGCCTCCTAATGAGAAGGAAGGAGTCACTGGAGAAGAGCCTAATGTTGGGAAAGATTGAGGGCAAAAGCAGAACTGAACAACAGAGAATGAGGTGGCTGGATGGAGTCACTGAAGCAGTCGGCGTGAGCTTAAATGTACTCCGGGGGATGGGACAGGAAGGCCTGGAGGAACATTGTCCACGGGGTCGCGATGGGTCGGACACAACTTCACAACTAACAACAGCAACATAATAATGTCAATGAAGAAATAGGGCTTCCTACTTTGCTGCAGGCATCCCTGCCCATGGAGATTAATCGACTGGATCAAGGGATCCCTTTAATGACTATTTCCCATTGATTGTGTTATGACCAGAATATCAACTATGCATGTTTCTTTCATAATTGTCGTATTTTTGTGGATAACTTAAATTGCTGATGGGCCATATGGGCTGATCTTTGTTCAATAGCTGTACAGAAGCCAAAGATTCAATGTTCAAGTTACAAATACAGTTGCTGAGAACATCAATGACTGGAAATGCCCTTATTTTAAGTAACCAATAAAAATGATAGTAGTGGAAAAACGGAATTATGAGTGTCTTTGACCTTGATTGGATAAAGCTCTCTGGTTCTGTTTTAAAAACTCCCAAGGCTTTGGAAGGAACATAAAGTTAAAAAAAATAATTAAGCTATATGTAAGACAGGTTCTGTATCTGCTAAGCAGAGCAAAGAGCTTCCACTTATTTGCCTTGCTCAACTATAATTTCTCTAATGTCTTGATAAATTAGACACCCTCGACACCTGAAGTGGTAAAAGTGGAAGAAGATAAATTAGAAAATTTATTTTTTGTTCAGCTATGAACCATGGGCACAAAGAACAGTCCCTAGCATAGTACATACTACTACATGTATCGAGACTGAAAGTGACGGAATTCCCAAGCAAAAGATCATTGGAGTCTTCAAGAAGTAAGTTTCTTTCTTTCCTTTACTTACTCCTGACTCTTTCTCATTTCTCCATATTCTTTAGCATCCTTCCTTCCACATAAAGTAGGTCTTCTAAAAACCTACCGTATTTTTCGGAGTATAAGGATATAAGACGCACCTACCTTTTTGGGGGAGGAAAACAAGGGGGGGAAAAATCTGCCTCTGCCTCCCAGCAATTTGCCTCCTTGCAGCAAACAGTAAACAGCCTATTTGAGTTTCATTTTCAGCACAGGCTGATTAGCACAAGAAAAAAAAATCTGCCTCTGCCTCGCAGCAATCTGCCCCCTTGCAGCAAACAACCCATTTCAGCTTCAGCTTCAGCACAGCCTGATTAGAACAAGCAGCTGATTGTCGGTTGAATCAGCGTCCCGAAGATCACCTGTTTCAGGCTGCAGGGATTGCCATAGCCTATTGTCGCCTCCGCGTGTCCCACTTTGCGGGGGGCGGGGGGGGGAGGGCTACATTTAGTGTATAAGATGCAACAAAATTTACACCCTCTTTTATGGGGGAAAAAAGTGTGTCTTATACTCCAAAAAATATGGTATATAAGTCTTTGAAAGCACCATCAACTCATTATAGAATAGAATAGAATAACAGAGTTGGAAGGGACCTTGGAGGTCTTCTAGTCCAACCCCCTGCCCAGGCAGGAAACCCTATACAACTTCAGACAAATGGTTATTCAAAATCTTCTTAAAAATTTCCAGTGTTGGGGCACTCACAACTTCTGCAGGCAAGTTGTTCCACTTATTAATTGTTCTAACTGTCAGAAAATTTCTCCTTAGTTCTAAATTATTTTATTATTATTTTTTATTTGCTTCTCTCCTTGATTAGTTTCCACCCATGATTAGTTTCTACTCATTACTTCTTGTTCTACCCTCAGGTGCTTTGAAGAATAGCTTGACTCCCTCTTCTTTGTGGCAACCCAAGATATGGGAACACTGCTATCATGTCTCCCCTAGTCCTTCTTTTCATTAAACTAGACATGCCCAGTTCCTGCAACCGTTCTTCATATGTTTTAGCCTCCAATCCCCTCATCATCTTTGTTGCTCTTCTCTGCACTCTTTCTAGAGTCTCAACATCTTTTTTATGTCGTGGCGACCACAGCTGAATGCAATATTCCAAGTGTGGCATTATAAAGTGGTATTAACACTTCACGTGATCTTGATTCTATCCCTCTGATTCTATCCTACAATCTTTCTTTTCAGTTCTATCAAATGCTGAAATATATATTGACCCCCACAGGTCAGCCCTAAATTAAAAGTTGTAAAATATTCTAGTTGCAATAATACCAGCCAGCAATCTTTCCCAATACACAGGCCTTGAATAAACTATTTTGGGATTCCTTGGTACAGATTGAAATGCAGCCTATAAATGCCGTCCTAAACAAAACAAGATCAAACATATAATTTCAAAAAGGAAACTCTTGAGCACAGGGAGAAAAATGTTCTTATATGTTGAAATCACAGGAATTGGGAGAAAGTTATATACTTACTTGTTTATGTACATTTTTACCACTCAATATTTAGCGTGATCCATCACGTCATACAAGTAGTAGGTCGTAGAAGAATGAACTTTAAAGGTGATAATTCCCTATTAAAAAAAAAAACCAACTGCAAAAATTTACCACAGGAGAAAAGAAAATGGCTGGCCACACATCACAACTTTTAAAAAAGAGAGGCCACGAGTATATGGGCTGTGAGCATGTTTTGTTGTCACATGCTTATGGAAGGAATCCCAGGAAGACCAAAAGATCTCACACTGTGGTGTCTTGTAATTGCAAACATCACAAGGGCGAGGAAACCTACATGTCCAATAGTGTAGTTGGGGCAGAGATGAATCCGAATTCTTGTCTTCAGGACCAATGACAACATAGGATGAGAAGTCGAGGACATGATGGCATCTCCCTATGAAAGTCTGCCTCAAAGTTGAAGAACCACCATTCTAGATTCTTCCTGCAACAAGGAAAATGACCGCCAGACCTTGCTGTACCAAAGCAACAAACCCCGTCCCGGCATTATTTAAATTTGCACCGTGTTTGTTTCAGTCCGTTTGTTTTTAGCTTGGTATCTGCCGAGGCTTTTTTGGGAGGCGTGTAATTATTCGTCTTTCCATTCTTGGGATTTGGGCATATATGGGCTGGCAACCCCTTAAGGGGGACAGTGGACCCATGGAATGAAGAAGATGGTTTGGGAGGTCTCATGTTACCAGCTCCATGGATCATGGAGGATTCCTGGATCTCAAAAGAAGGCATACTGGCCAAATGCTGCTTGTGGGCAGGCCGCTTTTTGGTCTCTTTCTTTGCTTCAGATGGTCTCCTCTGATGACCTGATGAGCCTTGGATGAGTCCAGTGGCCTTCAACGGACTCTCAAGGGATGTCATCTGGTTGGCTTTTTCTCCATGAAAATCTTTTTTGGGACCTGCATTGGGGAGTCTTGAAAAGTTTCCAGGGAGAGTCAACTGTTTATTTGCTGAAGGGCTGTGCAATAATTTGCTTTTGCCAGAACTTTTCAAGGACCGGAGGACGGTAGGAGCAGTCTGAGCCCGAGCTTTGGTTACCTTTCCTTTCTCGGCTTGTACGGTTTGCATTTGCAGCCATTCCAACTCCAAAAGACGATCCACGTATTTTTCAAGAAATCCAGTCGGTTCCGGCCTGGGTTCTGATTTGCACTCGGTGTTGATGAACGCAGCCAACCCTTTCAAGTCCCAGGTGTTAAAAGGTGGTGGGAGAAAGTCTGGGTAATGGTAGTCTGGTTGCTTCCGTTGCGTCTCGAAGTGGTATTCAAAGCAAACCGGGTCGATCTCTTCTGCTCGCAGATTGAGCTCTGGCGGTGTGCAAGGCGATGGAGGGATAGGAATTCTTTCAGAATCGGAAAGGTCACTGGCATCGTCTTCCTCAGAGTCTTCCTCTTTCATCATTTGCAAAGATCCGAAGTCCAGAAACATTGCCTCTTGACAGGAAAGACTGCTCGGCCCTGCTTCCTCCACCTCCTCCCCAGAGTTTCTTTCCAAATTGCCTTTTCGTCTGCAATAAAACCTCTGAATTGTCGTACCTTCTGTCCCGCTGGAAGGACTCCACAAGACATCTTTAAATGCAGGAAGAATTTTGTTGTCCCCGGCCTCATGACTTTTTCTAAACAGAAGTTCTCTTTTCGACTTGGGCACTCTAATGTGAGGAAGTATAAGTGTTTGTGTTAGTACAAGTGTTTGTTAGTACAAGCCAGTACAAGTGTTTCCCCAAAAAGGGAAAGAAAAAAATATTCATGTCAGCTTTAAAAAGATCCTAAACCAATCTATCTGACTCTACTCTAAGACCCTCGGGAGCCTAACATTACAAAACAGAAAAAGAGAAAACACAAAACGTACCAATAGATGAGTAAGGTATTGATATCAACAAGCATAAGGGGTCTTTGGTGCTCTCTGAGCTTGGTTGTTTCCTTCAAAATGTTTCATTACCCAAACCAGGCAACATCACCAGTGCCTGATGATGTTGGTGATGTTCTACCTAATTTGGATAATGAAATGTCTGCAAAAAAACAATCAAGCTCAGAGAGCACCAAGGACCACTCATCTTAACCCTGAGCTACAAATATTCTCCTCTATCAGCAATAAAAGGAGCCTGAATGGCTCAACAGACAGAGCTCTGTAATTTAACACCAGCTGTCTGCAATTAAAGTAAGATCGAATCCCGCCAGGCTCAAGGTTGACTCAGCCTTCCATCCTTTCTAAGGTAGGTAAATTGAGGACCCAGTTTGTGGGGGCAATAAGCTGACTTTGTATAAGTATACAAAAGTATGAAGGCTATTGCGTAACGCATTGTAAGCTGCCCTGAGTCTCCGGAGAAGGGCAGCATATAAATCAAATTAAAATAAAAAGGAAAAAAAAACGTTTAAACAATATCTTTGCAACAATTCACCAACATTTAAAAGAGCCTTGGTGGCGCAGCGGACTAAAACTGCTGTTAAAGTAGCACTTAACTGCCAGCTGCCTGCAATTACTGCGAGTTCAATTCTCACCAGGCTCAAGGTTGACTCAGCCTTCCATCCTTTCGAGGTAGGTAAAATGAGGACCCGGTTTGTGGGGGCAATAAGCTGACTTTGTATAAAATAGAACACCGCTTGGGGGTAGGGGGGGCAAAAAGCTCTACTAAGCAGGTATATACAAAAGTAAGAAAGCTATTGCTTAATGCATTTTAAGACGCCCTGAGTCTCCGGAGAAGGGCGGCATATAAATCGAACCAATAAATAAATAAATAAATAAATAAATAAATAAATAAATAAATAAATTTAGCACAAAGCTCCTTTTTCTTTTTCAAATTTGCTATTACATTTTGCTTTTCAAGTTAAAGGCAAGGAAACATTACAATGATTTCAATCTCCCATTATTTACATAATTCACTAAGCAATCTTAGTCCACTACCTCATTTTAAGCCTAACCTGCTTGCTTAGGACTGCTGAAAATATTAAAGTGAGAAAGCCATCTATATAATGACCCTAAGTGGAACTGGCATTTCCATTGTTAAGAAATGTGTTAGGAGACACATCCTATGATTGCAACGCTTAGTGACGGGAGGTCACTCGGCAAGGGGTTGGAGTGGAAGACCTCCAAGGTCCCTGCCAACTCTTATTATTCTATGTTCTACAGTCATGGCCAAAATTGTGGAAACCTTTTGGGAAAAGTGTATTTTTGAGGTTTGACGGCTGATAACACCACTTTTTTTTTTTTTTTTTTTTTTTTTGCGTTTCAAGATAATCATATTCCACTGCTGGAATGGCCTGGAATAGCCCAGACCTTAACCCAATAGAAAATCTATGGAGCTGAATAAAGAAACTTGTTAGTCAGAAGCGACTCAGCAATAAAACCCAGTTAAGAGAAGCAATCATTCAATCTTGGTTTCACATTATAACAGCTGCAGAACTCAAAGACTTGGTTCACTCCATGGGAAGACGTTGTAAGGCCGTAATTCATGCTAAAGGTTACCCAACTAAGTATTAACTGACGTGGTGATAATTTTTCTATATCTCGTTTTTTCTACGTGTTTCACTTTTCTTCTTTATACTGTAACTGCTATTCTAATAGCAAATCCTTCATAAAAGTTATTGCATTACATTCTTGATTAAATTATCTTTCCATTGATATATAATTTTATGGTACTACTACTACAAAAAAAAGTGGTGTTATTAGCTAGTTTTAAAAAATACACTTTTCCCAAAAAGTTTCCACACTTTTGGCCGCTACTGTAGGTCTGGTAGTCCTGATTGCAGTCATTAAGCCAGGACTGTGCCATTGTTAAACAAGGACTTTACATTTCTCCTGCTCTGCTCCATCTGCCTATCTCTTGCTCGCCCCACCAATCTCTGTCCTCTTGGTTGTCCTGCACTCTACTGCCACCCCTGATAGATAGATAGATAGATAGATAGATAGATAGATAGATAGATAGATAGATTTCCTATTTTAGAATCTAACGATTTTTAATAATAATTTTTTTTAAGGAAGAAAGAGAAAAAAAATGTCAGCTGGCAACTTTTCACCAGTGGCTTCTAATTCCTTAACCTAAACATACAAAATAAAATAGGTGTAACTTTTTTTTCAGATATCGACGTTGATTACTGGTTATTACCATTATAATGTATAACAGAAATAACACAGTTGCCTAGGATTAAAGCAGGGGTGAAATCTACTTACTTTCCCTACCGGTTTGAAGTGTGTGCGCACGTCAAGTGCGCGCGCCGACCCTCTGCACATGGGCAAACCTTTCTGCGTATGCGCAGAGGGTAAATATCAGGTTACTTCCTGGTTAAAACCAGGAAGTAACGACGACTTGGTGGGTCGAGCTGCCATCGCTACCAGTTCTCCGAACCACCGGCCGTCATCGCTACCAGTTCGGCTAAACCAGGCTAAACCGGGAGCATTTCACCCCTGGATTAAAGGCATAGTAGTAGATGTTTCCACCAGGATAAATTATATTCAGGGTGCTTAAAATTCCACAAATCCAAAAGAAGAGTCACAAGTTTTGCTCTTTCAGATACAGCCCTTTTGCACTGCATTGAATGATTTTCTAACTCACAGGTGTCAAACTTGCTGTGTCATGTTGCCATCACGTGATGTTTCACAGCATTTTTCCCATTCGCGGAGCTGAGGTGGGTGTGGCCTGCACATGACGCATCTGGCCCGCGGGCCACCAGTTTGACACCCCTGCTCAAATTTTTATGACTTTTCTTTCAACAGAGATCAAGGTGTTCTGGTGAGAAAGCAGGGCCTAATAACCTGTACTCCTTGACTTACAGGTACTCCTCGACTTAACAACACTTCATTTAATGACCATTCAAAGTTACAATGGCACTGAAAAAAAGCGACAAGACCATTTTTCACACAACGGTTGCAGCACCCCCATGTGATCAAAATTCAAACTCTTGGCAACTGACTCATATTTATGACGGCTGCAAGGTCCCGGGTCATGTGATCACCTTTTGCAACTGTCTGACAAGCAGTCAATGGGGAAGCCAGATTCACATAACAATCATGCTACTAATTTAGCAACTACGGTGATTCATATAACAACTGTGGCAAGCAAGGTCATAAAACAGGGCAAAACTCACTTAACAGCTGCCTCGCTTAGCAACAGAAATCTGAGGCTCAATTGTGATCATACGTCAAGGATTACCTGTGCTAAGATGCTTAGTGCCGCGTTCTGGAATCAGCACTCAAGGTAAGAATGTCACCCAGCGCTCTGAACTCTCATCCAGAAGAATTAAAGAGTTCTCTCATCTGATGGCATCTATTTTCATCGTGATGATCATTATATCAGTATACATCACTGTTCAAGGCAATCAAAGTTTTTTCAGTACTAATCCTTAAGGAAATCAATCCCAGGAAATTGGCATCATCCAACCAGAACGGAAAAGGATATTACCCAGTGATCACGGAGGTTGTATTTTCAACTGATCAGTACCTCGATTATACTTTCATATCCCATCCTTTTTTACAATTTAGAGTAACAGAGCTGGAAGGGACCTTAGAGGTCTTCTAGTCCAACCCCCCTGGTTAGGCAGGAAACCCTACACCACTTCAGACAAATGGTTATCCAATCTCTTCTTAAAAACTTCCAGTGTTGGAGCATTCACAACTTCTGCAGGCAAGTTGTTCCACTGATTAATTGCTCTGTCAGGAAATTTCTCCTTAGTTCTAAGTTGCTTCTCTCCTTGATTAGTTTCCACCCATTGATTATTGTATTATTGTATTTTTAAAACTATTGTATCTCCCTTTATCCATTCCCAACTCCCTGTGAAAAACAAATCTACTTCTTATTCCAAAAGTGCAACCATATAAAAAAAAAAAAGAACTTCACCTGTTTGGTTGATGCTCTTCATAAACTTGCTTTTTCTCTTTGAATTGAGCTGTTATCTTTCTGTCTGTAGCCTCTACGGGAGCCTAAAAAATGAATTAACATTTAATTATAATTGCAGTGGTAGGGAAGACAGGAGCATTTAAGGATAATTTGCATTCAGTAAAAATATAAGTAGTCTAACCTTTTCTGCAATAGCAGATGTGTTTTTCGCTGGCTTCTTGGAAGAAGGTTTCAGAAACGTTGATTTCTTTAGTTCTTTTGTGCTTGAGTGGTTCTTTCCTCCACTGGAACTAGTTGATTAAAAAGAGGAATTTTGTCAAAGATGGATGTTACGTGGGGGATCAAAAATTACACCTTTATTTTAACAGGACAAGTTTACATGTATATTGTTCTTTTTTCTTTAGAAATCTCTTAATTTTTTTCTGGTGATTATTCTCATAAAAAGCTTATTTAAGAAAGAAATATATAGCACTTTCATGGAAGCAAATCCATTCCTCTTTCTCTCCTGTGAAATGTGTATTCGTGTGAATTAAATGGGTGGACATTGATAGGACAATGATGATGAAACATTTACAAAAACGTCTAAACTTCCATTTTCTAATGCATGATTAGATCAAGATCTCTCTCCCCCTACAATCAAATAAATATCTGACATTAAAAAGAGATTAAAGGAATTTGGAATTTAGAATATCAGAGTTGGAGGGACCTTGGAGGTCTTCTAGTCTGACCCCCTGCTCAGGCAGGAAACCCTATACCATTTCAGACAAATGGTTATTCAATCTCTTTTTAAAAACTTCCAGTGTTGGAGCATTCACAACTTCTGGAGGCAAGTTGTTCCACTGATTAATTGTTCTGACTGTCAGGAAATTTCTCCTTAGTTCTAGGTTGTTTCTCTCGTTGGTTAGTTTCCACCCATTTCTTCTTGTCCTGCCCTCAGGTGCTTTGGAGAATAGCTTGACTCCCTCTTCTTTGTGGCAGCCCCTGAGATATTGGAACACTGCTATCATCTCATCCCTAGTCCTTTTTTTGATTAAATTAGACAAGGAAAGAAGGTTAGTATTGTCAAGTCTCTGAACAACCTCCTATGCAATCTCTTGTACTATAATATATTTTAAAAGTAACTGGGACACTAATCAGCTCATGGAAAGAACCCAACCTTTGACTGAATAATCTGTAAATCAATAACTCGGGAACTACTGTACAAGGCATAGGGCTTTGTTAGTTGACATCTATCTGCCTGAAATTTGGATCCTGCAACATTGACACACTCCTCGTTCCTTGAATTAAATAAAGTCATCTATCAGAATTCCATTAGGAAAAAAAAAACCCATTGGATAAGCTGGATTCATTAAATGACCATCTGATTCTCTTAGCCATTATAAAATGGTTGTAAAATCAGGCGTAGTCAAATGGTGACCCACTTAACAACTGCAACAACTTACAACCAACCTTTCGGCTTAATTTGTGGCCATACATCAAGAACTACCTGTATTTATTTTTTGTGTTTTATTGATTTTATTGCAATTATTTTGTTCCATTGTCGTGAGTCACCCAAAGTCACTGATAATCAAGTGGTATACAAGTTTCTCATCATCATCATCCAGATCTAATTGGTTTTGGACCCAATTCTTTCTGGTTGATTTCTAATGCTGGGAAAGATTGAGGGCAAAAGAAGAACGGGATGATAGAGAATGAGGTGACTGAATAGAATCACTGAAGCAGTAGGCGTGAGCTTAAATGGACTCCAGAGGATGGTAGAGGACAGGAAGGCCTAGAGCAGTGATGGCTAACCTTTTTGCCATCGCATGCCAAAAGCGGGTGGAGTGCAGGGTGGTCGTACGTGTGTGTACCCACACCCATAATTCTATGCACCCTGCCCCCCCCCATGCATGCGCACGCAACCCTCCCGTGCTCCTTCCTCTTTTGGCATCTGATGGCATGGTGGACCCGGTAGGCCCATTTTTCGCCCTCCCCAGGTTCCAGAGGCTTTCTAGGAGCCTGGGGAGGGCAAAAACAGCCTTCCCCACCTCCCCGGAGGCCCTCCGGAGGCCAGAAACAGCCCGTTTGCCAACTTCTGGTGGGCCCAGAAGGCTCGAAAATCAGCTGACCAGTGCATGCATGCGTGCTGAAGCTGAGCTAGGGCAACGTTCACGTGCCCACCAATATGGCTCCGCGTGCCACCTGTGGCACGCGTGCCATAGGTTCGCCATCACGGGCCTACAGGAGCATTGTCCATGGGGTTGCGATGGGTCGGACACGACTTTGCAACTAACAACAACAACAACTCTTTCTGGTCTGTAATTTCTGCTCGGAAACCTGTTGCAAGTGGGATTCATATATCCAAGTGCTTTCCTCATAAAATATCAAGGAAAGACATGAAGGAAAACTTAAGGAGCTTTTTAAGTACCGTTTCGCAGCAGATGCCACCTTGGCTTGTTTAGAAATCTAAGTCGGGTCTGGGTTGATCTGTGCTTGGATGGGAGATCATTAGGAAATACCAGAAATATAGACTAGGTTGTGAAAAGTGAAAACAATCCACGTCCATATTAAGCAAAATAATAATAATAATCTCAAGTATATGTTTATAAGTCATGCCTGACCAGAAGATTAATACTTTTTTAATTTAACTTATATTCTTGTGAGGGTTTGCAAGGGTAAAAAGATGAATCTCTCACTTTTCTGAGACTTCAACTTCCAGAATTCCAAGCTGCATAGCCTCCAATTCCAGGAATTGCAATCCAGCAACATAGAAGAAGCCGGATTCAGAAACACAGGTGTCTAGGCTGGCTGGGGAATTCTGGATGTGGAAGTCCAGAGATCTTAAACTTGCCAAGATTGAAGAAGATTGCTATAAATATTAGCCATTGGGATTACCTGAGAGGCATGAGCACTGATGCCTTTGCTGGTATACCAGGAATTGTTCTGTTTTTTGGCAATCTTCAACATTGCAAAACCCCTTTAGACCTTAAAAAAACCTCATCTGGCAATTTATCCCCTAATATAAACACTGGATACCTGTCGCTTGTTTTTCTCACCTTCTTCTGAATATGGAACAGCTATTCCCCTCCCAATACTAACAAGGTTTCTGCAGAATAGAGACTATCTCAAAATAACTAGCACTGGGGGTTGGGGGGGAGAGATCTTAAACTTGCCAAGATTGAAGAAGACTGCTATAAATATTAGCCACTGGGATTACCTGGGAGGCGTGAGCACTGATGCCTTTGCTGGCATATCAGGAAATGTTCTGGTTTTTGTTTTTGTTTTTTGCAGTCTTCAACATTGCAAAACCCCTTTTAGACCTTAAAAAAAACCTCATCTGGCAATTTATCCCGTAATATAGTGTTTCCCAAACTTGGCTATTTTAAGATGCATGGACTTCAATTCCCAGAATTCCCCAACCAGTATGCCTGGTTGAGGAATTCTGGGAGTTGAAGTCCATACATCTTCAAAGGGTCAAGTTTGGGAAACACTGCTGAATAAACACCGGATACCTGTGGCTTGTTTTTCTCACCTTCTTCTGAACACGGAGCAGCTATTCCCATCCCAATACTAACAAGGTTTCTGCAGAATAGAGACTTTATCTCAAAATAACTAGCATTGGGGGTGGGGGGGGAGAGATCTTAAACTTGCCAAGATTGAAGACTTTATCTCAAAATAACGAGCATTGGGGGTAGGGGGGAGAGAGAAGAAACGACATCAATCACTTAGCAAAATTTCTCTATGCTCAGCGATTAAAAATAGCCTGGACTGCAAGCATCGAACGAAAAGCCTAGAAAAGGGATGCTAGAGGGGAAACTGTACTGACAGAAATTCAGCCTTTCGCCCCCGAACTTCGGGAAAACACAAGCCATCCACCTGCATGCATCTTCCAAAACGAGGCATCCTTACGTTACCATTCCGCTCCCTTCGTGGCTTTCATGAACCAGGTTTTGCAGGCTCCCTCTGTGCAGGGAGACGGGATAACCTCCGATGCCCGGTCCCATTATAGGGGGGGGATGCGCTTTAGTTTTTTTTTTTCCCTCCGGGTCGTTGCAAGCGAGGCAGCCCAAATCAGGGAGAAGCCCCTCGCTGCATCTTATACACAGCCGCTGCAACCCGCTGGCCCGCTTCTCCGAGCGGCTTCATTCCTCCGCACCGGGAGCTGCGTTGCATCGCCGCTGTTCGGCTGGCATCATCAGCGCAGAAGCCAGTTTCCCCGGCGGCTTCAGCCACAGCGTCGGCTCCGAGGATCGCCGTCCGCGTCCTCCATCGCTACCTGCCGGCCCCTCGCCAAGCCTGGCCAGCCGAGAAGCCCCCCCCGAGACACGCGCGCGCGCGACCTCCCGCCACCGTCGTCTCCCCCGGGGAAGCTCAGCCTTGTCGCCCGCAAAGCATTGTGGGCGACGAGGGAGGCCTGCGTCGCCCCCAGCGGGTAGGGGAGTGAGGGAGGGGGGGAGTGCGCGCGGTCTCTGCTGCTAAGCCTTCATTCGCCTAACCATGGTTTACCGAAGGAGCCCACAGCATTGCGTAGCCAGCCAGCCAGCCAGCCTGGGGACAATGCTCCATGTTTCTCCCCCCCCCCCCCACACACACACACCTGTAATAAAACGACCTTGTGACTAACTTGTCACCCAGAGAACTTTGGCAGCCAGGATTGGGGGTTTGTGTGGAAATGACATGGGTTTTGTAATTTGTTAACTAACATCGTTAGTTAACTAACAACTAATATCTCAGGGGTTGCCACAAAGAAGAGGGAGTCAAGCTATTCTCCAAAGCACCTGAGGGCAGGACAAGGAGCAATGGATAGAAACTAATCAAGGAGAGAAGCAACTTAGAACTAAGGAGAAATTTCCTGACAGTGAAAACAATTAATCAATGGAACAACTTGCCTCCAGAAGTTGTGAATGCTCCAACACTGGAAGTTTTTGAGAAGATGTTGGATAGCCATTTGTCTGAAGTGGTGTAGGGTTTCTTGCCTAAGCAGGGAGTTGGACTAGAAGACCTCCAAGGTCCCTTCCAACTCTGTTATTCTATTCTATGGTTACTTTGTATTTTAATTTATTTTCTCTCTTTTAAAATGATGTTCAGGTTCATTAGCTTTTGACATTCCTAGATAAACAAGCTGGACACTAGCTCCAGATAAGAAAAAGTTTGTTAGTACAAATTGGGCCCTGGTTTATCTCTTTTGTGAACTCCAAACAACCTTTTTCCTGACAATTATGCCCCTTCTGAGGTCAGACCTTATTTTAATAATTATTTTAATAATAATAATAATTAATGTGTGTGATATTTTGGGATGCAAATATGTAACATGTTTGAGATCAAACCTGACTGCTCTTTAGAAGGCCAGATCCTGAAGATGAAACTCAAATACTTTGGCTACCTAATGAGAAGGAAGGACTCACTGGAGAAGAGCCTAATGCTGGGAAAGGTTGAAGGCAAAAGAAGAAAGAGACGTCAGAGAATGAGGTGGCTGAAGCAGTTGGCGTGAGCTTAAATGGACTCCAGAGGTTGGTAGACGACAGGAAGGCCTGGAGGAATGTTGTCCATATGGTTGCGATGGGTTGGACACGACTTCGCAACCAACAATAACAACAAACTGATTTCCTATGCAAAGGGGAACTTACTTTTACCCTGTCCAATCAATTTTCATCTAGCATTTTCTTTGTTAATTATAAAAGAGTGAAATATGGGGCTCGAGGTTCTCTCCTTTTTCATAGAGAGATAACACTTTATCAGGTACCCTAATAAACCATTTTAAATGCTCTTCCGACTCAGTTGCTTATTAGGAAGGTAAACTGAGGTAGAACCTAGGCCAGATTTGGCTTTCAAGGATGAACTTAAACCTGGATCTTCCAAGTTCAAGTAGAGCACTGTAACCATGTAATCATGGATGCTTGCTGGGAGCAGTGATCTCATGTGCCATGCAGTTGTGTAGATGAGGCCATTTGTAGACGACCGTCTGCTGTCCTTATGACTTGTACTAGGTTGCTCTCGAGATGCCTCTTTTTTGAATGAAGGCAAATATACATGCTCCAGGATAAAGATGTCAGATCGAATTTGGGTCGGTCACCAGGACCAGAGATTTACTCTTCCGATCTGCTTCTTTCTCCCTAAATTGGTTGAGTTCATCATGCCCTGCGCTAAACTGTAAACTAACCAGATTATAAAGGAATTAACCATGGGTCTTGGCGGAGAGGAAGGAGCCTTTAAGAAAGGGACCTGGAGACGCAATTATATAATCCAGAGGTTGAACCACATATGAGAAAGAAGCTCAAAGCTTTATTTTTGTACGGTATAAAAACAAGGCTGTCCAAATTTATCCAGTCATGTAGGGGTGCAGGAGCCTGGCAGCTATGTTCTAGGAGGCACTTTCCATTTAATTTAGGCAATCAGAAAAACCTCCAAGAGGCCTGCCTTTCATCCATATAAAAATAGGAACCATATTTTAAGCAGCCATCCACAACCAGCTGTCTTTGAGATGGGCTGGACTACAGCTTTCTTCATCCTCAACCCACATAGCCATATTTAGGGATTTATATTTAAGCACACAATGGGCTCCAGGCTGGGGAATATTGGTGTAGTAGACTTCTGAAGGATCTTCTGCAATGCACAGGAATTCCCAGCCTTTGGGTGTAATAATGGTAAAACACATTTTTGCTTTTATCTCCTGAAAAAAAAAAGGGGGGGGATACATGATAAATGAACAGCAAAACCTGGCAGATTACATGATTTACTTTCTGCATGTGAAATTCTCTGCCACCACCTTAAAATCTAATTATGATATGCTAATCGAAGGGAGCTAGTGAGACAGAGTCGCACAAACTGGAGCCCTATTTGAAGCAGTTAATCTGAATGTGTTAATCCCCAATTTAAAACAGTGCTGCTTTTTAAGAAATCAGTTGGGAAAAGATACTTGGCAAAGAAGTTTACGGTGTCAATCCATTAAAGAGACCAGAGAAATGAGACAGTATGAAGGCAGCTCACTTCAAAGCATATTTAACTCCTTGGAGTTAAAAAAAGCCAACTTTTAGGTCAGTATGCTTCAAACTGCATCAGTCTGGTCATAAAACACGTCAGTCCTCTGACTTTCTTCAATCAGCTTCCTTTTTTTTTTTTTTCCTTTTCCTTTTCCTTTTTTTTTTTTTCGGTGACCTTTCGTAACCCATAATTGCTCCGCCTCTTTCTTTTCATCAGATTCCTCCAGGTAGTGCGGGCAAGACAAAAAGGGCGCGGTGGGCTTCCTCCGTGCTTGTGCGCAGGCGGGGCGCAAGGTATGACAGATTAAAGCGACGACGCACAAGGCGGGACAAGGAGGTACCGTAACTAAGCGGCTACAGCACTACAGCGAGGGGTTGGCAGCAGCCCGTGACGTCACAGGGGGCGTGCACGTAAGTCCTCCGGTTGCAGCAGCGTTTTTATTTTCCCTTCCTCCTCAACCTCTTTTTTTTCTTTTTGCACGTCAGCTGATCAGCTCCAGTAAGCAAAAGATCGGAAGCCGCCGGTTGCTCGCCCGCCGCTCCCTTCTCGGTGCTGCTGGTTGCTCTGGAACTGAACACGGGTCGCCGCAGAAGAAACCAGCACCGTCCACCCGAGGGGACGCGGAAAATAAACCCCCCCCCCCAGAGCTGGGCTGCATGTCGACTCCAGCAACGTCTCCCATTACAGACCCCATCTCTAGTTCGTGCCCCAGCTTGACAGCCTCTTCTTCCACCACTGTCATCAGCACCGTTCAAGCTGACAGCTTCCAAGCTCCCAGAGACTCCTTCCAGACTCCTTCCAGCTTGCCCAGCAGCCTCGATTCCCTCTCTCTGCAGCCCAGCCAACTCCAAGCATCTTCCAGTCTGGGCAGCCTTCCAGAGTCTTCCAGCATCCAAAGCGACAGCCTTGAATCTTTTGCCCGGCAGCAAGAAAGCCCGGTTAGTTTTCTCCAGGACAGCCTCAATCCTTGGGACAACAGGGACTCTTTGCGGCTTTACCCGGCTAATTTCCGGTCCATCTTCAGCCTCGGGGACAGTCTTGAGACTTCCAGTATCCAGCTGGACAGCCTGCAGTCGGTGGCCAGTTTAGGAGACAACACCCAGGCGTCCAGCATTGTCACCGATAGCCTTGAGTCCCCCTGCAGCTTGTCTGACAGCTTGGAGACACCCAACGCTCTGCACCATTGCTCTGGATCTTACAGTGTTTGACCCAAGCCTGTAGCAGATTCTTTCAGTCGGTTCTGCCATAGACTTACACGGATCGGACAAGGACTGTGGGAACCATCTTTTGGGCTTTTCATTCAGTGTTTCTTTCCTTCCTCGCTGACCTGATCCTTCTCCTGCACGTCTCGGCAAAAGACGGTTTCCGACAGCAGCAGCAGTGATGTCCACTCAAACTGTTTGCCCTCAGGGACAAAAAGTGCTGAGACCTCCCCAGCGGAGTTCCAACTGTCTCTCTGATCTGTACCAGAACATGGTCCAGGGCGAAGAAACCCAATTTGTGGAAAAAAAGAGGTGCCAACCGCTGCATAGCAGCAGCAGCGCCAGCCAGTTGACTTCCTGTCTTCCCGAGAAAGCTGAGCGTAGAGTTCCTCAGAGCACCACGGTTACAAGTTGTGACCCGCATCTCCGACCCATCATGCGCCGGCGGGCCAGGTCCTTGCCCAGTTCCCCAGAGAGAAAGCGTAGCGGGTTGACTCCCTGCCGTGTTCCGGGTTGCAAGACCCGCAAGAACCGTGTCAGGTTTGCAGATGCCTTGGGCCTGGAGCTGGCGGAAGTGAAAGTCTTCCAAGCCGGGGAAGACCCATCTATCCCTCTTCATGTTCTTTCTCGGCTGTCCATTAATTCGGATCTCTGTTGCAGCACGCTGGACCTGGAATTCACCATGCAGTGCCTGGTACCTGACTTCCAGCAGCCGGGAGATTGTGAAGACTTCCTCAGCCACCTGCAACAGCAGCAGGTGTGTTTGGAACGAGTGTCCAGCTCGGATCTGGGCCTGAATGGCACAATCAGAGTGATCAATTTATCCTTCGAGAAGCAGGTGGCTGTGCGTTACACTTTTAATCACTGGAAGAGCCAGCATGAAATAAATGCTCAGTGGCAGAGTAGTGCTGCTGGTCAAGATGGAGAGACCCAAGTGGACATTTTCACCTTCTTCCTTCCTATGCCTCCCTTCCTTCTTCAGCTTAGCTCAGTAATTGAGTTTGCAATCTTATACCGAGCCAACGGACAGGAACACTGGGATAACAATCAGGACAAGAATTACACCCTCACTTGTAGGAATCATCCGCTTAAGATGCCCAGAGAATGTGAAGAGAGCTGGATTCATTTCATCTAAAAGCAAAACAAAAGGCTTCTGCATTCGTTTGACCGTTTTTCTTTGCGCTGAGACACCAAAGAAACTCTTCGATGTGGCAAAGATCCTTCAGAATAAAAGAAATAACAAGCAATCTCCACAAAAGCTATTTTGAGAAGCCGTTGTTTTTCGTGAAGAAGAGAAGGATAAAAGGGGCCTTAATTTGCAGGGATTTGCACTAAATTCACTTGAAATGTGTGGGAATCATAGCCAAAAGGTGCAGTCAATAGAAGGAACCTATAATGTATTTTATTTCTTTGATCAATTCTTAGAATGCTCTGATTATGCAGTATTTTAAAGCATACAGTACTTGATGCTCTGTAGTTTTGCACTTCACTTTTTGCACTTTTTACAAAACTCTCTTTTGGTGGAACATAAGCATATTTCTGTTAATTTCTAGTAGGAAAAATGTTACACTTTTCTGCACTGGTCAAATGCTGCAGGGTTTGGGGGACAAAATTTAACTATTGAAATAAAAACGAAAATTTACACTGCAGTTTATATGACAGTGTTCTTATACATTTGGCATTAGTCCCTTAATACTCCTGTTTTAGAGGACTTTTTTTTGTTATTAGAAGTGGAAATACAGTTTGCTTTTTGGAGAATTTCATTTTTTGATATTTTTGTTTTCTTTTAGCCTTCCAGGTCAGAGTCAAAGTAAGTTCATGCCACTATAGTTTAACGAACTACAGTATAACCCAATTACAGGGATGTTTGATGTAGACTACATAGACTGCAGCCAGTCATAGATTTTCTTACATTGGTTTGTTTCTAAGGAAGCCATGACTAGAGTGGAACACAAATGTAAGAAGTAGGCATCAAGAAACTACTTATTTTTTGTGCCTAGAAAACTTCATGGGTGTATCTATGTATATACTAAGAGTCACAGGCATTTTTACTTTTTTTATATATAATTAACAGAGGTCATCCTGAATCACACTTTTTTAAATATGAGACTGATTTGTTGACAACTTGAGTGCCAGGATTTTCTTTAAGAAGAAATGAGAATGCTTCTTTGCATATATAATTAATATGGGTTATATTTTATCAGCCTTGGGCACTACAGTATAACCGCCTCGCTTCAGATCAAAACAACACAGAAATGTGTTACATTTCTATAGATCGTATGACATGTTGGCACTTTTGATGTCAAGTATTACCAACTCCTGGGATACAGCTACAGGTGCAGTTAAGGATTGAGTTCCATGTTGTTTCTGTCATCCTTTGCATGCATACATGTTTGGGAGATTGCTGTCACTGCTCTGGTTTGAGATGTCTGCATATGCCATTAAGTCTGTAAGGAATGCTTCTATTTATTCATCCTCCTTGGGAAGAGCTCCTGGTGATGTGGTAAAGTTAGCAATGAGTGGGGGTTGTGTATACTAAGCTAAGAATCATGTGTGCAAACAACTGATGAGAGATGAACTCGTGATTGCCAATGGACCTGAAAAGTAGAAACTTCTAAAATCAGAGGTCTAGTTTACATTCATTAGTTCAGGATGAATCACCTTGTGCAGTGAAGTACAATGGAATACAGTACAAGTCTTTCTGTTCTTAATCTCTTCCCTGCCCTTTTTTTAGTGGCATGATTTTGGAGTTCTGTAGCAAGCAACTTTAAACCTACCACCTATCATGGATCAATCTCTAAAAATGGGGCAGATAGAGATGGCAGCTCTACTCCATGTATGGCTTTCAAACTAATTTCTTGCAGACCCCCCAGATTAATTTCAAAACTTGCCGAAAGAGATCGGTTCAAACCAAAATATCAGAAGGAAAGCATGTTTGAGAAGTTAAGGAAATAGATCAGGGGTCTCCAAAGTTGGCCACTTTTTTTTTTTTTAATTTGATTTATATGTCGCCCTTCTCCGGAGACCCAGGAGAACTCACTTTAAGACCTGTGGAGTTCGATCTCCAGAATTCCCCAGCCAGCATGGCTGGTCAAGGAATTCTAGGAGTTGAAGTGTCCGCAAGTCTTAAAATTTGCCAACTTTGGAAAGCCCTGAAATAGATGATCCCATCCATTTGGGGTTCTGACTGCATCTGCTTTTCGCTCTGGCATCATCCATTCAGTGGCTCTCAATAGATCGTCCAGGATATAGAATAACAGAATTGGAAGGGACCTTGGAGGTCTTCTAGTCCAACCCCCTGCTTAGGCAGGAAACCCTACACCACTTCAGACAAATGGTTATATATATGGTTGTTTATACAAGGTTTCCCAGCAGAGTTTCCTCTCCTTCCCTTCTATGTGCAAATTATATTCTTCCATCTTCCACCCTCTCCCCTCTCCAAGCATATGATTTGGGGTTTTGTTGTGGTTTTTTTTTTGCTTTGTTTGCTCATGGTCTAGGGAAGGCTAATATACTTCGGTTTCTGATTTCCTGCATTTTGGACTGATACTGTGCCTTGAATAACCTTCGGGCTGCTATATCGCGGTACATTCCGGCCAGCATGCTTTGTATCTCAAAGGAACTGGAAGGGATCCCAGTTCCAGAGTAGAAACTCATGTCAGCCCTGTATCTGCTAATGGGAACTTCTATACAAGATGTCTCAAGGGACCATTCTTTTGAGTGGGGAAGTTCCTTTGAAATGCCTGAATAGTGGGTAATGGAAAAATCTATTTTCTTTGTGCCAAGCCAAGAAGTGTATTTAGATCTCTTGTTTATCAAATAGATAGAAAGGAGGCTGGGTGTTTCAAATAAATATCTAGTCTGTGGATTTCATTACAAATACAGTGCAGCAGATTTGTTTTTCAAACTTAGTTCCTTAGGTCGGTGGAAGGCAAGTTTCATAAAATTATAAAGAACACACACATTTTTGAGGTGGGGCCAGAGGGACCCCTCACTTCCCTCAATAACCTAATATAAATGCCAGTAACTATAAAACAATGTTTCTTAGCCTTGCCAACTTTAAGATGGAGAGATTTCAACTCCCTTACTGCCCAGGGAATTCTGGGAGTTGAAATCCATCCATTTCAGTTGAGAAATGCTAACATAAAAAGTTAACTAGTTGTTTTGAGGAAGAGTGAAAATGGCCAGGGTGGCCATTGATCCCTACAGAAGTAATTTCTTTTCCTTGACATTATTTTGTTTTTTTCCTCCATCATCATATCTTTACCATTACCTTTCCTGACTGAGAAACCTGAGACTTAGCCATAATGTATCTCGGAAGATATAAGGGACAGATCAATGACATGTGACTGCTAGGACAGATCATTGCAGTTTCTATACTTGTTTTTGGAGGTGGATAATTTTGCACACTACTTTTCTAAGCAATCAATTTCACTTCAGAAAAGGCATTGTGTAGAATTCTCTTTATCCTTATTTTTAAGGCTATAAAATAAAAAAAGTTTATGGTATGTTGTAGTACAGCTATAGTCCCAAGATGGTAAGAAAAATGTAATCTGAATTTGCAGCCTATGAACCAGCCTTGCTCAATTCTATGTCCTCTAAATCAGAAGGATTAAAATGTCTATAATTTGTCCATCGTGCCTGGCAATTAAAGGAATACAGCTCCAAACAAATCTGTCCTAAGCTTTTATTCAGAATTGTTTGAGAAAAGCAATTTGTGGATTGTTGTCAGTACTCGAGCAGCCCCAATTTTTCTGCCAGCATCTGAATCTGTAGAATGTAAAAAGTCAGGCATAAAAAGTTGATGTATTTTAAATGAGGAAAAATCTTACTTTCTACAACATTCATTTGGGTTACACTGATGATCTGTAAACTCCTTAACAATTTGATCTCTTTCCTTTTTTGTGATTCATGTTGCCATATTTGCCCCTTTGTTTTTGAGTATTCTATCTAGTAGACTTGCTTTATTCTTTATTCTTTTGGGCATTTGTCAGAATTGGGAAACCAAACAAAAAGAATTAAGTACTGTGCTCTGTATTTTATATACAGATTTGGATCTTTTTGAGACAAATATGCTTTGCAGCCCATGTTGAAATTTAATATAGTTTTAAATTCTAATTGTATAAATAAGTTAAGTCCATATATATCATTGTGTTTTAGAAGTGTGACACAAATGATTATTACAGAATGACTAAATGTGCTACAGTTGCCAGCTTCTAGAAAGCAAACAGAAATTATTTTTTTGTAATCACAGTATTTTAATAATGAAATAAAGAAAAGTGATGAGTAGGCAGACAGGAGGCATATTTTTCCAAATGTGTTGTATAATTACAGCCATTTAGGTGTCAGATTTTATATATATGTCTGTGTGTAATGTATGCTGTATGTATATTTCCCATCCTTTCATAATAAGTACCACAATGGATTTGAAATTTTCCAAGGGTATTTGGAAAATATATATACCACATACTGCTGCTTCTGGAGACAATACAGGTAGTCTTTGACTTCCAACCATTCATTTAGCACTGTTTGAAGTTACAACAGTGAAACAGTGAAAAAAGTGATTGAAGTCCGTTCCTCATACTTATGACCATTGTAGTATTCCCCACAGTCATATAATCAAACTTCGGGTGATTGGCAATCAACATGTGTTTACAACAATTGCAACATCCTTGGATCAAATGATGGCCATTTGTGATCTTTTTAGCCAGCTTCCAACAAGCAAAGTCAACAGGGGAAGTTGATTATTTGCTTAATAACCACATGATTCACTTAACTCAGCGAATCAATAATCACAAAAAAGGTAAAATTGGGAGCAGCCTCACTTAGCAAATTGAAAATTGAAAACCGCCTCATTTAGCAATGGAAATTCTGGTTCCAAGTGGTTGTAAATTAAGGACTAGCTATATTCCAGGCTTCTTACCACTTTTGCTTTTCAAAAAAACCTGCTTTCACTTTCTTTAGCCTCTTTGCATCCTTTTATGTCGGTCTCAGAACCAGTCCTGGGTCTCTTTGAGTTATAAATATCCTGTAATCTGGAGATGCACTGTTCCTTGTAGCAGATCTGTTTACCTTCCAGCTCATCGGGACAGAGAATTATAGGCAGGATCCAAAACTGTAACACTAGACTAGTGATGCAAATAAAAATCTATCGCTTGCCTTCCTGAATCAAGGCCAAGTGTTTTTGGTCCAGCATTCTACATCCAACGATACCCTACCAGCCTCTGGAAGTGAAATCTCATCAGCTTGGCATGAAGGTCACGGCTCACCCTGGTTCATTCCCAAGTGCTCTGTACTTAGAGTTATATTGCTGAGGGATACAGAGATTTCATTTAAGAGCTGTTGCAAAAAGGGCCCTCTGAAATTCACAAATAAAGAATGGTAACATACCAAAGACCTGGGGAGAAATGAAAAAAAAAAAAAGAAGTACAGAAGGACATTGGGAGATTATTTTCCCCCCTCTGCAGTGCAAACTCAGGGAAATACATGTTCCATTTATTTTTAATATTAATCCTTCCTGTGTCCCGAAACAAGAACCTGAACAATTCTCACAGCCCAAGCTAACCAGATTTGTTTCTTATATTTTTGTACTGCTCAACTCCCAAAGGCAACAGCTTCGGATATGAATTTAAGGCTGAAGACCATTTTAAACATTTACCATGTTTTAAGTATGGATTACTGGAAAGTTTCCAAAATGTTATCCCCAAGGCATGGGTATAGCAAAGGAAAGATGCACTCGGAATAAATGTATGCCAAGTAAATGTCCCAAAGGTGCTTTTTCAGGAGGCAACTGGACTTCCTTGTTTTGTTTTCTTTTGAAGACGTTTTGCTTCTCATCCAAGAAGCTTCTTCAGCTGAACAAGAAAGTCCAGTTACCTCCTGAAAAAGCTCCTTTGGGACAGCCATGACCTGGATGACTGAGAATCTCTATGGACTTTTATGCCAGGTAAATGTAATCACTATTTGGTCATTTAATTACTGTTAAGTAATTAACTAAGAGCCAATTTGGTGTAGTGGTTAAAGGCACTCAAGCGAGGAATTGAGAGACTCTCAGTTGGGCACGGATGCCAGCTGGGTGACCTTGGGCCCTAGAAAGAAGACAATGGCAAACCACTTTCGAAAACATAGCCAAGACAAAGCAGGGACTTGTCCAGGCAGGTGCCAGGCATCAAGACTAATTCAAAGGCACAAAAACAAAGTGGTTGAGGTACTTGAGTGTGGGTTCTATATGATTTCTTAAGGAATAATTGCTAGTCTCACTTGGAATGAAAAGATTTGATAGTACAGGTAGTTCTCGACTTACAACTGTTTGTTTAGTGACCGTTTGAAGTTACAAAGACATTGAAAAAAGTGACATTTTCCACACTAACAATCATTGCAGTATCCCCATGATCACATGATCAAAATTCAGACGCTTGGCAACTGACTTGTATTCATGACAGTTGCAGCGTCCTGGGGTCATGTGATCATGTTTTGCGACCTACTGACAAGCAAAATCAATGGGGAAGCCAGTTTCACCCTTTTATTAACTGAACAGCTGCAGGGATTCACTGAACAAGCAAGGTCATAAACTGGGAGAAAATTCACTTAACAAACATCATGCTTAGCAACAAAAATTTGGGGTTCAGTTGTCATAAGCCGAGGACTTCCTGTATCATCAATCTCTCCACCGTGAGCATAAATATTTATTTATTTATTCATTCATTCATTTATTATTGCGATTTATATGCCGCCTTTCTCCCGAGGGACTCAAGGCGGCTTACAAAATGACAATTTCCTATACAAATCACAACAAAATAAAATTAAAATCAACACCCCAATTAAAACAGTTTAAAATTATAACAGTGTACACCCAAACAGATCAGTTGAGTTGACGGAAGAGCCACATCTTCAGCTCGCGACGGAAGGAAAGGAGGTCGGGAGCTGTCCTGAGCTTGGTGGGCAATCCATTCCAGAGGGTCGGGGCTCCCACAGAGAACACTCTCTTCCTGGGGGCTGTCAGACGACATTGTTTGGCCGACTGCACCCTGAGGAGGCCCACTCTGTGAGAGCGAACGGGACGATGGGAGAGCGGCAGGAGATGGTCCTGCAAGTACCCCGGGCCTAAGCCATGATAATGATAATAGACAATGATAATGGGGATGGGAGGAATCATTCCACCAAAATAAAAAAAACCCGGTCACAATTGGGAACTGCATTGTCCACAAATTGTGGGCACCGGATTGCTATTCTGATATAACAAGTCATTTGCGAAATAACACAGCTTTAAGCCCAGCAGGACTAAATTCTGGGTGCTTTTGTTCAATAACGTACATGGCTCAGGAATGGACTTACTACATTCAGTGGGCACAGATCTTTAAAAATGGACTTATTGCAATGAGCCAGCGATCTATAAAAAAAAATCTTTTTTACTTTTCATAAGGGAGGAAAGAAAAACGAACGGAGGGGAAACACTGAAAATGTAACTTCATTGGGAAGACTGCTGTGTAAAAAGAACGCTAAAAGCCCTTTGGAGAAACTGCATTACTGTTATCATTAGACGGCATGAATCTGGCAGAATGCTGGCAAATGTCAAAAGACTGAGATGTGTGGAGGCTAAAGGTTAGCCATATTGGAACACGCTAAGAAAGGGTTCTTGAAAGGATGTGTCATCTCTACTGGAGTAGCTTGTTGGGACAGAAGAGGAGCCACTTAAATATGTAATAAAGGGACCTTAGACGTATACCTTAGACCTTTACTAAGGCACTGCAAAAATCCTGCTGTGTTCCTGTAAGTAGTTTCACGAGGAAACCGGAAACTGTTTAACAGGAAATTGTTAAAGCATCTTAACAGTAATAGTGCAAAAACAGCTGGTGAGTGGTTCTTTTTTTTTTCCCCCTTCCTTAATCTGTATTAAACAGAGTGCCTAAATTTTGGGGCAGTGCCACTGTCATCATGGGGAGCTGTTTGCTGCCTTTCCTTCCCCTCTTGTTAAAATGTGTCTCCCCAAATCAGCTGGATTCTCTGTGAATGAAATCACATTCAATCCTGCAGGTATTTATTTATTTATTTATTTATTTATTTATTTATTTATTTATTTATTATTTATTTATTTATTTATTTATTTATTTATTTATTTATTTATTTATTTATTTATTTATTTTATTTGTATACCGCCCTTCTCCAACAGGACTCAGGGCGGTGAGCAGCCATGGTAAAACATAACATATAAAATTTAAAAGCAATTTAAAAAACATCAAATAATTTTGGCTATCCATTTAAAACAACCCGGATTAAAACCAATTACAAATTAAAACCGAAGGGATGGGATCAAGCCAGCCAGCTAGGTGAAAAAGATGTGTTTTCAGGGCCCGACGAAAAGTCCGGAGGTCTCGTATCGTGCGTATCTCTGGGGGTAGGTCGTTCCAGAGGGCAGGTGCCACCACAGAGAAGGCTCTCCCCCTGGGGGTCGCCAGCCGACATTGTCTGGCCGACGGCACCCTGAAGAGTCCCTCTCTGTGGGAACGTACTGGCCGGTGGGAGGCTATTGGCGGCAGAAGGCAGTCTCGTAAATACCCCGGCCCTAAGCCATGGAGCGCTTTAAAAGTGGTCACCAACACCTTGAAGCGCACCCTGAAGACCGCAGGAAGCCAGTGCAGCTCGCGCAGGAGAGGTGTCACATGGAAGCGCCCCGTCGCTTCCATAATCCCCCGCACGGCCGCATTCTGGACCAACTGGAGCCTTTTACCCTGAAGCAATTTAATTTCATGGCATGGAGGCTGTTCTGTCACCATTTTGTATTTAGTACTATTCTCAGGGCAATTAATATAGCCTTTTTACATTTCATTGATGCCTTGCCATTTTTAAAAGCACTTTAATGCCATGTTGTATTTAAAATACTGTATTCTTTTGAAAACCGATCATGTCTAACATATCATTTAAGCAATGCTGTCATTGGAACAAATATATATTATTACCATTTATAATATTGTATAAGAATAAACTACGGCTGTATATCTGAATACATTGCAAACATTTGTTTTAAAAAAATATATTGCATAATTTAATTTTTTTTAATGGGCAGCATATATCATGCATGGTACTGTAAGGTTTTTGAGTGCAGCTCAGAATCTGATAAATCCAATGAAACTCTGAATACGAGGCAATCTGATATTCAGCTTTATTTTTGGCCAAAGCAAAACTGGGCTACCTTTTATCTCCCACCTTAAACAGAGCAGGCAGAGATAGAAAAAGCAAAAGCTGAAGCAAAACCTTTTTCTCAAACTTCTTATAGTTTACACAACTTGCACACATCGTCATAGTGTTAGAAACATAATTTCATATCCATTAGTTCATCAACCTCATGATTTTCTCAACGCTCTGAAAACAAAGGACCTCAGAAGGCGAAAAGAATACATTTTCTGGCATAAAGCCCAGAACTTTGTTAAAGGGAGCTATTTCACATTAGGTTGCTGAGAATACACATTTTGCATTTCACAAGTTACTTTGTTAGGCTACTTGGCAGCCTGGAGGCTTTATCTATGCAGATAGAGCATTAGGTCACAATGGAGCTTCTCTCAGCAGCAAGGAATATCAAAAGTTGTGTTAGGTACACACTGTACATGCTCTAATCCTTTCACTATCTTTTGTTTGTAATTGTTGTGACCCAGGCCCACGTACTTGATTTAAATGCAAACAGTTCCAAAAAACAAACAGATTTTATAATGAGCCGAGGTGGCGCAGTGGTTAGGGTGCAGTACTGCAGCTACTTCAGCTGACTGCTAGTTCAGTAGATCAGCAGATCAAATCTCACAGGCTCAAGGTTGACTCAACCTTCCATCCTTCCGAGTGGGTAAAATGAGGACCCAGATTGTTGGGGACAATATGCTATTTAGTACACTGTCTTTGGTGTAAGCCGCCCAGAGTCCTCGGAGAGTGGGCGGCATAGAAATATGAATAATAAATAAATAAATAAATAAATAAATATTAAAACAGCTGAGAATTAACTCATTCTCAGTGTATTCCAAATGAAATGAAAGCGAAGTCCTTAAAATACCAGTTTTTAGTTTATCTCTGACCTTGGGATAATTAGGCAAACTGCCAAAGGCTTTTCTTGGCAACAGTTCAGGAACAGAAGAAATAACTACAGCCAAACAAGAAGCAATTCTCTCAACGGTTGTTTTCCGGCAAAGAGCCCAAGAGCCGTTGCTGGCCTTTTAAGCCTTATGGGAGGGCCCAATCATCTCTTGGCCCTACTCCCGAGTCGTCCTCTCTGCTTTAGCTGCTCTTGCCTTCTGGCAGCTCTTCTCATACATGCACTAGGAACGGGCTCCCCTTTTTCCTCTGCTTCTCTGCTGTCAGCCTCTGGAGGCTCCGGAGTCCGCACATCACTCCCGAATGGCCCTGGCCCCATCTCTGCCTCCGACACAGAGCCCTCATCCGGACCTTCCCCAGCCTCCAGGACTGGCCCATGTTCTTCCTCAGCCTCCTCACTGTCCGACTCCACTGCCAGCTCCGCAGGCTGCTGGCGGACCACAACAGTAATGTTTTTATAATTAAATGTCAGGTAGCTGGATTTTTTTTCCCTGAGAAAGAAGAAGAAAACATTTCACTTCTCATCCAAGAAGCTTCATCAGTTCTGATGATGGGAAGGAGAATGGAAAAATAGGTTCTGATTGGTGGGGGTGGGGCGGAATGAAAGGATCCCCCCACCATCCTATCCGAACCTATCCTTCCATCCTCCCACCATCCAGTCTCAACTGTCAGTACCTATCCTTCCATCCCTCTCCCCCCCCATCAGAACTGATGAAGCTTCTTGGATGAGAAGCGAAAGGTTTTCTTCTTCCTCAAGAAAAAAAAAACACCAGTTGTTCTTTTGAAGAAAAAAAGCACCTTTGAGACAACTATGACCTGGATGACTGAGAATTTCCACAGACAGATCGCTGACTTTTCTGCCTTTTCAGATACTGCACGATGCTTGCAGAAAGTTTGATATGTGAATTTGGAAAATATGAAACCAATGAATGGTTGAGCTATTACATGCCCATTACAAACTAATGATTGCAGTATTGCCTTGTTTATGTTTGCTCAGGGGGCAATTTGGAATATATTTTAGTCTGTAGAATGGGAGGATTAGAACCATAAGAATCATATTGTTAGTCCGTTACCATCATGTAGTGCTATTTCCTGTATGTTATCTGGAACTCGAGGGATACATACAGCAGACGAGGGACTAGGGAGAAAAAAACTGTGGTTTAATGCAAGCTGTACCAAACATGACATGTCCTTATCCAATAAAAATGGTTCTGCATTAGGGATCATTTCTGTATCTGAAATGAAAGAGAGAAGATAACATAGTAAGTGACAACCAACCCAATATTTTATTTTCTGGGTTGACTAGTATTGAAAATGCTTTCCCCATTTATATCAAGATTATTACAAACATATAGATAATGATATTAGACAGACAGACAGACAGACAGACAATAACTTTATTGTCATTGTACGTGTATACACATACAACAAAATTCACTTAATACCCAAAGACCAGGTCCAACACACATAACAATCCCGAAACACACTCCCACCCACCACAATTCCCCACCCCTAAACCACCCAAACATCCACACAACAGACCAAGTAATGCTGTCCAACAGCTCACTGATGGTGGCCCTTTAGTTCATTGTTGAGTGCAATTATAGCTCTGGGATAAAAACTATTCAGAAAATGTATAGATAGATAGATAGATAGATAGATAGATAGATAGATAGATAGATAGATAGATAGAGATAGAGATAGAGATAGAGATGATATAGATATACTGTATAGTTATATTTCTTCCAGAGGCTTAGTTCATAACTGTGTAGAAAATTAGCACCTATCCCTCACCTAGAAGAATGAAATATTCTAGGAAATATTAAAAAAGTAGAATATTATATTTGCCTGGATGAGAGAAGGAGAAACATGTTTTTAAAGACAAAGAGCAGCTCCCTGAAGCTCCTTGCCCCTAGCAGATATTTGGTGCACATTAAGACTGGGCCAGCCTATCTACAAGACAAAAGTCCTCCAACTCCAGGGTGATGGGATTAAGACATGATGCCTCAGGACATGATAGGATTAGCCCTCTACCCATCTAACATCAGGGCTCACTGCATTACGAAATCACCTGAGGACATTACATCAGCCCAAGGTTCCACCAAACTTGATTTGGACAAACATGACTCCACATGGGAGTCTGACTACAGCCAATAGAATGCATGCCCTTGCCACAGGAACAGGAAGCTCAAGTTCAAAGCCCGTGAGAGGGTATAAATACCTCTCACTCTCCACTCTATGTGGTCAGATACCCAGAATCACACGTGCTTGGTGGTTCTGCTTCACCATTAAACCATCTTTCCAATCAGCCTCTATTTTTTCCAGTATCTTTCTCCCCACTTGGAATTGAACCCAGGTGGACATTTCTTCCAACAAATGTCTTGCCCTTCTGTGTTTTGTTTAAAAATCAAAGCACCATAAATCTGCAACCTTCCCTGCTGGCTTCTCTATTGACTTTGCTTGTGGGAAACTGGCAAGGAAAGTCACCAATGATGAATGGGATCGCAACTCCCTTCAATGACATAATTGCAAGCCAGGCCCAAGCACCTGGATTGCAATCATGTGACTCCCTTGGTGTTGATGGCAGAACTTTGGGGATCAGTTGTATGTCCATTTTTTTAGCACTGCTGTAATTTTGAATGGTCACGGAACATATGGATATAAACTACCCGTAAATGATCTTCCCAAACCTGACCTGCGGAGATTACAATTTCTAAAATAGGAATGTTATCTATCGCTGCTGGTAGGTCATCATGTTCCCAAACTGGACACACCAAGTTCTGGAAGGCAACAATAAAACAAAATAGACCAATAAAACAATTTTAGCTACCAGAGCTGGGCTGCGAAAAGCTGGACAACTATTAGGCAGCAGCAAGATGCAAGAAAGTATCTGCTATCTTCTTTTCAAATGTATGCACCCCAAATGTGGTAACCTTTGTTAAACTCTTCAAGATCACTTCTATTACGCAGGAGTGTGAGGGAATATCTGAGTGTCGGAGTGTTTTTATGTCCCAAAATATTTTTTTTATTTCCTTGCTCTCTTCTCTCCATTATTACTGTCTGTTTTCAAGTACTGCTAGAAGTGAGAGGGCCTATTCTTTTATAGCTGTATTTATTTTCCATTTTACAGTGCTGTAAATATGCGCAGTAATAGTTTACGGTACTGTGTTATGGTAATAATTCTGCAGACGTGCACAGTCTACAGATGTACAGCAAGATAAGTTATTCTGCTAAATATTCAGTTTCAAGATGTAGCACAAACTTTTTCCATAATTGGAGAAATTGTAAAATAAGGCATGTTGCAATATGAGTAACACAGGTCACTTGAAAACTTCCAGGAAATAAAGAGTATATTGCTATTCTGGGCAGACTGATCCAGTTCACAACTATGTCAGGAAATTCCTCCTAATATGAGACCAAATCTCTTTCCTTTAATTTCAACATGTTTGTTCTAGTCCTACCCTGATTTTCAAGAGCGGCTCCACATGGTCACCCATCTCTTAGCTGTGACTATTTTAAATATTTATGAATCATCCCCATATTGCCTTAGTCTTTCGTTTTGCTCAGCTCTTTCAACCATTCCTCCTAGTGCTTGAGTTCCAGATCCCTGTTGTCCTTCCAGCTTCTCCAGCTTCTTTTTAAAATTCCACAAGAGACAGTTCTCCAAGGATATACATAATTAGCACAGAGTACTGCAGAACAACTAACTCCTGTAACCTAGACTCTCAGTGCTTTTGCTAAGCAATGCAACCTCTTGGCTTTTAGCTGCTGCATCACATTGCTTGCTTTTGGTTCAGCAGTGCTCCTAAATTTTATAAATTTATAAATAAGGATAAAAGGATATCCAACCTTTTCTTCAAAACCTCCAGGGATGGAGCAGCCCCCCCCCACACACACACACAATTCAGGAAGCAGACTGTTCAATTCTTTTAATTGATTTCACAGACACAGAAAGCCGTGGTTAACGCACCAGGCTAGAAAGATGAAAATTGTGTGTTCCAGTTCTGCTTTTGCCAGGAAAGCAAACTGAGTGACCTTCGGCCAGTGTCTGTCTGTCTGTCTGTCTGTCTCTCCCTCCCTCCCCCCAACCCACCTCACAAGGTTGTTGCTTTGAGAGAAAAGAGGAAGGTTGTGTTTGATGCTTTGAGTTATTTAGTAAGAGCCTTGGTGGCGCAGCAGACTAAAGTGCTGTTAAGTAGCACCAGCTGCCTGCAATTACTGCGAGTTCAAATCTCACCAGGCTCAAGGTTGACTCAGCCTTCCATCCTTCCGAGGTAGGTAAAATGAGGAGCCGGTTTGTGGGGGCAATAAGCTGACTTTGTATAAAAAGGAACACTGCTTAGGGGGGGCCCGAAAGCCCTCCTAAGCAGGTATATACAAAAGTATGAAGGCTATTGCTTAACGCATTGTAAGCCGCCCTGAGTCTCTGGAAAAGGGCGGCATATAAATCAAACCAATAAATAAAATAAATAAATAAATATTTGTAAAAATAATAATAATAAAGGAAGGGTATAAACAAAGTTCATTTTTTAAGCTTGACACTTCCTCTCTCTCTCTCTCTCTCTCTCTCTCTCTCTCTCTCTCTCTCTCTCTCTCTCTCACACACACACACACACACACACACACACACACACACACACACACACTCCCCTCTCTCCCATTGATTCTTGGCTTACCCTCAAGGAAGTGCTAAGCTTTAAACTTCCTGATCCCATCCTTTCAGATCTGGGTTATTTATTAACTTTTTTTTTTTTGTTACATGCAGGGGTGAAATCCAGCAGGTTCTGGAGAACCGGTAACGAAAATTTTGAGTAGTTCGGAGAACTGGCAAATACCACCTCTGGCTGGCCCCAGGGTGGGGTGGGAATGGAGATTTTACAATATCCTTCCCCCAGAGTGGGGAGGGAATGGGGATTTTGCAGTATCTTTTCCCTGGAGTAGGGTGGGAATGGAGATTTTGCAGTATCCTTCCCCTGCCACGCCCACCAAGCCAAGCCCATAGAACCGGTAATAAAAAAATTTGGATTTCACCACTGGTTACATGCCCCAATTCAGTTTTTAAACTATGAATTGACAAGATGAAATCCCACTGCTCTGCTACTTGTGATGCCCTACCAGCTTCCCAGACTATTACAGGCCTAAGTAAATATTCACTATGATTCACGATTGAATGGCACTTGACTCAATGTTCAAGACTGCTTTGTGTTCTAAGCAATTCCTCTAGCACAGGTGTGTCTAACCCGCAGACTGTGAACCGCGTGAGGCCCTGAACAGCTAGTGATGCAGCTCCACAAGATCATAATTTTAACATTATTTATACATATGCACATACATATACATACATTAACTATATATTTTATATGCGTCCAAGATCATTCTTCTTCACTCATTGTGGCTCAGGCAAGGCAAAAAGGTTAGACACGCCTGCTTAGCATGTTGTCAGCTGCACATTAGATAACCCCCCTTCCATTCTATCCTTTAGAATTTATCCTTTATTTATTAATATATCAAAAAGCATAGTAGGTCATGGGTGATGAACTGGGGACCCCATTCAGTAGTTCTGTTCAGATTGTAGTGGAACCATTTACAACCATTTTGATGTGCAGTTGAGCAAATTGATTGGACTGGAATAACCTCTAGCTCATAAATATATACAATTTATCCACAAGAATGTAGCAGGAGGCTTTTCAAACGCTTTACTAAGATCAGGATGTATTGCATCTGTGGTGTCCAGAGGTGAGTTTCAGCAGGTTCTGACCAGTTCTGGAGAACCGGTAGCAGAAATTTTGAGTAGTTCGGAGAACCGGTAAATACCACCTCTGACTGGCCCCACCCCATCTATTCTCTGTTTACGGAGTTCCAGCTGATCGGAAGGAAATGGGGATTTTGCAGTAACCTTCCCCTGGAGTGGGATGGGAATGGAGATTTTACAGTATCCTTCCCCTGCCACGTCCACTAAGCCACGCCATGCCCACCAAACCATGCCCACAGAACCAGTAATAAAAAATTTTGAATCCCACCACTAGTGGTGTCCCTTGATCAATTAAAGTAATTAGTCTGTTAAAGAAAAGAGATACAAAAAAAAAAATCATGTCAGAGTAAGCTTAACAAAGAGAACACATCTTTTTAAATTATGTGTATTATTGGTGTGTCTGGGTAGGTTTTATTCTCACACTTTTCCATGTTAACTGGCAACATCTGAACGGCATTGCCTGGCCTGGGAAGCTGACTAGAATTAGGCCTGGATAATGGTTGTGAAATATCCAAGAAATATGACTGTAGGCTACATTGCCTAATTGCAAAAATATTCCAACTTCCACGTATACTTGAATTGCTCAAGAGTCACTCCAACAGCGAGATGCGTGACATATACATTTAATAAATAAACAAAATACTTGTATGCCACTTAAGAGTGCCATGAGGCACTCGTAAGGAGTTTATAAACATTGTAAACTAGATAAATGTTATGCTAACTGGTTCATTTGTTCAGAGTGTTTAAGATCCTTAATGATGGACAATTCTCCATTTGTCTGGAGGGTGAGGAGAGTCAATCTAGCTAATGATTGACAGATATATTCATATAAAATAACAATTGTACTGTGGAACAATTACTGCAGTGACAGCTCCTATCCTGGTGATATCTACCCTCTGACAGTGATAAATTACCCTAAAAGTGAGATCTTGTCAGATGAGTATTTCTCAAATTGCTCTGCAGTGCATATAACCAGCAGAAATAATATATTTTCTTTTTGCTATCTCTGCAAAAGACTGCAGAATGAGTAATTAACTCATTGTGTGCAGAAAATGAATAGATGAATAGGTTACAAGTTGATAACCAAGAAAAAAAGGTTGAGGGACATGGATGCTTTACTATTCACCCATTTCAATGTCGTCTGGTGGTGCCCAGGGGTAGGGCGTTCTCTGTGGGTGCTCCCACCCTCTGGAATGAGTTGTCTACTGAGCTCCGGACGGCTCCTGATCTCCGCTCATTCCATCGGGACCTGAAGACTTGGCTGTTCAAGCAAATAGGCTGACTCTGATTCTGGGTTTTATTATTTATTATTTATTAGTTAATTTGGTTTAAAATGGGATTTTGTTGTACATGTTTTAAACTTGTGTTCGTCACCCTGAGTCCTTCTAGAGAAGGGCGGCATATAAATACATGAAATAAATATATAAATAAATAAATTTCAAGCAAGTATGAATTTTTTATTTTTGTTGATATATAGTATATTATTCAGTATATGGAAATAAATATTAGTCAGTAGTCACAAAGATGCTTTTCCAAAAGGCAACTGGACTTCCTTGGTCCAATTGCCTTTTGGAAAAGCACTTTTGGAACAAACATGACCTGGATGAATTTAACGAGAAGTTATTCTGTAATGCCTGCATGTCTACCTAGAAGCAACAGATGGAATTCTGAACTGTTGAATAAATAAACACCCAATCTGAATCACTCCAAAAATCAGCAAAGAGCATTTCAAGCTACCAAGCCATACTGATATATGGCTTCAAGGATTTTGAAATAAGCAGCAATGACAAAACTTAAAAGAGAAGCTGTAGGATACAATATCAGCAAATCTGATTTAAGTCCACTGGAGTTCATTTGGGTCTGTTTCACACTCAAGGTGTTATACAGTACTGAAAACAAATGAAGGGAAATATACATATCCAGGATAATATTACAGGATTCAATCTGAGTCGGTCGCCAGGAGCAGAGGTTTAATCTTTTAAATTTTCGGACTCGTACTGAAGCCCATCCTCAGGGAAATTTTCTCTCTCCAAAATATCATTTTAAGGAAAATAGTCTCGCCTTCCTGGACTGTACAGTACACATTAAGGAAGACAGAAGCCTTAACACTGAAATGTACAGAAACATCCACACACAGAGATCAATATTTACATTTTGATTCCCACCACCCGTTGGATCACAAAATGGGAGTCATCAGAACCTTATATCACCGAGCTAAAGGCCTGCCTACCAGCAAAGATGGGAAAGAAAAAGAACTAAAACACATCAAGGAAACCCTCAGAATGTGTGGCTTTTCCAAGTGGGCTTTCATCAAATCTCAAAAAAAAAAGTCCCTACAGGAGCTCTTCCATAACAGACAATGAAGTGAACAATAAACAAAGCAATGTTGTCATTCCATGTTTCAGGAATATTGGAAAAGCTCAGAAGGATCTTCAGCCAAGACAACATACATGCACACTTCAAACCCAAGAATACACTAAGGCAGAAGCTTGTCCACCCTCAAGGATAAAACACCCAGACACAAACTGAGTAATGCGATATATGCAGTACAATGCAGTGAGCTATGCGCAGATCTGTACATTGGGGAAACAAAACAACCACTTCATAAACGCATGGCACAACATAAGAGAACAAACCCATCAGGACTAGTTTCAGCAGTCCCTCTGCATTTAGAAGACAAAAGGCCACTCTTTTGAAGACAGCAAAGTCTACATTTTGAACAGAGAGGACCTCTAGTTTGAATGAGGGGTCAGAGAAGCCATCTATGTCAAAATTGAACAGCCCTCTCCCAACAGAGGAGGAGAGATACGACATCATCATCATCTCCAGTCTACAACACAGTCCTTTCAACAGTTCCAAGAAGGCTCCACACCCATTTGCACCACTCAGGTGACCCTGATGATAGAGATAAACTTCCAGGTGGCCTCAACAACTCACTAAAAGAATGCAAATGACCAGCTTTCTGCAAGGAGCATAAATCCTTCCATTCCTCACCATCCAGTCAAAGCTGAAGAAGCTTCTTGGATGATAAGTGAAACATCTTCAAAGAGAAACCAGAAAGTCCAGTTGCCTCTTGAAAAAAAGCATGTTTAGGATGATCATTCTGGAATGGCATTCTGGAGGGAGAGAAGTTCCCTGAGGATGGGCTGTAGCATAAGTCCTAAAGCTTCAAAGGCTAAACCTCTGGTCCCAGTGACCGACTCAGATTGAATCCTGCAGTACTGAAAAACACTTGAATGTCACTGCGAATATCTATATATTGTATGTATTTAGAATGAGTTTTGGGATCTCAGCAAGATGCTGCTACTGCAGGAGGGCTTTCCAAATATATTATCCATCACAGGTCATAAAAATACTTTTCCTTGGGAGCATACAGGGCTATCAACTATTATTGTCCCTACAGTAATATGTGATGTCATGCATATTAATCTGGAAACACCTGATTTGATCTACCCTATTCCTACTCCAAAGTGAACTGCAGGAGAAAAACATCTCTTAGAGCAGGAGGACGGAAAGCACTGATCGGATGTTATGCACGTTTGCCAAGATCCCTTTTGTGTGCTTCAAGAGTTCCCTGGGAATAATTGGGACATTCCTCCGCTTGAGTATAAAAGCAGCTCTGGGGATCTCTGTGGTTGCGAAAGGGAGCGGGGTCGTTTCTGCTTGCCACGAGAGACAGCCCCAGCCAAGAAGATGGAAGCCACGCTGGGCTACTGGAATATCCGAGGGTTGGGTCATTCCATTAGACTGCTCTTAGAGTATACCAAGACCACCTATAAAGAGAAACGGTATGTTCTTGGTAGAAAAGTGCAAAAGAATGAACTGAAATCAAAAAATACTCCAAAGCAAGTAGGAATGTTTGGCATTGTTCCTAATATGGATATGACTGAATGGACAAGTGTGAAGGAGAAGCTGGACTTGGATTTCCCAAATCTCCCCTATCTTATTGATGGTGACCAAAAGATTTCCCAAAGCAAAGCCATCCTGCGATACATTGCACGCAAGCACAAGATGTGTGGTGAGAGTGAAGAAGAAACGATCAGGATGGACATGTTTGAGAACCACCTCATGGATTTCCGTATGAGCTTTGCAAAATGGTGTTACAGTCCAGATTTTGAAAAACTAAAGCCTGACTATTTGGAATTACTACCTGGGAAACTCAAGCTGCTCTCTCAATTTCTGGGAGACAGGCAGTGGTTTGAAGACAGAAAGCTCACCTACATAGATTTCATTGCTTATGATGCGTTAGATATACATCAAATGCTGGACCCAAAATGCTTGGATCAGTTCCCAAATCTGAAGGAGTTCCTTCATCGCTTTGAGGCCTTGGAAATGATTGCTCCCTACCTGGAATCAAGTCGCTGCATCAGAAGGCCCATCTTTTGGAGTTGTGCCACGTGGGGCGGCAACAAAATCTAGAAGAGACCACAAGTTTTAGGAGGGTAACAACTGGAACTGCCATATGAATGAGGGATCTTCATTAGTCCTCCATATTTCCAAACTTGATTATGATTCTAAGGCACCTAATAAAGAATATAAGAAACCGGAAAAAAAAAAGAGTTCCCTGGGAATATTTGAAGCTGAGGAATAATTATTTTGAAAATTGTACTAATTATTAACTGCAAATGCAGATACTTCCCCCATCTCTTTTATCCCCGATCACACATTTATTTTAAACTAAGACAGATGTGGATGCATATGCTTAAGGCATCCCATCAAAGATAACTTTTAATTGTGATGCATATTTTAGCTAGTTCCAATAATAACTGACACTGGGTTGCCCAACTATAATTGTACCGAGGTAATCAGTATTAAAGATAAATTATGCACATCATTTGGATATTCATTGTTGCCAACTTCACTTTGTATTACAATATTTAATGAAGATGAATGCACATTCTCTCCCTCTAGATAAGAATGAATGTGATGAGAAAGATGTCTTAGAATTGAATCAGTCAAAATCTTAGTACAGGTTGACTTGCAACAGTTCGTTTAGTGACTATTCAAAGTTACAACAGCACTGAAAAAGTGACCTTATGACCATTTTTCACAGTTATGACCTTGGCAGCATTTTCAAAATCATGCGATCAAAATTCAGATGCTTGGTAACTGGTTCATATTTATGACCGCTGCTGTATCCCAAGGTCATGTGATCACACTTTTGCGACCTTCTGACACACAAAGTCAATGGGGAAGTCAGATTCACTTAACAATCAGATTGCCAACTTATCAACTGCAGTAATTCAATTAACAACCGTGACAAGAAAGGTTGTAAAATAGGGCAAAACTCACGTAACAAATGTCTCACTTAACAACAGAAATGTTGGCCTCAATTGTGGTCATTAGTTGAGGACTACCTGTATGATAGAAAAGAACAAAGAAATACTATTTATTTAATGCCTATGTTCACAATATAATAGTCTTAACAAGTCAGTTAAAGTGTTTTTTGTCAGGGTAACTTGGTCGACCCAATTATGGGACAGAGCCAGGGGTGGGCTTCAAAAATTTTACCAAGGGGTTCTCTGCCCGGTGGCTGGGTGGGCGTGGCCATGGTGGGCGTGGCCTAGTCAGCCTCCTGCACCACGGTGTGTGTGGGGGTGTTTTTTCCCTCCCTGAGCTCAGGAGGCTTTCCTTGAACCTCTGAGAGGGCGAAAATGGCCTCCCTAGGCTCTGGAGGCCCTTTGGAGGCTGTTTCTGGCCTTCCCAAACTTCCGGTAGACTAAGGTGACCAGATTTTAACATTGGTAAAGAGGGACATTGTGGGCGTGGCTTATTTTGTGGGCGTGGATATCTGGTCATGTGACTGGGTGGGCGTGGCTAGCTGGTCATGTGACTGGGTGGGCGTGGCTAGCTGGTCATGTGACCGGGTGGCCATGGCTATGTGTATAGGGTAAGGTGAACAGATTTTAACATTGGTAAGAAGGACACCATTGTGGGCGTGACTTATTGTGTGGGCGTGGCTTGGAGGCCATGTGACTGGGTGGGCGTGGCTAGCTGGTCATGTGACCAGGTGGCATTGGCTATGTGTATAGGGACTACTCAGAGGGCTGAAAAGTCATTTCTGACAGGTCCTCACACTTTTGACTGGTCCTCACACTTATGACCATCCTCACATTTATGCCCGTGCAGTATTCTTAACAACCATGTCACTCATTTCACAACTGCTTCTCTTCACCATGGTGACAAGATAGGGCAAAAATGTAAAATGTGAGGACAGTCGTAAGTTCGAGGACTGGTCAAAAGTGTGAGGACCAGTCAAAAATAACTTTTTCAGCCCTCTGAGTAGTCCATATGCACAAAAGGACTAACCAGAGGGCTGAAAAAAGTCATTTCTGACAGGTCCTCGCACTTTTGACTGGTCCTCACACTTATGACCATCCTCATATTTATGCCCATGCAGCATTCTTAACAACCATGTCACTCATTTCACAACTGCTTCTCTTCACCATGATGACAAGATAGGGCAAAAATGTAAAATGTGAGGACAGTCATAAGTTCAAGGACTGGTCAAAAGTGTGAGGACCAGTCAAAAATAACTTTTTCAGCCCTCTGAGTAGTCCATATGCACAAAAGGACTAACCAGAGGGCTGAAAAAAGTCATTTCTGACAGGTCCTCGCACTTTTGACTGGTCCTCATACTTATGACCATCCTCATATTTATGCCCATGCAGCATTCTTAACAACCATGTCACTCGTTTCACAACTGCTTCTCTTCACCATGATGACAAGATAGGGCAAAAATGTAAAATGTGAGGACAGTCATAAGTTCAAGGACTGGTCAAAAGTGTGAGGACCAGTCAAAAATAACTTTTTCAGCCCTCTGAGTAGTCCATATGCATTAAAGGATACAGCAATAGAGAGGGATGAAGGAATGGAAATTAGAGTAGGAGTGAGGGTAAGAGAGGGAGGAAGAGAGGAGGAGAAGGAGAAAGGAAGAGGAAGTAGGGAGGAGAAAAAGAGGGTGGGGGGAAGAGAAAGTAAGAAGGAAAGAAAAGAGAGTGGTGGTAGGTTTGAGGAGAAAGATTGCTGTACAATAAAAAAGATGAAAGGGAAGAAAGCCAACCCCAAGCAAATATAAAGATATTAAGATTAAGAATGAATTGTTAAACTTTAAAGAATAAAAGAGAACAAATATGAATAAATGGCAATAATTAGAAACACACATACAAACATACAATGTATTTTCTTTGAACAGAATATTTGGCTGGTTCACAAATTTAAACAGCGTTTAGTCATTTCAATTAAATTTACAATTTCTATATTTCCTTTTTGCCATATTTATTCCTCATCTATTTTTTTTAAAAAAACAATATTACCCTTCATCCTCATCTCTAATCTTAATCAAATTCAATTTTTCCCTTCTATTCTATATTATACCCCTTTCCATTGTCATCTATTTTTATATCCATCCTCACATTGTTTAATTATGTAATTATGTAATACAGTTGTTTAATACAAATTCAACATTTTAATATAAATCAATTAGTTATATAACTATCTTTTTTGTATATTAATCAATATGAACATGAATATTCCAATTATTTCCATGCAATCCAATTTCTTACAAATCAATTAATTATATTTACCAATAATAATAAACCAAATCATTTCCCCCATATATTCCTCCAAACCACAACTTAACCATTTCTGCTTTCAACACAATATACAATTATTAATAGTATCTCAATTATTACAATTCCCTAGTTAAATAGAGCTTTTTTTCTTTTGTGTTTTAAAATCTTGAACTCTCCTCTTTTGCCCAAAATTTCCCATTGTTTGCAGTTTTGTACCTACCTTTTTTGGTGAGGAAAAAGAAAAAGAAAAAGAAAGAAATCTCTCTCTGCCTCATTTTGTCACGTTGCAGGTTTAGTTTCGCTTTCGCCTTTGTTTTCAGTATAGCTAGGGGGAAAAAAATCTGCTCCAGGAACTTTTTGCAGCTTTTTGCAGCTAATTAACCTAGCGGAAGCTGTTAACAGGGGCTGTTTTTTCTATTTTTGCAGGCATGGGTCTATTCATTTTTTTTTAACACTGATCAGCTGTAGGTCGGCCCTTTGAAGCCCCGCGGCAAGAGTTTAAAGAGTTTTTTTTCCCTCTAGCCATCAGCGGGGATTCAGGAGGCAGCCGGGACTCAGGAGGCAGAATGAAAAATCGGGACTTTTTTAAAACGCCGCGGGACGCGGGACAAATTGCTCAAAAGCGGGACTGTCCCGCCAAAAGCGGGACGTCTGGTCACCTTACGGTAGACCCATTTTTCACTCTCCCTGAGCCTCCGTGAGCGCCCTGTACTTACCTACATCCAAAACAGGCCACATGGGGACTCCTGGGAAGGGTGGGGCGGGGTGGGCGGGGCGGGGCCAGTCAGGAGTGGGATTTGGGGATTCCCCAAACTGCACAGAATCTTAGCTAGAGGTTCTCCCGAACCCCTGAGAACCCCTAGCAGCCCACCTCTGGATGGAGCTTGAAATAGGCCTATACTAGTCTCCCTTGTCTGTAAATCATAAATTTAACACAAGTCAGTTAAAGATTTAGAAGCTGCCCTGGCACCACATGCTAAACTAGATTCATTTAAGTTTCACCCCCTTCAAGGAGTTTAGTGTATTGTGCACCCCAGCATGTTGGATTCACTTATGGTTCACTGTATTTTCTGAGCTACAACAGAGTAACAAGGATTCAGAATATGATTTTGTAAATTGTCATCTGCAGCTCCTTATTCCTTATGCACTATTTTTGTTGTTAGGTAAGAGATCTGCCAGTTCACAGAAAGACAATAAAAAATAAGAAAATGAGGAATACTTCACTGCAAATACACATAGGACTCACTTAATGACTGCCCTGTTTAGCAAACATTTGAAGTTACGACTGTGCTGAAAAAATACTTATGACTAGTCCTTGCAATTAGGATCATTTTAACGTCTCGTGGTCACGATTTACACACTTCATAACTTGCTTTCAATCAGTAGAATCAATGGAGAAGTCGATAATAAAATGACGTGTTGTGGTCACATAATAGCAACCCCAATATAGTATTCTGTTCCAATTGTGGTCATTAAGTGAGGACTACCTGTACTTTGGAACAGATTGGTTGTAGATGGGAAATAAACCAGTTGCAGGATCTTGTAATACCAACCTCTTTATTGATTAAAAAAAATCTTGCTAAAGAAATGAGACAGGTCCTCGCAAAAGAAATTGCTTTTGATTTTAGGCAGAACCTGAGTGCCTGAGATTAATGTAAGAAATAGCTTAATTCAGAAACAAGTTAGGGCATGATTTGGTTTAAAAATAAATAAAGGTTGCGTCTGCCACATAATTCTAGATTTAATGTAAATTTATTTATTATCTAATACTATGAATATGATGAATGAATACTTGATTAAATTATTATTTAAAGAATTGTCCATTATGGAATTGCAAATAAAGAATCTGAAAGAAAAAAAAAACTACCTTGGCCATGATAGGTTTCTCCTTGTAACAATGCCTCTAAACTGCAAGACAAGGAGGATGGATGCCTGTCTAAAACTGGTGACAAGAGGGCTTAAGAACTCACATTTTAATTTACTAAAGCCTTCTTAAATAATATTTGCTGGATCTTTAAAAATAATATTTGCTGAAAAAGAGGCGGGGGGGGGGTCAACCTATTTCCCAAAGTACCAGAAGGCAAGATAAAAAGTAATGGATGGAAACTAACTAAGGAGAGAAGCAACCTAAAACTAAGGAGAAATTTCCTGACGGTAAGAACAGTCAACCAGTCAAGGAATGGCTTGCTTTGGAAGTAGTAGGTGCCCCATCACCGGAAGCTTTTAAGAAGAGACTGGACAGCCATTTGTCAAAAATGATACAGGGTCTCCTGCTTGAGCAGGAGATTGGACTAGAAGACCTCCAAGGTCCCTTCCAATCTGTTATTCTGGATCTGAATTGGCAATGTTTTTATTTGTATAGATGTTTTCATGGGAGTATGCTTTATTGCAGTGGTCCCCGACCTTTTTGAACACCAGAAACTGGTTCCACCAGAAACTGGTTCCAACTGGGGTGTGTGTGGTTTCGTTTGCTACCTAGATCTTCCGCATGTGCAGATGAAGCTTCACTCACTTGCATGGCCCGATTCCAGTCCATGACCCTGGATTTAGGGACTTCTGCTTTATTGGATGCAGTGGGATTTATTTCTGAGTAGACATATCTTGTTTTGCCTTTATAAAAAAAATCAGATCAATGTATTTTTCTGAAAGGATCCAGAGATGGGATTCAAATTCCGGCGCTACCGGTTTGCTATTGGTAGCGTGTGGGCATGTGCTCACTTTGTGTTTTTGATGACAACTGGGCTGGTGGGCGGAGCCTCCCGGCACCGCCACTGGCTCGCCCGAACCGGGGTGAAACCCACCCCTGAAAGAATCGTAGGTTGGAAGGGAGTTTGCAAATTGTCTAGTCCAAACCCTCACCTAATGCAGGATTCCATGCAATGCTATGTCTCTAGGAATGTTCTGGGGAAAGATTAGGGAATAGTCAGAGAAGAGACCACATAGCTCACAGCTGCATAATATGCACAGCAAGAGCTCAGAAGGGATGCCCCCCCCACCCCCCTCACCCAGCATCTCAGATTGTAAAGGAGATGGCATGTGATTTGTACCTTCAGCTTGCAAGATTAATGTCAGCCTTCCCACGTACAACAAACATGACCAGAACAACTAATTCTACTTTATTGCAAGGTAAAATTAAAAGAAACTTGCAAGCCTGAAAGTACCATATTTTCTAAGTTAGTTCATATCAATTGTTTTTTTATATATATTTCCATTTGTTGTTAGAGGGCCCGCAACTTGGGTGTCCTCCTGGATGCGCGGCTGTCTTTAGAAGGGCATATGACAGCCGTGGCCAGGGGGGCTTTTTGTCAGGTTCGCCTGATACGCCAGTTGCGCCCCTTTCTGGACCGGGACTCCCTACGCACAGTCACTCAAGCACTCGTCACTTCTCGTCTGGACTATTGTAACGCTCTCTACATGGGGCTCCCCTTGGGGTACACCCGGAGGCTCCAACTGGTGCAGAATGCGGCTGCGCAGGGGATTATGGGAGCGACGGGGCGCTCCCATGTGACTCCTCTCCTACGCGAGCTGCATTGGCTTCCGGTGGACTTCCGGGTGCGCTTCAAGGTGTTGGTGATCACCTTTAAAGCGCTCCATGGCTTAGGGCCAGGGTACTTACGGGACCGCCTTCTGCCACCAATAGCCTCCCACCGGCCGGTTCGCTCCCACAGAGAGGGCCTCCTCAGGGTGCCGTTGGCCAGACAATGCCGGCTGACGACCCCCAGGAGGAGAGCCTTCTCTGTGGTGGCACCTACCCTATGGAACAATCTACCCCCAGAGATACGAGTGATCTCCGACCTTCGGATTTTTCGTCGGGCCCTAAAAACTCATTTTTTCCAGTTAGCCGGTCTGTCTTGATTTTAGGGTTAGTTTTAAAATTTTAATATTGATTTTAATTGACAAGTTTTAAATTATGGGCCAAATTTATAAATTATTTTAACTTTATTTTTTAACTGTGATGTTTTGTATAGATGTTTTTATCTTGGCTGTTCACCGCCCTGAGTCCGAAAGGAGAAGGGCGGTATAGAAATTTGAATAAAGTAAAGTAAAGTAAAGTTATTCTATAATTGTTTGGGGCATTTTCATTTTCACATTTTTTCCCAAGTCTTTTCTAGTTCTGCTTCCCTGAATATACCTCCAAGCATTCCTCATATTTTTTTTCCTTCCAGGTCTTTTTCACCGTTGATTGCTTCCTCTGGATTATTCCAGTTTGTCAGCATCCTTCCTGAAGTGTGGTACCTGAATTTTAGACTTAGACTGACAACACAAAATAAAGAGGTATGACTTTTTTTTTGCCATTCTGTATAAATATCTATTTCTAATCCAAGATCGAATAAAAATTAACTTTGTTGTACTGTAAATTAATTTTCTTAGGTAGCAGAGACATCTGGTGGTGGATGTCTTAAATTGTTTCCTGAAGCTATAATTGTATGATCCCTTTTTATTGCCTTTTTAAAAAAATGTTAATATTATTAGTTTTTCACATCTTGAAATTTTTCGAATGACTTATTGACAAGCTGTGCATGCTAATTATCCAAGAATACAAACAGTATTTATTTATATTTCACTTTTTAATGTTTGTTATTGCTAAACCATATTTCCTTTGTTTTTTCAGATAATGTAGTAAACGAAACACATTTTTCAAAAATAATGGCAATAAGGATTTCACTGATTTACAGAATACTTCTCACCCCCACCAATTATTAAAATCTTGCTGTAATTTAACTCAGATGACTAAAGTATGTGGGCAGATCTGTATATATTTTTCTGGACAGCAATACAAGTGGTTTGCCATTGCCTTCCACTGAAAGATATTTATCTGGCGATCTATCTATCTATCTATCTATCTATCTATCTATCTATCTATCTATCTATCCATCCATCCATCCATCCATCCATCCATCCATCCATCCATCATCCATGATAAATATATAACTTCCCACTCTGGTCAAAAGCTCTGGCCTCCCTGAAAATCTTTTCTCTGATCCTAACTGGGTGAAAATAATTGTCTCAAATTTTGCATACAATGCTTGCATTTTGCATCATTACAATGCCACATTTACAGTAGAAACGAAAAAAAAAATTCTTCAGGATAGGTTTTCTAGATTGAGCAAACCTAAGTGTATTATATATGTGTACACATTTATAAATATGTGAATAAAAACTTTCTCCCATAGTATCTGCTTGCCCAATTTGATATAGCAAGGTTAACATGTTCTGAGTTCCTTTGATTAAAAAAAGTCATCTATTGGGACCTTGGAAATGTACTTTGTCTTGCAGCACTGAATGAAGTTCCCTCTGAGATTTTGGTGGACCCCACTCTGCTGGCTCTTGACTCAAGCCTTTGACAAGGTTGGTTGAAATCACTTCTGGATAGCATGGGATTGCTTTTTTTCTTGCTTGGTTTTTATTATTGTATTTTTCTGTGTGTTTTTAATCTGTGAATAGGGTTGCCAGGTCTGCTTCCAAAAAATAGCAGACAAGCAGGGGGGGGGGGTGTTAAGTAGAAAAAAAATTTTTTTTACAATTAAATTATATATTTTCTTACAAACATTTTAACACGTATTAAAATAATCACTTCAAAACTTTACTTAAAATTCAAAATATCAAATATATTATAATATGTAAAATATTAAATTACATTTTAATTTCATCATAAAGCTTTTGAATAAAAAAAATGTCCACTATTTTGTGAAAAAAAATAGTGAACATAATGTGAAAAAAGTGGACTGTCCGTTCAAATAGTGGACACCTGGCAACACTATCTGTGAACCACTCAGAGTTAGGCAGTGTAAAATAAAATAGATAAAAAATAAATAAATCATAAAAATAGGAGGTAAGAAATGAGTGCTGTATCATCTATCCAAACCAGCATCTCTTAAAGACTAAATATGCCTGTAATGAGTTATATGTTGCACTCAAGAGTATTTTAGAAACCCCATGACAAATCCTATGAAATAGTGGCTGGGTTCACAAGAGGTGTAAAACACAATGTTTTAAAAAAATATTCAATGTATATGGCCACCCATCTCACATACAGGACTTTGGACAGTTTACACAATTAAAATTAGTATGGTTTATTGAATAAATAAAAATGGCATTAATGAATTTATACTTATTTATTTATATTATATGTTTCTACATTGCCTGTTATCCTCAAAGAGGGGCTCTCTTTAACTAAAATTTAGTTTAACATGTATCAAACTCTCCCTACTGACAATACAAACTAAGAATATTTCCAGCAAAACAAAAAGTGCTTATTAGGATGGGTTATGTACAGTATAGAAATAAATGATTACATACATTTGATATATGTGATGTTTCAGAAAGCAACAAATCATATAATAAAAGCCACTGATGTACAATAAAAGCTTTATTTTGTTAGACATGAGAAAAGACAGGCACCCTTAAAATATATTGCATCTCCTCCTTTGCAACCCAGATTCATTTTTTTCTTAACGTTTTCAACATTCAAGGACTTCAGAATACTGTTTTATTGTTTGATTGAGAGTCCCTTTTAAAGTGTAGTTTTTGTACATCAAAGGAAATGGCTTTGATGTTTCCTAAGCTTCAAAAGGAAGCATGGATGCCAAACTACTATTATCAACTTTGATATTTAATAATTAGTTGTGGGAACAACTAATTCTCACAACACTGTCTTATGCCCTGGTTTGTAAAACTACCTAGTAGGGCTGTGTTACTATTAATCTTCTCGTTGTTTCTGTTTCCTTAGCTTCTTATGACTAAAACTTTCTTGTTTGCATCTATGATTTATGTTGCTTTTATTTAGTATCCTATTATGATTTATATTGATTGCTTATTTAGTATCCTATGACTACCGCTAAGTGTCATATTTTATGATTTATGATGATTGTATTTTATGATTATGATCATGATTTATCACTTGTTTGTATAGAGAGTTTATACCCCGGAGATAAATTCCTTGTATGTCCAATCACACTTGGCCAATAAAGATTTCTATTCTATTAAAATACTAAAATAAAGCCTAAATTTCAATGTAAAAACAATACAGCAATTTAAAACCCCCCAATGTGAATAAAAGAGGTTGGTGTGTCAACCATCATTTACAAACCAGCACCGAGTTCACACAACACGTGAAAACCAAAACCATGCAAATTGAATGAATTGCTTAGTCCGTTGTGTGAATTTTGTGGATTAAAACCTATATTCAGTCATTTGTTGGGGAAAGCAACTAGTGTATCTTGTTGCTTCCTGTTGCCTCAAATATTGATTCAGGTTCTCGGTTTAAACCCAGGATTGCCACTCCCATCCTTTGAAGCCGGCTAGCGAAAAACCTTGCTGTTCTTAAGTGAGGAGAATCGTAGTCAACTATATCTAAAAGTTATCAGGCAAGTTGCGTGATGTGGAAGCGCTTTGATGGATTATTGGCAGGAATAACAAAACTGGTAGGAATAGCTAACACCCCAGAAGACAAACTCAGGATCCAAAAAGATCTTGACAAACTTGAACAATGGGCTCTATCCAACAAAATGAATTTTAATGTGGAGAAAAGCAAAGCTTTACATTTAGGCAGGAAAAATCAAAGGTATAAGTACAGATTACGTGAGACCTGGCTCAAAAACAGTAACTGTGAGAGGAACCCTGAAGTCCTAGTGGATGATCACTTGAATATGAGCCAGGGGTGTGCAGCAGCAGCCAAAAAAGCTAATACAACCCTGGTTTCTATAAACAGAGGCATAGAATCAAGATCACGTGAAGTATTAGTATTGTTTTACAAAACCCTATGTAAGACCACACCTGGAATACTGCAACCAACTTTGGTCACCATGCTACAAAAAAGATGTTGGGACTTTGGAAAAAGTTCAGAGAAGAGCAACTAAGATGATCAAAGTCTTGGAGACTAAAACATGAAGAACAGCTGCAGGATTTGGATTTGGCCAGTCTAAAGAAAAGAAGAATTAGGGGTGATGTGATAGCAGTATTCCCACATTTGAGGGGCTGCCATAAAGAAGAGGGGGTCAAATTATTCTCCAAAGCACCAGAGGACAGGACAAGAAATAATGGTTGTTAACTAATCAAAGAGAGAAGCAATCTGGAATTGAGGAGAAACTCAATTCAGTGAGGACAATTAACCAGTGGAACAGCTTGCCTCCAGAAATCGTGGGCACTCCATCACTGGAGGTTTTTAAGAAGAGACTGGACAGTCACTTGTCTGAGATGGTATAGGGTCTCCCGCTTGAGCAGGAGGCTGGACTAGATTACATGAACTGGGCATGGCTAGTCTAGTGAAGAGAAGGACCAGGGGAGACAGGATAGCCATCTTCCAATACTTGAGGGGCTGCCACAGGGAGGAGTGGGTCAAGCTGTTTTCCAAAGCACCTGAAGGCTAGACAAGGAATAATGGATAGAAACTGACCAAGGAGAGATTCAACCTAGAAATGAGGAGGAACTTTCTGACAATGGGAACAATCAACCAATGGAATAGATGTTGCCTTGGGAAGTTGTGGGAGCTTCATCACTGGAGGCTTTCAAGAAAAGATTGGACTGCCATTTGTCAGAAATGGTGTAGGGTCTCCTGCTTGGGGGTGGGGGGGTTGGACTAGATGACCTATAAGGTCCCTTCCAACTGTTAATCTGTTCAACCTCCAAGGTCCCTTCCAACTCAGCTGTTCTATTCTATTCTATTCTATTCTATTCTATTCTATTCTATTCTATTCTATTCTATTCTATTCTATTCTATTCTATTCTATTCCATTCCATCCCATCCCATCCTTAATAGGGAAAGTCAAAGGCGGGAACGGAGCGAAGTAATCACAATAATCGAGTCCACAGGAAATCCTCGGAATCTCTTGAGCGCGCGGCTCAAGAGATACGAGTGAGAGACTGTAGATTTGTGAGAATTTGTGCCATTACATTATAGTCGTGAGGACTTTTAGCTCGAACGGTGTGAGGTGAAAAAAAAAAGGCTCAGTCTCCCCTCAAAGAGACAAAGAAACAGCGGCGGACACCGTTGACAATTCAAAACCGTTACTCGCCCCCTCCTCCCCCCAGACTAGTCGCCATCTGATTGGCCGAACAGGCTCCGAAGGCGGGGAAAGCGAGTGGAGGGGAAGGTACAAAGAGCCGCTTTCCCCACCACCCCACTTTCAGGTGACTATCTCCCTCGTGATTGGCTCCGGTTAGGTACGAAAGCAGCGATTGGTGCAAAAACGCTTCGCTCCGCGTTTGATTGGCTGAAGGAAGAAGTGGCGCTTCTCGACGTTCTTGCTGGGCTCCCCGCGGATGGCGGCGGAGCTCGTGAGGGAATCTGAGTGAGGGTTCCATACTTTTCACGCGCTGCCTCGCATGCCCTTCCGCGGTGGTAATACCATTCCTTAGCGGGGTTTCGTCAGTAATAGGGCCCGGTTGGCCTTCCAAAACCGCCTCACGAATAAGAAACGACGAGAGGGCGGAGGAATCCGCAGGGCTCGGTCAGAAAAGTCAAGATGACGCGGCTTCCACTATGCGATCGCACCTTTAAGGTGTGAGGCGTGATCGTGGCTGCCATTTTGACTTTTTTGACCCTACCCTGCTTGTTACCAATGCGTTCCTAACCTGTTTCCACGTCTTTACTGTGGCATATACGGAATATTCTGCCTGATATATTTTTTTTCTAATGCTGTTTTCTTCTTAAGGATTTATAGGGTTTGACCATCAACAGCAGATGATCTGAAAAAGCTAAGCACGGTCAATGGGACCTGGGATTTGGAATCACATTGCTGGAGGCTGACTGGGAATAGAGTATCCTTGGAAGAAGCGGTGGGGTTGACTTTTGCACTGTTGTGCAAAACAGTGCTTATGGCCCTGGGATTGCAGCTCAGTAAGGAAACCTTTACTTTGTATAGCACTACACAGTCTGTGCTCTGGCAATAAGACCTGTCTTCCTTAGTGATTTTTTATTGAAGGACATAATACACTAGAGCTCTGCAGGCATCAAACCTTGCACAAGCCAACATTGCTCTTACTGTGTTAGATTGAATTATCTTTAAAGTAGGCAGAGCCCAATAATTCACTATTGGTATGATCTCAGTAAATAACATTGTATTTAGATCTGGTCATCTGACCATTACACCGATGGTTAATGTTGAAGTCCAAAATTTCTGGGGGACATTAGCTTGCCTATCCTAGCATGAATGGTCTAAAATTACAAAAATAATGGCCTTATGTTTAGGTATTAATCTAAAAACAAGCATATTCTGTTACTAGTTTCTCCTGTCTTTCAACTTCCATCTCCTTAAATTAATTACTTCCCTCACAAGCACACATTTTGTTTTGAATATCCTGAGACAGACATAGCAGATATTTTCTGTTGCAGGCTTACTTCACACAAGGCTAACATGGTCTCGATATTCCTTGTTCAGTATGTTGTGTTAACCTATTCACTGGTTTGCATAGCTTAGTTTCATAATTTGTTTTATTAATCCAACCTTGACCTTATTTCAGGAGAGAAAGCCATCAAACCTTTCATATTCTAAACATACAATAAAAGGTTTTTAAAAAGATTTGACTGTTCTACAAAACAGTACTTTCACTCTCCAAACTTGTCAGAAATTAATCAGTGTCATTGTACAATAATGGTTTCTAAAACTTTTGAGGCTCTTTGGAAGCGCTTTCTGTTGTCATATTGTGACAAAATGAAGTAGGTAAATATTCTGCCATTGTGTCATTCCAAGTAGCTGCATGGGGGGGGGGGGGGGAGAAGATGGTGGACACAATTGAACTCTGTCGCTTCGTGCATATGTGATGCCAATGCACCTACAAAATGGGATTTTGATCGTGTAGTTGCACTTACCATCTTGGCCTTTCAGACTCAACTTTTCAGGGAAAACAAGCTGTGCTTGGAGGTGATAAACTCAGTAGAGAACTTTGAGAGAATAGAACTGCAGGTTGCAAAATAATGCAAATGTTTTAAAATGCAGTATCCATTTTTAAAAAAATAATTGACTGAGTTTAAGCCATTTTAGTTCATTCACATAGCCTTAAGGTTTACATTTTTTTCAACTACTTGATGGCATTTACTGTATGATCAATGTAATGGTTTTCTTTTATTGTGTAATAAAGAATTGTTTTGATAGTTACTGTTGCTTTGATTGTTTAATGAAAGCTATTCCAATAAATGCAGAGCTTGAAGTATAAATAAGTTACAGAAATAAAGGTTGCTGAGAATGTTACTATATTTCTATAGGGCCAAAAGAAGATTTCTTGTGCTTAAATACTTTGTTTTGTTTTTTTAAAGCTACATGGTTTGTGGTAGATTCAGGATTTAAGTTTGGCGGCTACGAACTGTAGCCAAAATTAAGCATTGATAAATTCCAAACCAACTTTATCAAGCAAAAGATACAGAATCAGATACCATGATCAAGTTTCCTTCCTTCAGAAGGAGATCCTGAGTACAGTCATATGTTTAGTTGTGAGTGTATGATGTGTATGGCTCTCAGAATCATATTCAGCATGAAGAAAAATACATTGCTTGAATCCTCCTACAGATGACCAAAATTACTTATACGGTATTACATATCTAGGAGAACTGGAACCCCAAAGATACTTTCAGGATTCTGAATTCTAAGATCTAGGTTTGCATATCACACTCATTCAGAATATGATACGTTTATGTAGATGTAAAGCAGAGGTGGGGAACAATGACATTTTATGACTTGTGGACTCTTAACTGCCAGAATGCTGACTCAGGAATTCTGGGAATTGAAGTCCACAGGCCATCGTTCCCCACCCCTATTGTAAAGCAATATCCACATAGGCTGATTCAATAATTATTGGTTTAGTGTAATTTGAGAATTCTATTTAAGACCTTTTGCAGTCTATTTACTCAATATAGATGGTAGTATACTTCTTGTTGTTTAACGTAATCATGGTAAACCCAGCTTTCTAAATTTGCATGACACATTGAAGTATAAACTGACTTTCTCCATGGTGGTCTTAAATATTATATGTTGCTTCCAGAGACTTGGAGGGCACTTTCCATTCTGGTATTCACAAAAACAATAGAAACTTCTGTTTTTCAACAGACTTAAACTGATTGGTGCTTGGAGATTCTGTAACACATTTATATTTTTATTGCATATTTATTCGTTTAGTATTTGTATATGTTTTGTTTACTCAGTTGTATGTTATCCAAAATTTTAAAATAGTGGTGATTAACAAATGCAGTAAATAAACAAACATGACTATCATAAAGGAGTGGATACAGTTTTTTTGTTTCTTTATATTCCTACCTTGTACAGAGTATTGTGTAAGTTCAGAAGGCAAAATTGAGGAGCAATTATTCACAATTATTTCAAAATTTACATTCTGTGATAAATTTGTTAATAAAAATGTGCTTTATCTAACAAATAGTGAATTCAATAGTCATTCCAGGTCAGTGGTAAAAAATATCTGTATTGTATCAATATCATTTAAGTTCTGATTTTGTTTTGTTTTAAAGTTTGTTCTGAGTTGCAAATATGGCTTAGAAGTACAATAATAAAAGTGAAGTTTTTTGTTAATGTTTTTGTGTTTAAGAAAATTATGTAAAATAAAATAGGATGGAATAGGAAACACAGAAATAATTCAGGCATAAAATCCTAATGCTATATAACTTTATTATATTTTCATATAATTCTTTTGATGGCCAGCTATAACAGTTTTATTTTTATTTTTTTATTTATGACACTTATTGAAAAATAAAATAATTGAAATGTAGCTAGAAGTTTTTGTTTCTATTAAGGTAAATGGGATGAAAGTGTTTCAGGAAAAAAAAAACATCAATTTTGGCCTCTTAATTGAATAACTATAGCCCTGCTTCTGGTCTATGGTATGTATGTAACATGATGAAATAGGTGCTGGATGGCTAATGGATGAGGAAAAAGCTTAATAAAGATGGTTTCTCAAAATAGCTGGATAGTTTCTATCTTTACCTTACTATAGTATGAAGGAATGGTTTGCTATTGATTATGTGCCATCAGTTGAGTGTCAGCTCTCAGTAACCACCTATGGTATACAAATTTTCTTTAGGAGGAAAAATGGTTACTAAATACTAATGAATACATAGTGACATAAAACAGATGTTTAGAGATTTTATACAAAAAAATCTTATTTGTTTTAATAAAGAACATTTTAAATGAAAAAATATATTAATAAATTGCCTTACTTTTCTACATTAAACATTGTGCAGATAAAAATGTAAATATATAACATTCATTAATTTTTTTTCTTTCATTTTAGATTATATTGCTTAAGTATATGAAAAGCCAACATGCCTGTTAGGCGTGAAGGACAGGTATCTTTAGATTGTAGCATTATTATGTAATATAATATAGTAATTGATATTTTAAAGTTATAATTATGCCCCAGGGCATAACTAATTCCAGGATAGTCTGGAATTAAAATGAAATCCTGGAGAAAAGAAACAGCAAACCATTTTTGTATCGTATCATATGTATCAAGAAAACTATATGGATGTGTTCATTCCTCTCACACACAGTAATTGTTTTCAATTGTCATTTCAGGCCCAAGACTATGAATTATATTAAATTTGTTTGTTTTACCATCTAGAACTTATTTGGTTTCTCCCATTAGTTGCAGAAGATAGAATACTTGAAATGGTCTCATGCCTCTGTCATCAGAAGTAGAAAGAAAAAGAAAGATACAGATTAATTTCCATTTCTTAGGCCTTTCCATCTTTACCAAATCCAAAACAGGTTCCATGAAATGCCTTGACTCAATGTTATATTGAGAAAGACACATAGTTGTCATGAAGGCAATTGAAATTTAGACTGCCCCCATTCTGAATATTAAAACCCCATGGCACCAAAGCTTATGAGTTATTCAATAGACCTGTCTAAGTGGACTGTACACCAAATGAGATCTATTCTGCTTCTCTAATCATGTGGAATGTCTTGAATCTGATCTCCAGCTGGAGAGGCCTTCCGGCAAAGTTAGTATATTACTATGGCTAGATGGACAGTGGCCCCAACCTTTTGGGCATCAGAGACCGGATCCATGGAGAGAAGTTTTTCCACAGACAGGAGAGGGGAGGGTAGTTTTGCATGCTGCCTGCATCCCACGGATGGGGCTTTGTTTGCACGGCCCGGTTTCTGGCATCCCATGACCCTATGCCGGTCCATGGACCGGGAGTTGGGGAACTCTGGTCTAGATTGAGAATAATGGTTAAGGTATGAGGCTATAAACCATGAGTTCTAGTTTCACCTGAGGCACAAAGCCAGCTGGGTGACCTTGGGCTAGTCACTTTCACTCAGCCCTAAGAAGGAGGCAATGGCAAATCACCTCAGGAAACCCTTGGCAAGAAAACTGCAGGGACTAATCCAGGAAGTTTCTGAGAAATGGACCCAATTGAACAGAAGGAAAAAAAAATGATTTGGTATCGTTGGTTGTCAATTGTTTAATATGCAGTTTTGTCAACAAACTTGCAATATATGTTTTATAGTTAACCACTTTAAATCTCTTATTTTTCCATCTGTGCCTCAGTCATAAATAAGATATATGGTGATAGAAATTATTGTTAAACAGGGTACTAAAATAATATGTATATATGTTATTTTTGACAGCTTGAAAAATGTGTAGATGAAGCTATAAGAAAACATGATTTTCACGCACTGCAACAGTTTCAACAAACAGATTTTTCTGATGATATGTCCCATAAATGCAGCAAGCAGTTTCTCAACAAATTAGACAAGCTTATATGCCAGGTGATGAAATTCTTTTTTGAACTGTATAAATTAAGATGGGGATTTATATAAAATATAGTTTTAAATAGTTTTAACTTTTAAAATTATTCATAGTATTATAAATGCAACATCAAACCTTGGAGATGAAAAGCATGCAGTACATTTTTATGATTACTAGGTGGCAGTAATTGATTGTTTGACTGATTCTGTGCTATTAAGTTGGCATTGACTCATAGCAATCGTAATAGATTTCTCTAGGACAATCGGTCTCTAACCTGGTCCTTGAGGTCTGCCCATTTCAGTTGTAACTGAATCCTTCCATTTTGTTGCTGAACATCTTCTCATTCTAACTTTCAAAGCATTATAGACCTTTCAAGGTCTTTGCACAATGTGTCCGAAGTATGGTCATTGGAGCCCGGTCATTTGAGTTTTAAATGAGAACTCTGGGCTGATTTGTTTGATTATCTATTTATTTTCTTGGCTATTTGTGATATCCACAGGGTTTTCTCCAGCCACAGATGTCATAAATGTCAATATTCTGCTTCTTCAAGATCCATAAGTGGTTAGTGGCCTTCAGTTAGTTAAGTGGCTTACCCCATCAATATTGCCTATTTTCAAAAAGCTAAACAGTTTCAGACTTAGTTAACAATTAAATCAGAGACTAGTTAATGAAAAGAAGGACTAGGGGTGACATAATAGCAGTGTTCCAATATCTAATGGGTTGCCACAAAGAGCAGAGGATCAAGCTATTCTCCAAAACACCTGAGGGCACAACAAGAAGCAATGGATAGAAGCTAGTCAAGGAGAGAAGCAACCTAGAACTAAGGAGAAATTTCTTGACAGTTAGAACAAGTAATCAGTGGGACGACGTGCCTCCAGAAGTTGTGAATTCTCTAACATTGGATGTTTTTAAGAAGAGATTGGACAACCATTTGTCTGAAATGGTATAGGGTTTCCTGCCTGAGCATGGGGTTGGACTAGAAGACCTCCAAGGTCCCTTCCAACTCTGTTATTCTGTTCTGTTCTGACACCACCAGGAAAATAGAGCCTTGGTAGTACAGTGGTCTAAGGCACCCTGTTATTAAGCTGGTTATTAAGACCAGCTGCCTGCAATTACTGCAGGTTCGAATCTCGCCAAGGCTCAAGGTTGACTCAGCCTTCCATCCTTTCTAAGGTAGGTAAATTGAGGACCCAGTTGTGGGGGCAATAAGCTGACTTTGTATAAATATACAAAAGGATGAAGGCTATTGCTGAGCACATTGTAAGCCGCCCTGAGTCTCCGGAGAAGGGCAGCATATAAATCAAATTAAAAAAAAAAATAGGGCTGTGCAAATTCTTTTAAAAGTATGTTTTGCAATATGCAGAAGTGCATATAATACATGTCTTCCCAAGTCATTAAAGCAGACACATTTTTTGCCTGATCTGAACAATTTCTAGCATTCCAGCAAAACAGGATGAAGGGAAAATAAATACAGGTAGTCCTCGATTTACGACCACGATTGGGCCCAAAATTTCTATTGCTAAGTGAAGACATGTTAAATGAGCCAGTTGCCAAGTGTCTGAATGTTGATCACATTTAATTTTCATACTGTATGTATTTTAATCTTGGCTGTTCACCGCCCTGAGTCCTTCGGGAGAAGGGCGGTATAAAAATTTAATTAATAATAATAATAATACATGACCATGGGGGTGTTGCAACGGTCATAAGTGTGAAAAATGGTCATAAGTAACTTTTCAGAGCCATTGCAACTTTGAATGGTCAGTAAACAAACTATTGTTAGTCAAGGACTACCTGTATTCCCTGTCTCTTCACATTCCCTGTGCCTTTTTCCTTCCTTTTTTTGCTTTTTCTAAAGATGGTGCTCTGAATGAAAACAAGATAGTTTTATCATGGCAGTCTATAATGCAATTTTGATAATCACAAAATTTCAAAACTCACATACAGTTATATGGCACTTTAGGCATTCCTTGTTAAATTGTATTTTTAATAAATTCCCAAATAAACAACTGACACAATCTCTGCATGGTACAAGTTGAAACAGAACAACTTTTTGCAGATTTGACAGCAAACTTTCTACTGATGTGCATTTATTTATTAAATTTGTTAAAATAGTAAAATAGTTCAGACGCCACATTTTGTTATTGTATTGACTATGGATTTTTGCATAAAAACTGAAACAATTCTTGATTTTTTTTATGTGCACTTTTTAAAAAATTTCAGCAACTTGACAGTGAAGACGTTAACAATGTTTCGACTTTGTTGAATACTCTTCAGAACCATGGCAGAAATATTAACATATTAGGTGAAGCTGGGTTTCCAGCCATGATTGAATATGGTCTTATTCAAAAGATAAGTATATAATATTGGGAAATAATTTTAAGAATAATTGGATAGCAGGTCTGCATAGGTTTGATATCTACGTATGTTTGACTGCTTAGTGGTTTAACATTATTATTAATGTTATTCTGCAATTGTTTTTTGCATAAATGAACAAATAACCATAGTAATTGTACAATTTTTTATTTTCTTTTTGTACATGGTAAATTGGTTTGAAAAAGCCAAAGAGATTTTAGGAAAAAAAGACCGTGAATGTAATGAGGCATTTACTACTCTCTTTGAAGATTTCTTTGATGTCCTAATGGTAAATATATCCCATATATATTTTTTCACAAATTATGTGATAAATTTAATATTCACATTGCTTTGAAAAGCTTTTTTTCATATTTGGCTTTATTTTTACTCATTGATATGCCTAGAATAAGATGGGCTGAGATTTACTAAACAACAACTTAAAATATGTATTTAATTTCAATTCTTACCATATGCAGATGATTATAACACTTAGGAATTCATTTTACATTAATCTCAAAAAGAATAGGTCCCATTTATGTATATCCAAAGGAATCAGGGTGGATAAAAATCAATGATTTTTTTAAAAAAAAATCAAAAAAATCAGATTTTTTTGATTTAAATTGGATTTTTTTTAATAAAAAACTTTTGAGGTAAAAATCTATCGTAAGATAGTTTTCTATTTAAGATACATAAATAATTTAGTTTATTCAGCATGAAATGGAGCTTAGTTATGTAGCATGAGGCTGTATATTCTGCAACACTGGGACTATCGGTGAGTCAACAGTGGGTCAAAGGAGTAGCAGAGATGACAGTTGCTCTTTAAAAATTATGATTTAAATCAAGTTGATTTAAATCAAGCCTTTTTACTAGTGATTTAAATCATGATTTAAATTGTGATTTAAATCAACTCAATTTAAATCAAATCCACCCTGAAAGGAATGCATTATTTATTGTTTTTTGGAAAAAAAAATCTGAAACAATGTAGTATGTGCTATTCAGGACTACAGTAATAATAGTTATTTCCTGTGTGCAGAGCAATTTTAATATGTTGTTTATTTTAATTGTAGATAGTACATGATACCAGCAGTGAAGGTATGTCTGAAAATCAAGTATGATACAGTTTTTGACATAACGTTTTGTAATTTAAATGCAGCTATTTTGTCTTGGATATTCATTTACATCAGTGATTGTGAAGTTAAATTATATGATTCTGTAAATAATGCATTATATTTTCATCTAGGTAAAATTCAAACACTTGAAAATTTCATATTGCGAATAAGTGCTCTTGTTGCTGATAAGAGAATTAGTATTTATATTCAGCAGGAGGTAAGAATTCTTTTTAATATTATCTTTCTTGGCTTTTAAACTTTGAATCGGCTATCTTGCTATGTTTTAATAGCAATATTAATTTTCTGTGTTTCAGATATTTGAATAGGATATTAGACACAAATACTCAAACTTCACTTCTAAATATTAGAAAAAAAGGAAATCTATTTATTTTTTTAAAAAGCCTACTCTGTTGATTTAAATTAACCATACGGATATATTCAATAATGTACTTTATTTACCTATTTGTTCCTTTCTATAATTTCTAGTGTCTAGATACTCATCTTTCGAAACACCCTGTGTATTATAGGTAGTCCTCGGCTTACAACCAGTCACTTAATTGTTTGAAGTTATGATAGACTTGAAAAAAGTTACTTATGACACATCCTTGAGGTTTGATTGTTGCATCACCTCAGCAGTCCCATTATTGTGTTTCAGGCACTTGGCAAGCAAGCTTGTATTTACAACCAGTTACAATGTCCCACAATCACATGAACACAATTTGCAACTTTTTTTCCTGTTTTCCAGCAAAAAAATTCCCCTTGGTTAAATTGGATTTAGACTTATGATCCTATGAGTTGCTTAATGACCACAGTTATTTGCTTAACAACCATCATAAAAATGGTCATAAAATCAAGTCTGGTCTCATGATGACTGAACTTACAACCCCATGACTTACAACCAAAATTCCAGGCTTAATTGTGGTTGTAAGTTGAGGACTAGGTGTGCATCATTTGAAACTATTTGTATTTTATCATGTATCGCTCAACACCTTGAGTTATATATAAAAAATAAGAAAAGTAGGATAAAAAGAAACGAAATAATGCTATTGCATTACATACATGTATTTATTTGTCCAATATCTACGGCTGCCCGATTGCAGAGCAGTTTAAGGTAATAAAGAGTTTAAGAAGCGGATCATAATAAAAAGAAAGAAACAAAAAAACAAAACCTTCATATACAGCGAAGACAGAAATTGCATTATGCTGCACTAAGTTCACAATATTGCTCTTGGCAAGTATTTATTGGAAGAGCCAGCTTTTAAGGTCTTCTGAATGATAGCAGAGTTGGGGTCATATGGACCTCAAGAGAAATGCTGTCCCTGATGGCAGGCATGACAACAGAGATGGTGTGCCTATAAGATGCCATTGTTTTGTTGATCGAGACTCAGAGCACGCTGACCTTTTGTGATCTTAAAACAGTGTACAATGAAAGAAAGATGGCCTCCAAATATCTAGGTCCTGAACCACAAAGGACTCTTATAGATACTCTCAGCACCTTGAATTACACCTGGAAACCAACTGGCATCCGGCACAACTTGCAAATAGAGGTGTCATACATGTGTTCCAGATGTGCCCGTAACTGGTCTGACCCAGCCTTAGCAGAACCAAGAAACGGACTCCTTGTCCCGAAAAAACCCTCTTTATTTAGCTATTGTGAATTCATGGCATTCACACACAGAAAAGTCCAGGCAATAATCCTTCCGAAGGTTTAATGCAATAACAGATCTTATCAGTCCTTGGATAATTGCCAGACTGAGAGCTTCCAGTCGCAAAGCTGTAAAATAATTCCTGGCAAAAAGTCTCTGAGGCACGAACCACAATAAGCAAATCTTCCGAAAGAAAGACGAATGTCTCCTGCAACCACCACTCCCCTTTTGCTTCTATTTATTCCCCAGTCAGGGAGGGGCCATTCAGCATCCACATGTGCATCTCTTCCCAAGTCAGCCCCTGTTCCTCAGTTGTTCTCTCCTGACAGCTCTATGCATACATGCATCTGGAACAGGCCCCAGCTGTTTTCCCCACTTGTCTCCAACTCTGAAGGCAGCTGGGACAGCTCTGACTCTCTCTCTGCTTCCGACGCAGAGCATCCATCAGAGCCTTCCCCAGACTCCAGGGCTGGCCCAAGTTCCTCCCCAACCTCCTCATCATTCGAGTCTGCCGCCAGTTCCGCTGGCAGCTGGCGGGCCACAACACTTAACTATTTGTGCTGTTGCATTATATACTAGCTGTAGTTTCTGAGTGGTCTTGAGGGCAGTTCTAAATAAAGTGTGCTACAGTAATCCAAGCAACAGAGCCTGACAGTGACAGTGATAGTGAGAAGGCTCTCCCTGTCCAGGAATGAGCCCAACTGGTACAGAAGTTGATTCTGTGAAGACCCTTCTAACCACTACTACCACCGCTTATTTGAGCAGAGCTGCAGGGCTGGGAGGACTTTCAAAACATAGGTTACATGTAGAGAAATGCAGTGCTATCCAAAAACTAAAGCAGAAGAGTCCCTGGAAAACCCTGCACTCCCCATTGCTCAGTCCTACTAGGGTTGAGACTCAGGCTGTTTCTTCCCATCCAGACCTCAACAATCTCTTGAGGCTTTGAGAGAATCTTGACGGTAGCACTTGGTAAAGCCAGGGGCCAAGATGTACAACTGGGTGTTATCAATTCAGCTAGTCCTTGACGTACGACCACAACTGAACCCAAAATTTATGTTGTTAAGTGAGACATTTGTTAAGTGAGTTTTGCCCCATTTTATAACTTTTCTTGTCACAGTTGTTAAGTGAATCACTGCAGTTGATAAGTTGGTAACCTGGTGGTTCAGTGAATCTGGCTTCCCCATTGACTTTGCTTGTTGGAAAGTCGGTGATTACATGACTCAGGGACACTGCAACTGTCATAATGATGAGTCAGTTGCCAAGCATTTGAATTTTGATCATGTGATCATGGGGATACTGCAAGGTCGTAACTATGAAAAACGGTCATAAGTCCCTTTTTTCAATGCCATTGGAACTTTGAATGATCACTAAATGAACTGTTGTAAGTCGATGACTATCTGTATATTGATTATACCTGACCTCATACAGTTGCATACTTTACCACTGAGATAACATCTCTTGTAAATATTAAATAGAGGTAAGAATGTTGAACTTTGAGAAACCCCACAGAACTAAACCTTAGGCTTAATACTACCTCCTGCTCAGCATTTATTCTGGCAACCATTGATTTTGATTCCATGGTTTATTTTTCAATACATTTGTTTAGATGGTTACTGTGATTGTGTCAAAATTTACTTCCCTTTTAAGGGAAGATCTTCCCTTTGCTCTATTGATTGCCTTTATTTTGCTAGGAAGTATAACTGCATGTAGCACAACTAACTCTTGAGAGGCAAAATAATTAAAACTAAAACCTCCTTCATTACATTACGTGGGTATTTAAAGAGGTTTGGGGCATTATACTGAGTTTTTAAAATGCTTAATATTCAATTACCTCTTTTTATTATCTTTAGGCAGTAAGAAAACTGAACACCATGCTTATTGCTATGCCTCGAGATATTAGAAAGAAAACAATTTCTACAAAGGAAATGCTACAAGTCATGTAATTAACTTTAATATAACGTTCACATTTAACTTTAATATCACCCTGGGGTCCCTCGTGGAAACCAAAAATCTTGTTAGGATAATGTTATTTCATGTTGAGATCATTTCATTTATGTTTAAGCAGAATTTGTTCAAAGTTAAACATTTTTAAAGTTAATCTTAAAGAGTTGATGTAAATATAATACAGTTCTGTTAATTATGAATAAAATGCAGTGTTTTTAATAAGCAACAACTTATACACAGTTTAAATTGGTTTATGGCTATCCCATTGTACTTTTCAAAACCTTCTCATAGATGGACCAAAAATTGCATTTGGGGAGTCTTCTTCAAATTCTCATCTCACTTGTTTCAGATAATATTTTAAAGATGGAATATTTGTATTATAATATTGTGTCAGCAAGAACGCCGGTAACTTTTGACTCTGTGAATAAGACACAGGCAGTTTATCAATTTAAATGTCTCCTTCAGGCAAGAGAGCTTGAATAACTAGAGAATATTTCTGTAATCCCTATAGTTTAATTTGACACAATCCAATAATAAATAGGAATTTCTTTCCTGAAGAAATAGAATTTATAAATACCTTTAATGATATGTCCCCTTTGGAACAAAATCATACGATAGCTAAATTGTCCTGGTTAAAAGAAAGGTTGATTAATAAATACATACAGTCTCTATCTATAACTTCAATCCTCCTAACCTTAAACGCTTTGAAAAGGAGAGATCGGTCCATAAGAAGAAGCAAATATAAAAGAAGGGAGATATAGGATGTATACCCAATAATAAATAAAATATATAAACTATTGAAAATAATGTTTATTAAATCATATCAATAGTTTTTATTATATCAAACATTTCTTATTTGTACTTTTTTTTATAGAATCAAAAGCTAAGAACAAATCATTATTCACAAAAACAATACGTGCAAATATGTTTGGATACATGCTGATTTTTAAAAAATAATTCTTAAAAATATAACAATGCTTCGTGCCTAGATTGTTCTTAGTTCTGGGCATCATCTGGAACTTTAGATTGAAAATAATAAACTGTCTGAGAATTGGTTGGCGTCCAATCTGATGACATTCAAGAAGTTATTAAAGCTCTTCCAGGCTTTGGGCAGGGTAATGGTTGAGTCCCTATTGGATGGAGTTTTTGGGGATTTATATGTTTTATTCATACTGCCTCTGGTCTGTTTATTTGTCCTTTGGGGTTTTTTTAACTTTCAGTTTTATGTTGTCCAGAGTCAATGGGTGGCCTATAAATTGGATAAACAGACATAATTTTACAATACATGTAATGTTTAAAAAGCCAGTCAAACTAAATCACAGTATTTGTTTGACAGGAATGATATGGGGAAAAGAATTTTGGATGCTGGGGGTAAGCACAGATTATGATTTCAACAAATGTATTAATGTTATCCAGAGCTATTTAATTCTAAGCATATGTATTTTAGAAGTTTTCTCTAGCTTCCATGCCATACATGAAAACAATCTTTTAATAGGACCAATGATACAGATAGTATAGACCCGTGATGGAGAACCTATGGCACGCATGCCAGAGGTGGCATGCAGATATGGGCACATATGCCGTCACCAGCTGCTCTTCTGGGTTCCAGCGAGCACATGCGCACCGGCCAGCTGGTCTTCAAACCCGGAAGAGAGCAGCTGTCCAGCGTGCATGCGTGCGATGGAACCCAGAAGAGCAGCTAGCTGCCGCGCACATGTGCACCGGCCAGCTGCTCTCTTCTGGGTTCTGGCACACGCACATGCACGCACGCGCTCCAGTTTCGGCAGTTGGTGCCAAAAAGGTTAGCCATCTCTGATATAGACATTAATTCGTTCATTATATTTTATCCAATCATTAATACATCAGCATGAGCTGTGGTGGCACAATGGTTAAAATGCAGTACTGCAAGCTACTTCTGCTGAGTGCTGGCTGCCAGCAGTTCGGCAGTTCTATTCTGATGGCTCATGGTTGACTTGGCCTTCCATCCTTCTGAGGTCGGTGAAATGAGGATCCAGATTGTTGGGGGCAATATGCTGACTCTAAATTGCTTAGGGCTGTATAAAGCACTGTGAAACGGTATATAAGTCTAAGTGCTATTGATATTATCAATTCGTTGGTTTACTTATTTGTTTTTCCCTGACATGTCAATTCTGTTTTTTAGTTGCTTTATTTTGACTACAGTAGATAGTATTTAAGTGCAGCACCTAACTTCAAGTTAAATCAGAGGGTTGAAAGAGATTGTGTTTTAAGCTAGTGATTGTATTTGGATTTTTAAGAGCAGGTGGTGGACCATTTCATAAGATTTTCTTTTTCCTAGGAGGTAAGAATTCTTTCAAATAAGGAACTGAAGAATAGCCAGCCACCATTTTTATTTTGTAAGAATATCTCTGAGGCTTATGTAGATACTGAAGGAGTCTTGAAAATGCAGGTGGTACTGGCCTACAGACTAGCTTCCCATTTTGTTAGAAGTAAAAGAACATTTTAGAAATTCAAATACAGTGGCAGAGATTGTTGTGGGCGCTAAGAAAAGTGTCCATAAATATATTCATACCTATGAACACTACATTGAGTACTTCAGATGTATACAACAAATTATATGTATTGTTTGTGAATGTGTATATATGGTTCATTTTCAGGCAGTAACATTTAATTACTATCAAAAAAATTTATGGTAATGCCCCTGCCATATGTATTATAGACTATGATCTTCAAGTTGCCATTACTGAAGCATTATGCAGAATGACATCAGAAAAACAAAGAAGAGAGCTGGCAATCCAGTGGTTTCCAATGGATTTTGTCAGCAGTGCATTTAAACAAATTAAAGATTCTGAGTTTGAAACAGTAAGTCATATTTAAATACTGATTCTTTCAAAATAGGAAAATTGTCAAAGGGTTTATACTACTTTTCTCATTAAACAGGACTGCAGGAAGTTCCTTAACCAAGTTAATGGCATGCTTGGAGACAAAAGAAGGTATGCATAGCATTAACCAAATACAGATTTCTAATTACAGAATATACACCCTAAATAAACATGACCTTTCATAAGTTGAAAAAAATAAGAGTCACAAGATCAGTCTTTGAAGTTGTTATTCATGTTTGCCAACATCAGCAATCCAAATGTAGCACTAGCTGTTAAAGAAACTTAATTAGTGCATCTCATTAAATTTTATCTCATCAATGTTTTGAGGGTGTGTCTTTTGTATGGCAAAAGCTGGGATAAAACCAATTACATAATAAGTACTCCATATATCTTATGGAGGGGAAATCATGGGTATTTTTATCAGTAGTGTATGTTTTAACTTTTCCCCGAGGAAAAGGGTGAATGGAAATGGGAATTCTATTTTTCTGAGTAGACATGAAGAATGAAGCAATTAAACTACTTTTATTATGAAAATACTGTACTCTCTTTCAGGGTATTTACCTATCCTTGTTTATCAGCTGCCCTTGGTAAACATGAGGTAAGTTCTTTTCTTTTGACTATGTTTCAAATATATTATTTGAAACTTTATGATGCTTTATTTGAATTTGGGAATTTTGCATTTGACTGGTAATAATTCAAAGAGTTTTGATTTAGAAATGGGAACAGAATATTTGTTAAACTAATATCAGAACTAGCACAGCATAGAGAGCCTGTTCAGACATAAGCTATTTTAGGATAGAAATTAGCTACTTAGCTAAACTGAGAATGGCGATTAACTCCATATCCTTTCTCACCTCCTTTTAAGTCCTGTCCCCTTGTGCATTTGCTTTATGCTTTATGTTCTGGCCTTGTGCTTTAACTAGAGTTTGAAACCAATATTAAATCACAGCTCCTATTTTCAAACATAAAACTGAAGTTTAAATACTAAAATAAAGCACTGAAGCTGTTCCACAAGAAGAGTGAATACACTGTCATCAACTTACCCTCAGCATGATAACCCATAATTATTAAGATGAGAACATTGCAAAATGTTATAAAAAGTTTATAATGGTTCTTTTTAAAAATCTGATTCTATTATAGCTACAGATGCCAGCAGATGAAAACCTTGAAGAATGTTGGATTGACTTTAACGTTGGTAGTAAAAGTATATCCTTCTATGTTGCTGCAGATGATGAAGTAGGTTAAATTTTCTTTATTGAATCCAACTTATCAGAAACAGAATAATTTATTGTGAAAGTCAAATGTTAAAAAAGCTCCTTCCTTCCTTCCTTCCTTCCTTCCTTCCTTCCTTCCTTCCTTCCTTCCTTCCTTCCTTCCTATGCTGCATCTCATCAGTTTTCATATGATCATCTTTAAAACATAAAAAAATCATGGTTTTTAAAGTATACATGGTAAAGAATATCAACCCATTTCTCAGTGTTTTTTTGCAGATGCATACTTTCTTTCAAATTAAATAATTATTAAGCTTTATAATACATTATACATATATGCTCCCCCTCTTCCTGATGAAGATCAGTCCCTTTCCATTGCTGTTGCTTAGGCATTCCATTATCCAGCAATCATTTTACCAGCATGACATCTATAATCTAAGTTTTATTGTTGATTCCTGGATGGGTGATCCAGTGGGACTTTTATGTGTATGATGAACCTATTCTATTTTGTTCAAGTTGTGGTAACCACTGATAACATTTTTAGGATTTGATTTTCAGGGTTGGGCAGGACAAACTTAAATGACTGATCTAATACTTAGCAGAGCGTCATGAGGAGATAATTGGCTGCTGAGACTAAATATTTAAGCAGCGTTCCCAATTTGTAAGGATGGAATGGAAATTAGAATAAATTTTTCAGGCAAATACATTCTAATGGTTTCTTGATTCCTCTGGAAGTGTTTTCTATTTAGTTTGGCTGGTGTTATTAAAGTCCTCCTAAACCACAGAGTCCATATTGCTGACAATGGGATCTAGATAGTCTCCAAAAGAGTTCTTTTCCCCTGATCTTAAGTGCTACATGTCGGATTTGGAAATCTTTTTTTCACTCTATTGGCATGCCAGAGCACTTAACTCGTGACGACTTAATTTGATCTCACATACTGCCATTGTGATTAATCTACTTAGCTGTTTAATTCCATCTTAATACTTACTGCTCATAACACAAAAAAGCCCTTGATTCACAGGCAAAACATTTGTTCCTTTTCAAAAGCAACTGTCTACTCATCTAAGTTCCATATTGTCTGGGAACACAAAAGAAGGGTGAAGAACAGTTTCATAACTGTTGTTATTTTAAAATGTAAGATTATGTGTACATAAAAAATATATCCTATGTTTACCTAAAATTTCCTTTGGTAAAGTTATTATCAAATCCACATTCTTGTTTTGATCTGTTGGGAAAGAAAACGTGTACCAGAGACAAAAGTTAATATCATTAACACAAACTGCTGACAAACAGTTAGCATCCTGAAGAACTATATTTTGGAAATATTTCACCAAATCTTCAGCTGTAATCTATAACTCTAAACAATATTGCACTTCCTTACTTTTTTCATAAATTTAACTTCTAGGGTCAACAGTGGGAAACTGTGTGCATACCAGAAGAAGATGTTAAGACCTACATAATCGAAGGTACTTGAGGTTTTAATATATTTCTTATTTTCAGAATGTTAAGGATAAGTATATTTAAAATGGCTATTTCTAGTTCAGAAAAACTTTTACTATTTTATTGGTGTGTTTTTGTAATGTTTGCAAAGGAAATACGTTACTTCCAAATAAGCAATTATTTAATACTAAAGAATATGTTACCACAGGGGTTGCCACAAAGAAGAGGCAGTCAAGCTATTCTCCAACGCACCTGAAGGCAGGACAAGAAGCAATCAAGGAGAGAAGCAATTTAGAACTAAGGAGGAATTTCCTGACAGTTAGAACAATTAATCAGTGGAACAACTTGCCTCCAGAAGTTGTAAATGCTCCAACACTGGAAGTTTTTAAGAGATTAGATAAACATTTGTCTGAAGTGGTGTACGGTTTCCTGCCTAAACAGGGGGTAGGACTAGAAGACCTGCAAGGTCCCTTCCAACTCTGTTATTCTGTTAATCTGATATGTTTCATTTCTGTGTAGAAAAAGAAAAAGAGAAATTGTTAATGGTACATCTAAACAACCCAATGTCTGTTGGTGCCCAGGAAGGTGGGAAAATAATCTTGCATTTTGATTCTGCATTGGAAATTACGGATGCAGTAAGAAAAGTTTATGATGCAACAAAATGTCAGGTAATATCATTTTCTTTTTCTCTTGAGGAATAAAAATTACTAACCTCTGTTTACTATTATATTTGTAGTTTGTTGTGCTTGTCTGTATCTGGCAGTTGAAGATAGCATAATTCCAGCAGTTATTGCCTGAATAATAATAACAACCATAAAATAAAGAAAGAATCTGATACACATTTGTTCACATTTTTAAAATCAATAAATTCTATAATATTCCTGGGTTTTGAATTACCATATCAAATAATGTGATAAATTCTTCTCATCTAGAGAGCCAGTTTGGTGTTCTTCTTAAGGCATTAGACTAGAAACTGGGAGATTGTGAGTTTTGGTCTTGCCTTAGGCACAAGGCCAGCTAGATGATCTAAGATTTCACTTCTGAACTCTTTAAAAAAAAATAATAATAGGGATTTGTCCAGGTAGTTGACAAGAGTCGATACTGACTTAAAGGTGTGCATGCATGTGTACGTGCACACATACACTGTTCACATCTAGTTGTTGTTGTTTTTTTAAAAAAACTGAATTTACAGTGTTACTTTCAAGTAAGATGAAAATGAAAGAATTGAAAAAAATATTTTGTAAATATTTGCAGTCTGGAGGATTTGTTTCTCAGGTGAAAGAGAAAGCAACAAAACGAATTAATCACATTTTTATCATAATATGACATACAAATAAAAGTAAACTAAGCTAGAAAGAATGTGAGCTTTTTATGTAATGCTTTCCTTTTTTGCCTATATATTGCTTCAGAGTTTTCCAAGGAAAAATACTGGGTCAGTTGCAAAAACAACGGTACATGTAGTTTTTGATGAAAGTGGATCACAGGTAAATATTTCAGTTATGATGATAAATATTTTAATACATGTGTTTAATCTGGGCAATACATATGGAATGCAAATTTTGAAGCTACAGATAGTATACAGTAGATTTCATTATTTTTTGTCAACGTGCCTTTCATAAAAACCTCCCATTAATTTAGAAAATTAATCCCACCCCATTCAGCAAACAATTGGATCCCAATATGTAGGATCTCTCTGTTAGAATAGTGAAGTTAATTTTTAACAATTGGAAATTACAGGATGATTACTCTAAACCATAATACTCCTAAGCATTATTATACTAATATCGTATAAAATTAATGGGGAATTTTGTTTAAAAGTGAACATACAGCATTTGCAGCTTTTTTAGAATAAAAGGAGAGGCGGTACCATGCAAGCTGATGGGAGGTTTATATAGCCCACTTACCCCCCCTTCCTCTCTCTTTGCTGCCATCTACTGGTCAATAAATCAAACAGTTGACCAGTCACCCCATAGTTTTCTGATCTAAAATAATTCAGACAATTATCAGTACCATTGGGGGAGGTGGGGAAGGAATGTATTGCATTGAATAACCAGAGTAAAGGAATCACTAGTTAGTAAAATGTTATGGATCAGGGCTAAGCTTTCAAAAGATCTAGAAAAGCCCACCTATCTTATAATATAAATATCCTCATTGTTTGCTGGAGTTTAGTCTTATTTGAAAGCATAATAATAATGGGATTTTTTAATATTTGAAATTACTAGGTTCTTATACCGGAAAGTCAGATATCACCTTTGAAAGAAAAAGAATGTAAATTACAAGAAGAAGAAAATAGTTTCTCCTTTCAACATCAATATCCTCAGGCAGAGATAAATCTAAGTAAAAAAACAATTGAGATGGACTTCCAAACAGGTCAATCCAAGGTAGTTTAAGCTTTCAAATAGAAAAGAAGAATTCTTGTTTTGCAATATTTGATTAAATGTTTGAATGCTGGGTTAAATTATACTTCTCATTTTATTTCAAGGCCACCCCTGGTAAAAGGAAAATGTCTGAGGCATCAATGATTGTGTCATCCACTTCCAGGTTTTCTGTGCAGAGTCCATTTCCTTCAATTAGTACTTGTAAGTTAAATGACATATTGTATTGTGCCTTAATCCAGTATGTTGTTAATGTATTTTATTATTTTTAGAAAATGTTCCTCTATCATCATGGGTCAATAGCTATCATTAGCCTCTAGAAATGATGCTTAGTGAGTTTGTGGGTTGGTCAAGTTGACCTCATAAAATCACTTCAAATTTTGTAATTATTATTTTTTTACTCTACGATTCCCTGTACATAGAGCTATTAGCATGAGTATCTTAAGTAGTATCATTTAAGGCCTAGTGAGTTGATGGATTATGTTTCCATTATTCAGTGGAAACAAAATAGCTCATAAACACTTACCTGATAGGCTGAGATGAATCATTTTACTGTTTTCCTTCTCCAGCCCTAGATTTGACAAAATTGTTATATGTAACAGGAGATTAGTTTGTGGTGGTTCTGATAAAGAAATAGAGAATTGAGTCTTCATGGAAATAGTATGAGTTCCATAATCCCTAAAAGGGAATATTTCCTCCTGTGTGCTATGGAGGCTGAAGTCTGGATAAGCACTGAAGGTTGTGAAAACTTCCCAGCTATTCCAATATGGATTCATTTATTGCCTTACACCAGATAAAGGGAATATGGATTCATTTATTGCCTTACACCAGATAAAGGAGCTGGCAAGGAAGTTTCTAAATGTCACACAGTCATCAAGAGACACAAGAAAATCACAGTCAAGCAGGATTTGTAGAAATCAAGTTCTGTGGACACAATTTTACTCTGGGTTTTTCCTATGATAATGCCCAATTTACTAGCAATGATAGATTCTGGAGAAGTGCAACACACTATGTTTTAATGCAAACACTGAGAGTGCATTTTGTTTACATCCAGACTGTTTTATAACCTTCCTCTGTTGGGTGCAGTATCTTAACTTAACCCATCTTAACTTCCACTGACATGTAGTATTTGGTTTATCAGAATCTTGTATGGGTTCTTAAGAGGCAGGATCTCAGGGTGATGAATATCGGTTAATCCACTGTAAATCTGAAGGATGCCTTGCGCAATTCTTTTCCACGAAACAGCAAATTCATTTACTGTAATTTTCGTGGAAATGGCACAAAGCAGTACAAATTACATTAAAAGAAATGAACTATGGGTTCCTTCCCAGCAACTCCACGAAAAGGGAAGATTAGAACCCCTCTTCAGATGATGGGCTTAGTGGAAAGAAATGAAGTTTTCTCAGTACCTGAGACAAGGGCTATGAAGGCTGGCCGAGAAGATAATTGTGCACCTCTACTTTCTGCAACCAAGGCTCTTAATAGGAATAATTCTGTTGAGAAGGTAACTACTTTAGATTTGTACAACAAATTTAAATCTGAAAACTACATGAATATTTTTTAACCTCCAAAGTTTGGTTAAAAGCTACACATTCCCCCAAATAGTAAGTTGTTTTGTTTTTTTTAAATTGAGAGTTAATGAAGTATACAAGGCAGTTGAAAAATTCTGTATTTGAAGTACAATATTTATGATAATAATCCAATTTGATAAAGTGGATCTCAGGAAAAAATAATCATTAAAAAAGAGAAGAAGTGAAAGAAACAAAAGTGAAATAGAATAATTGCAAGAAGAGAAAGAACAAACTTTATTTGGGAAAAAAATAGAGGACAGCTTAATCTTCCAACAGATTAGTTGGAAAGTACACATAAGAGGATGTCGAAGTTGCTTGGAAAAATAATTTTATAACAAGGGTACCACAGATATATATGAAATATTAGAAAATATTAAATTCCCTTTTAATCAGGGATATGTTTTTTGTATCCTGTACTTAACTAATTGGTGTAGAAAATCATATAAATAAATATGCATCTTAATGTTTGTGATTTATTATGTATACATGTAGCAAATTCCAGCTGAAAAAAGGAAAAATATGATCCACAGTGAAGAAGAACTACATATTAATGGAAAGCAAAAATTAGGTAAATTGTTCAACATATTTCAATAGACATCCTTTAAAATAGTTTTCGTGTTGTAGAAAATCTTAGGATTGCCTTTCATGTCTAATTTAATATATATGTTTTACATAGATGAGTTAAGTGATATTGTTCCTGACTCCCAGCCACCAATATTCAAAAGTGACAAATCATTGTAAGTACTACAAATAATTATAGATAAGAAATATATATGTTAATATGCCTAGTTTGAACAACACATTCTGCTCTAATTTCATGTTAGTAGAAATTTTCTACATATATACTTCAGGAATACAACTAAGTTATCTTTTATCTTAGTTCTGATTTCTCAACAAGTATACATGGACATTAGAAAGGAGGGGTTTTCAGCTTTGTAGTTGTTCCTGTATAGGACTAGAAAATAGCGTGTGCCAACTCTTTTATCATTACTTCTTTATATCTTGTTTTAGAGACATTAATATATAATTATGACTTAAAGATGATTGAACTCTGAACCCCAGGTTTCGAACGTGGAAACTTGCACAGCCAATTTATTACAGCAGTTTTTGCCTATCCAATAAACCCTTATCAGGAAGGGTTTTGTTGTCATCAGGGACCATGAAAGCCTGTCTTTTCTGTTGCTACCCCTTTCCTTTGCCAAAATGAGTCCACTGAGTCAGATTAGTATCAACTCTGCTAGCATTCAGGAAAGTGCTTGATTGTATGGTGGGTCTCCTCCATAAGTAAGCAATTCTTGTTGCTATGACTGTTTTTCCACCATGCACTGATGCAAAGGAAAGTTTGCTTGACATGGTTCATCCCTGGATGCCATGATTTTGCAGACAGCATCTTCAGCCAATCTGCTCAGCTCAAGCTGATAAAAGTTGAACACCAAAAATACAAGCCAATCTGTACCAACTATCTCCACTTCAAGCCTGCAATACTAGCGCCTTTATTCACATACTTCAAAGTAAAGAAACAAAAACATTCTAAGCTTTCTTTTCTCCAAAAATATGCAGCGAGTTCAGGTGTCTTCTACAGGTGTATCTCTATTCGTTTGTCTATTGATTTAGAAAAAACCATTACTCTTGATAGCATACTATTAGGATGGTTGTAAGGAAGGTTGAGTTTTAGAATATTTACAAAATGCGGAAAGGCAACATTGTATACAGATCAGTATTGAACTGATTTGTCAGTAATTTGAATGCAGATAGAAGATAAACAGTAGCTTGGTATTCAGAATGGTTACAATTTTGATTGAAAAAAAAAGCAGAAAAGTGAATATCAGAAATGTGAATTAGCATTGCAGTAAACATTGGGGAAACTGTAATTAACTCCCCCACCCCTTTGTATGGGCATCCAAATGCTGCAAGTAGTTGCACAATTTGACTAATTTTTAAACAGAATGCATTTTATATTTGAAATAATCACATAAATTATAAACATATTAAAAAGTTGCTAAAATATGTGTGCTTTTTTTTTTTTTTTAGATTGCCTGGCCTTTCAAACAATTTTGTTGCTGAAATTAAAACTCAGAAAAAAACAAAGTGCTGGATACCTGAAACAATAATAACTCAATGTCAGAAGATTACTGCATCAGAAAGTATAGTATATCAAGGTTAAGTCTTTATATCAAAGTTATATTAGTTTTTTCCACAATTATCCAAATAAAGAATTTAGAAAGAGAATAGTTAACTTTAACTGTTTGTGTGTTTGTGTGTGTGTGTGTGTGTGTGTGTGTATGTATCTTTCTATATGTATGTTTGTGTATCTGATGGTTATGTTCTAATAGAAAAGAAGCAGATACATGAAAAAAAGCAGATAACTCTTGAAAGGGATAGCCATTTTTGACTCATTGTCAGTTAGGACTCTAATATGATTGTCCAATCTATTGTGTTCATGATCGTCCGTATTTCTCCCACTCCATTTCTCCTGCCTTATTGCTGAGACGCAACCTCATGTAGAGGACAAATACTTTAGGCCCTTAATATAAAAAAGTAAAAAGTCAACACTTAAGCAAAGAAGATCATCCCCTCTCCTCCACAGTCAGTCTGGGAATGTTTAATCTCTATCCAAACTTTCAGAAACCACCAGCATGATTTAATAAGAGAAGAATTTCTCTCTTTTCTCCCTCTTACCCATTATGACCCATTTATCTCTTTTCCTTGCCTCCTCTCCATTTCTCCATCTAGTTCTGTTCTCCACTTTAGCTTTCTTGTCCTTCCCCTCATCCCACCCGCATCCTGTTTTCCTCTTTACTATTTTTATTTGATGTGTACTTAATATCTAAGTGTGGGACAAGACCTATTTTCCCTCCTTAACATACCTGTGAGGTAGGTTGGGTTCAGAGGAAGTGAATGGTTTGCATGCACCCATAGCTTAGGACAGTGGTGCAATTCAATTTTTTCTTACTACCAGTTCTGTGGGCGTGGCTTGGTGGGCATGGCAGGGGAAGGATACTGCAAAATCTCCATTCCCACCCCACTCCAAGGGAAGGATATTGCAAAATCTCTATTCCCACCCCACTCGGGCCAGCCACAGGTGGTATTTGCCGGTTCTCCAAACTACTCAAAATTTCAGCTATTGGTTCTACAGAACCTGTCAGAACCTGCTAAATTTCACCCCTCGCTTAGGATAGATCTCAGGATCTCCTCCCCCCCTTCCTCCTCCCTCTGAAAACAGGAAGTATGACCTATGAATGAGGGACACAGTGGTGTACAGATAGAGGATCAACTAATTTCTAAGATTGGATGCCTTTTTTACAGGCAATTAATTTTAAGCAACAGTTATTAATTCAACTAATATTTATTAATTTATCCTTTTAAGAATGTGGCTTCAAACCAATATATATATATAATGGTTTTACTCCAGGAAAAACCATTTCTAGGGATTTCCCCATATATATATTTCCCCATATATATATATATATATATGGGGGAAATCCCCTAGAAATGGTTTTACCTGGAGTTGGCAGCCCTAAGTTGACAAACTCTGTAATATTTGTGTCTGGAAAAACATGAAATTCTGGGTTGACTTCCTTTTGAATACGTATGGTAGTTTATAACACTTTACTTAATTTTAAACTCTTGTTTTTATTTTCTATTAGCTGCTAATCTAAGTGACAGAGCTGCTAAGCAAAGAGCTTTTGCTTCAATATTTGAAATGACTTCTTCCGAGATAAGAAAAAAACAGCATTGCAGTGGCAAACTCATAGAGGAGCAACACAGCAAAACCAATAAAATACCAGATTCACAAACCAATTTTAAGCATTTGGATGAGAAAATACCAAAAAGTAAAAGCAGAAAGAGTGTTTCCAATGCATCGGAAATATCACTTCCTGCTACTAAAAAGAATAATAGTTCTCTAATAACTTCAAGGCACCCTAAATCAACCTCTGAAATGAATGATCATGATATTAGATTGAATATATCACCTCCTGCAAAAGAGACTGCTAGTAAGAAAACTGATCAAATAAATTATGAGAAGGTAAACAACCTCAGCATTGCTTTTCTAGTTGTATAGTAAATCAAAATAGTGATTGCTTTTAATTTATTAACTATTTCTCATATAATTGATACATTTGGTAACCCTAATTAGCAAACAACCAAGAACAGATAACATTAAGGACACCACGGTATTGAATTTTTTCCTTCTTTTTTTCAGAAAACAAAATCAAAAGATGTGATTGAAGCAGCAGAAATGTTAATAAGTAAAATCAGCAAAAGATATAAAGAAAAGGATGGCATAAAAAATACAGCAAAATTGTGCCAGTCGTTTTCTGATAGGAGGTATTGTATATATATATATATATATATATTCTTTTTATGTAACTGAAATGTAGATAGATACTACATGTTAAAAAGTAAATAGTTTTGCAATAGATCTATTTTTATCTTTTTTTTAGTTTTAATGTAGTTTTCTACATTTTCCTAAGTTTATCTTTTATCTCTTTAAAATTTTTCTAATATTATCATGAAACAGAACAAAATTTTAGTGATTCTGTAATTTTTTCCCAGTCTTTCATTTTTTGTGTGTTATTAGTTACATTATATTTATTTATTTATTTATTTTATTAAATTTACATGCCACCCATTTTACAGATTAGGTGATTCTTTTACATAAGAGTAATACAGTTATAAGGTTATATTTCAGTTTATGAATAACGTCACATTTTTAAAAACAAATGTTAATTATCATATTTTGAAATTTAAAAATTTGGAGCTGTTTTACTCTCTGTTGCCTGAAAATTTCGTCAGGTCCGCCTGATTCGCCAGTTACGTCCCTTTCTGGATCAGGACTCCTTACGCACGGTCACTCATGCCCTTGTCACTTCCTGCCTGGACTACTGCAATGCTCTCGACATGGGGCTCCCCTTGAGGCTCCAACTGGTGCAAAGTGCAGCCGCGCGGGTGGTTATGGGAACGAGGTGGCGTTCCCATGTAACACCTCTCCTGCACGAGCTGCACAGGTTTTGGTTACCACCTTTAGAGCACTCCATGGCCTAGGACCTGGTTACTTACAGGACCTCCTGCTGCCACCAATAGCCTCTCACCGGCCAGTACGCTCTCACAGAGGGGCTCCTCAGGGTGCCGTCAGCCAAACAGTGTCGGCTAGCGGCCCCCAGGGGGAGAGCTTTCTCTGTGGGGGCACCAGTTATCTGGAATGAGCTCCCCCGGAGATACGGAGGATCCCGGATTTACGCACCTTCCGCCGCGCCCTCAAGACCTTTTTATTCCAACAGGCTGGCCTGGCCTAACTTTCCCTTTTAAATAGTATATGAGTAATTTTAAATCTGTTTTTAAATATGGGGGTGTTTTAATTCGTCTCGGGCCAAATTGTTTAATACGTTTTTATACTGTTTTAAATTTTATAATCTGTGTGTTTTATCTTTTTGGCTGTTCACCGCCCTGAGTCCTTCGGGAGTAGGGCAGTATATAAATCTAATAAAATAAATAAAATAAAATAAAATCCTAATAAAATCCTAATAAAATAAAATCCTAATAAAATACACTGAAAGTAATCAAATGCAAAATGGAATTAATTTTATAAAAATAAATGATCACGACATCTTTACTACCATTAACATCTAGTAGAAAACATCTATTAGAAAATTGCTTATGGCAATACTGTGCAATACTGTACTGAAAATAGTGACTTATGACTGGTCCTTGCACTACCAACTATTGCAGCATCCCTGTGGTTACATGATCAAATTGGGGTTCTTGGCAGGCATTCATAACAGTTGCAGCATCCTGGGTCACATGATCGTAATTTGTGATCTTCCCACAGGGCTTTCGACAAGCAAAGTCAGTAGGGGAAGCTGGATTTGCTTGACAACTGGTCACAAAATGGTTATTAAATTGGGCATGACTCACTTAACAACTGCGTTACTTAGTAGAGGAAGTTCCAGTTCAAATCATGGTTGTAAGTTGAGGGCTGTCTGTATTAGTTTACAGATTTCTTTTCCCCAGTGGCACCTGGTTAAAAAAAAAAAGCTGGAACCTAGTAAAAGCACCTGAATTGGTGCCTGAGTTGAAAAGCTGTGAGGGCTCTTTGCTCTATTATTTTATTTTATTTATTAAATTTATATGCCGCCCCTCTCCGGAGACTCAGGGCGGCTCACAATACATTTTTAAAAAACCATTCTAAAAACATTTAAAAGATTAAAAAACATTAAAAACCTTAGAACACATTCACACCATTCATGGCCAGATCTCACCAGATCACAAAGTGAGATCAACGGCCCCAGGCCTGCTGGAAAAGCCAGGTCTTCACAGCTTTTTGGAAGGCCAGTAGGGTGGGGATGGTCCGGACCTCAGAAGGTAACTGGTTCCAGAGAGCTGGGGCAGCCACAGAGAAGGCCCTCCCCCACGGGCCCTCCAGCCGGCATTGTTTAGCTGACGGGATCCGGAGGAAACCAACTCTGTGGGATCTTACCAGTCGCTGGGAGCTATACGGTAGAAGGCGGTCTCGAAGATAACCTGGCCCTGAGCCATGTAGGGCTTTAAAGGTAATAACCAACACCTTGAATTGTGACCGGAGGCCAATAGGGAGCCAGTGCAGCTTGCGGAGAATTGGTGTAATGTGAGTGTATCTAGGTGCACCCACAACAGCTCGTGCGGCTGCGTTCTGGACCAGCTGCAGTCTCCGAACACTTTTCAAGGGTAGCCCCATGTAGAGCGCGTTGCAATAATCTAACCGTGAGGTGACAAGGGCATGAGTGACAGCCTGAAGTTGGTACTGAAGTACTAGAGCAGGGGTGTCAAACTCAAGGCCCGGGGGCCGGATCTGCCCGCAGGGTACTTAGATCTGGTCCATGGGGCTGCTCTGGAAACAGCAAAGGACTGGCCTGCAGTGCTTCTGCCAGTGAAAATGGGCTCCCGAGCTCTGTTTTCGGCTGTTACGGCCTCCTGTGTGCGGCCCTCCCAAGCTTCATTTTCACTGGCAGAGGAGGGTTGCAGGAGGCTATTGCAGCCGAAAATGGAACTCGGGAGCCCATTTTTGCTGGCAGAGCGCTCAGACCAATACAGGTGCCCCCGACACGAGTGACGTCAAGCTGGCCACGCCCACCCTGGCCCCCTGAGGTCAAACACAACCCTGATGTGGCCCTCAATGAAATGAAGCTTGACACCCCTGTATTAGAGCCATTGGAGAGCCAAAGTTGACCAATCCAAAGCATCTCCAAACATAGACTACAGTTCACCATTTCATAGTCTATAAAAGTTCATTTATGCCATAATATGTGCTTACAACTTTTTCTTATTTTTTTACGCAGCAGGCTAACCTGGCTGTTCTCGAAACCTTTTCAAGGAACGTATTTCGTCGTTTAATTATATTACCAAGACAAATTCCTTGTGTGTCCAATCACACTTGGCTAATAAAAAATTCTATTCTATTCTATCCTATTACTTAAGATTGCTATTTAAATACAACTTGATTTCTAAATGAAGACTTCTAACTTGGTATTGATCTGTATTCCATCCATTTTTCTTACAGCACATCATTAAATAAAACTGATAGTGATGATAAGGTATTTTTTTTTTCCTTTACAAATTTGTCTGAAAATGGTTTTAGGTATTTATTTTTAGGCACGATAGATTAAATATGTTTGAACTCTGAACCAAATAAATGGTTTTGTTTCAAGAGTGACATTTATGGTGGCATTTTTTCAAGTTTTGTAATTGAACTGATCATCATGTCTAGGCCAGTGTTTCTCAACCTTGGCATCTTTACAATATATAGATTCAACTCTCAGCATTTTGGTTGGTGAATGCTGACTGGAGAATTCTGGGAGTTGAAGTCCACACATTTTAAAGTTCCCAAAGTTGGAAAACACCAGTCTAGGCTGCTCTTTAATGTTTTATTACTGGGCTACTCAGAAATTCAGAAATTGCTTAACTTAACTTTGCTGGCATGTGTCTGTCTGTCTGTCTGTCTGTCTCTCTCTCTCTCTCTCTCTCTCTCTCTCTCTCTCTCTCTCTCTCTCTCTCTCTCTCTCTCTCTCTCTCTCATACAGACACACACACACACCAAACAATTCATAATAAAGAGTAATAAATTATATTACATTAAATTATTTAAATTTATTATTAAATAAATGAAAAACCTGCATAATTGTATTTTTTTTTCCAAAATGTCATTTGGAGGTAGTTCCAGGTCACACAAGGTCTGCAAACTTCAGAGAATGCTTTTGTGTGGCCTTGCAATTTCTGAAAAGAGCAGGAATGTATGCCCTGATCTCACATGCTTTTGCATGTCTCCAGAGGCCTTTCAGAGGGCCCTCCTAGCAGGGCTCCTTCACAGGACTTCCAGAGTGTCGAAGGTCTGGCCTATCATCAAAAATGACATGCCATGTCACAAGTGATATGCATGTCATAGGTTCACCATCACTAACTTAGACTGAATGGGATAAGAGCGGAGCTGGGAGGAAAGCAGGAGCTGAATCCATGACTAGACATAAGAAGACTCCTCACAGCTCAATAAGTGCCAAAACAGAACTTTGCCATGGGAGACTTGGAGATCATTGACTTTTTTTTTTAAATGTCGGGAATCATTCTTATGTGCAAGAAAAAACATCAACAAAAAAAAACCAAAACACCACCACTAATTGCTTTGCACTTACCATAATCTGTTAGTTGATGTTGCTAAATAAGTAAAGGTGTTAGATCTTACAGAAAAGCTGCTAAAAGAATGTTTTTGTTTTAAAATTAAGCATTAGGAAAACATCAAAGAGGAGATGTACTGATTATGAACATGAATGGATTTAACTGCTCCCTTTGCCCTTTATTGTTTGGCTGAGTGATCTAAAAGTTTTATTTAACCAAATTGGAAAAAAAAACATCAGAAAAAGGGGTAGCATTGACGCGTTATACATCTCTTGTGTAATAACTTTTTTATGCCTAGAAAAAAAGACAGAATAGAAGGACTGGAAATTTCAGAACTACACTACACAACAATACTAATGAACAATCTGTGTAAGTAAACAGTAATCTAATACAAATCTAGCCATTTGAGAGATGAGATGAAAAGAAAACTAAACAAAGTTTTATCTCCTTTGATAGGGATGATGTCTATGACTTTAATCAAAGTGGATTTGATGAACCTACAATAAAGCTTGGAGTAAGAAAATTATAGCATATTAATATGTCAATACTTATAGTTAGCAACGTATTATTTGGAATTTATGCTTCTTATTAATTCATTCCAAAATATAGTTTGATTCTATAGCAGTTTCACCCTTCTCTTGGCTTATGTTAAAATTGTACTCTGCTGTAGCTACCCAACTATATACTACTGGTATTTTTTAATAAAAGAAGGAAAGAATAGACAAAGTTATTAGAATTAGTCATCTCTATATCATATGTAGTTTTCCATATTAATAGGATATTTCTGGTTAGTTTTGGTGCATTTTGGTCAGTGTTATCACAAGCTTAGCCAAGTCCAGTTTTACTTGAGCATGTTCACATTGTTGTATGCAAGCTAAGAACACAAGCCTAGAGATTTGCAAATCAATATTCAATGGACTCAACTTTACTGGAGAGGATAGATAAGTGTTTTTCAACCTTGATAACTTTAAGATGTGTGGACTTCCAACACCCAGAATTCCCCAGCTAGCAAAGTCGACACATCTTACCAAGGTTGAAAAACATAGGGCTAGATAGCCATTTAAGAATGCTGAAGCACTGAGCAGGGAAATTGGGCTAGATCTTCTGTACAGATACTCCTTAATTTACTATTATTCATTTAGTAACTGTTCAAAGTTACAATGGCACTGAAAAAAGTGACTTACAACTGGTCTCCTTAGGGTTAAGACTCTCACACCATCCCCACCGTCATAGGATCAAAATTCAGGCACTTGACAACCTGCCTATATTTACAACGGTTGCAACATCCTGGAGTCACAAAATCGCCATTTGTGACCTTCTCAGCCAGCTTCCCAACAAACAAACTCAATGGGGGAAGCTGGATTCGCTTAACAACTGCAGTGATTCACTTAACAACCACAGCAAAAAATTATCTATAATTCAGCTTAGCAACAGAAATTCTGGCCCCAGTTGTGGTCATAAGTTGAGGACTGCTTGTAATAACTGCTGATCCTTGCATTCTATTGTTTCTTGTATCCCACCATTAGAAAATACTGACACACTAAGATACATTTATTTTGAAATGGTAATCAATATTAAAACCTTATGTATTGTCATGCTCATAAAGCAATAAAAACAAATGGTATTTGTAAAGAAAATAAAGACTTTAAACCAATATGTGAAATTGAGGTCATTTTAAATAAGTACCAATAATCTTTTGTAAAATCTTTATAAAAATTACAGATATACAATCATAAAAATGTATATAATTTTCATTGAAAAAATAGGAAGAATGATTTTTACTTGACAAACATTTACAAATAGGCAGAAAAATCAGCTACAAATGGAACTGTGCTATTTATTTAGGTCCAGGAATTACATCTTATTAATTTGGAAACTACTGGTGTACTCCCAAAGAAAATGTAAGTATACTTTCTATCAGCAGAAAAACGGGTAAATAAGAGCTATTATAATAAAATTAGATAATGGCAATATTCTAAATATTCTAGCTGTGGAAAGTGGTTGTTTTCCACATATGCAAGTAAAAACACAACCCAAATAAACTGTTTATTTCCATTCTAATTACTACAATAAGAATGTTTTTATTTGTTTTAGGACTCAGAAAAATGAAACAACAAGTATAACCCAAAAAAAGCAGGAAAAGAAGGTATTTTTTAAAAGGAACATAATTGTAGTAAAAGTCGTATTTTGTAAATACTAGGATGTTTGCAATATTTATAGCTCAGGTGTATGATGAAAGTAAAGGTTTGTTCTCTGAGCTTGTGGGTTGGTTTCCGGTGATCACTGTTGTGGCCCCGCCCTCCGAGCCTATCTCATCGGAGGAAGAAGGCTCCGAACATGAAGAAGAGGAGTTGACCAGGCCTCCCTCTCCAGACTCCTCCCCTCTGGCTCTGCCTCAAGTGCCGGCCGAGGAAGAGGAGATTAGCCAGGAGCCAGGTGTCTCCGATGAGAGCGATGGAGGCGATCTGTCGTTCCTGGATCCACGCCAACGAAGGCGTGATAAACGGTTGCAGCAGTTGAGGAGGCGTGCCAGGGATTAGGCTGAGTCACTGGACCACACCCCAGCGACTGTATAAGAGTGTGTGGTGGCCATTTAAGACTCTGTGACGGATAAAAACTAACTCTGGCTAGTCACTTTGAACAACACTTAAATCTGCCGAAGGTTTCTTGTTTTGAACTGGACATTTACAAACTGTGTGTATTTCTGTTTATCTGGTGAAGGGATATTCCGTTTATTGAAGTAAAAGCACTTGGCAGTCGGTGCTCGTATTGCTGCCAAGTTTCTGATAAACTAACTGTGCGTGCCAAGTGCTTCCTTTAACCCTCGGCTGGCTGTGTGTGTGTGTGTGTGTGTGTGTGGAGATGGGGACAGAACAATCACAAGACTCATCACAAGACTCACAGATGACTCACAGATGGTTCATCAGACGACCCTCACTTGACACACCCACATCTGAAGCCCTTATAAACAGAACACTGACACTGACATCCCCTAAACTCCGTTGAAAATGTTACCTAGCCTGGTAACGAAACATTCGGAAATCAACCCACAAACTCAGAGAATAAACCTTTGCCCTCACAAGGATGTTTATTTATAGTAATAGTTCCCCTTAGCTGCTATTATGTATATTTAGTATGATTGCTAGGTTGGATTGTGTTTTTAATGCTATATTATATGTTGCTGTTGCAAGATGGACAGCTATAGAGAAGTTGGAATGGGAAGAGGAAATACCACAATTTTACAATGTGAAACTGCAAAATAAAATCTCAAGATTTTTCTTTTACTACCTTTTAAATTTTTTGTTCATAAAATACTATATATCGGGGATGTGTTGTGTTAAATCTCCTTGATAGCAACTAGACAAATCGTGTTTAGTAAGATCTCAATTATAATTAATTTACATAAATTTAATACTGGTTTTTACAGGATTGTACCGGTTTCCAAGTAGAATATGCTAATGAAGATTTAAGTCTTTGAAGAACTTGTATCTTTGACATTTGAGAAAATGCATCAGCTTGAATTTTAATTTAATTAAAAAGCAGATTAATATCTAGATTTTCATTTATATGCATGGTATAGGATAGGTTACAATATTACAATATTTTAACAGACCATTCAATTAAACAGTAATTGCTTCTATAATATACTAGTAGATAAAATGGCCTGGTGGTGGGTTTTTTTTTTTTTTTTTTTTTTTTTTGACCATGTCTAATCAGAACAAGTGTTTTGCAGTTCTATAAAAGTTCTTTTAAAATTCAAAAAAAACCTTTTTTTTTTTTTAAAAAAAATGATTTTTATTTTTATTTTTTTTTGTTCCACAGGGCAGGACAAATAGAAACTACAAGCATCTTTTTAGTGACACAGACACTGAATATAGAGGTGATGATACCAACACAGATATTAGCTGGTTAAGGGAATCCAATAGAAAGCCTAAACCTCAGCTCGTAAATTACGGCAGAGCCAGAATACCAAGGAAGTCCAAAACTCTGAAACCAGGCAAGATGTTTATTTATTACAAAGCCTAAAAATCAGATTATTTTTCTGTAATTAAAATGCATTTCTCTTGGGGTCAGTTCAAATATTGGTATTTAAATGAATTCCAGAATCTTGGTAGGAATGCTCCCTCAAGTTTCCAAGCAGGAGGTTTGCTAGGCAGAATACAATCTAACTAATGTTCATCCTTACACAACACACTCATACACAATTGATAATGTTAGCTTTTGGTATAGGTCAAACATTGTTATCTCCCTACAACCCTTTCTGGTTGGATTTTTAATAAAAAAAATAGACCTAGAAATTGTTGGACTTAAACGAAATAGAACAGCTTTATATTTGCCTGCTAAATACATATTCAAAAGTAAGCTCTGCTGAGTTTAGTGATATTCACAATGAGGATTGGCCTTAAATTATTTATTTGTATTATACATACAGAGAAAAATGCAAGGTTTTTTTTTTGCTGTCTCTCAGATTTTCAGTTTATTGTGCATAAAGCAGCTCGGAATCATTTCTGGAATTGGATATTCTATTTTTTCTTGTCGTTTCTAATCAGAATACATGCTTCATTTTCCCGAAAAGCATAAAAGTACTTTTAAAATATAGCTTATTTTTCAAATTGCATTTTAAAAAGAACCTTCTATACTTCCTAATCCTTTTGCAAACTTTTTCTGCTTTGTTTTTTGTTCTTTCACTATTTGCAAATACACAGAACTAGAGATATGTATGTACTGAATATGTCCAAAACATCCCTACTCATATAGTGAGGTTACACCTTTGCTTCTTAGTATAGCACACTTTGCATACTTAAATTACATTCTAGCACACTACATTCCAATAAGAAAACATTAAAACATTTTATTTTAACTGTATTTTTGTGTCCCTTGATTTTTGCATCTTGTTATTTTATTTACCAACAAATAACTAGTTTGATGTCATTGAGAAAATATTTAAATATTTCACATATACATAAAATATTTTCTCCAGCTCTAGCGCCTGTCCTGAAGGTACAGTTAGAAATTTGACATTCCAAGATTGCATGTTGGCCTTGAGCAACTTTTTGCAGCTTCCAGCTTTCTCCTCCAACCACAGTCACCAAAAATGCCTGGCCTCCTTTTTGCCACAGGAAGAACATACATTCAAACAAAATGAAACCTCCCCTCATTAAGCTTTGATTTATTTTAAATAAGAAAATATTTCAAACTCCCTACCCTAGGAAAATACAGAAAGTGTGGCATGGCCTCACTTTTACTATTCAGCATTTATATTCAACATTTCTGCAGTTTTTTTATCTGAACGACAGGAAAAAGTTTTGCATATATTTGGAAGACGAGCAGGGAAGCGAGCAGTTAAGTACTGAGTACTGGCCATAGTCCAGATTGAGTACTACTTCACCCTGTTGTCAAATCACTGCAATCTGGACTGGAATTTCTGAAGTTAGTTTAAGAGCAAAACAGAAGACAATAATTTTAGGCTGCTGTACAGAATTGCTTGACGTTTTTCTAGGTGTATCTTCTACCATTCACCACTCCTACCCCATCTCATACCTTGACCCCATATGAGATACCATCTAATAATTTCTGGAGAGTCTTGTATCTTAAAGAAGATGAAGGTAGACTTCAGTCGGAAATAACTTTTAATAAAGGGTTTATTTATTTGGCCCAGAGTCACCTCTAGGCAAGATGGGCGGCACGCAAATCGAATACATAGATAATAAAGAAACAAAATAAATACGAAATAGATTTATATGGCTGTCCAACTCACACCCAGTGACACCACGTGGTATACAACATTACAAATTAAGACTAAAAACCCCAGCCCCCCCTCCCCTTGGCAGTGACTTCCAGAAAAGTAACAAAAAGGGGGCAACTCTTATTTCTGAGGAAATGATATTCCAAAGGGAAGGAGTCACTACAGAGAAGGACCTTCTATGTCCCATCAGGTGTATTCCCTTAATTTATTTTTATATTTGTATTCTATTACTTTATAAGTACCTCAAGGGTGACCATACATAATACTGCTTTCTCCCCAGATGGAACCTGAATCATACCCTGCCTTCCTGTTGTGGTGGGCTGAGTAGATATAACTGGGTAGAAGTGGTCCTTCAAATCTATTTTTAACTCATTTTATTTTATTTACTTTTGTTTACTTTATTTACTTATTTATTCATTCTTTCAATTCATATCTTTCAACAGCAGCTCTAGGCAGCCACCACAGCTTAAAAAAAGACTAAATACAGGCAGTAAATACCAGTAATGTCTTATGCTATTGGCCTTCCAGTTACACCCATTATTCTTCAACCATCTTTGTGTAATTGTGGATTGATTGTGTAATTCTAAACTCTGTTTAAAATGCCTTGGTAATTTCTTTATAGAGATGATCAGAAGCAGTGAAAATTGAATGATAATTGTTTTGATCATGGTAGTAGGATATAATTAACCTTGGGCTTGTTTTATCATTAATGTTGAATTTTTAGATAAATTCTCTATATCGCCAGGGATGAGGGAAATATCTCCACCCCCAAAAAGCAGAAGTAATAAGGTAACTCTTTTCAATTGTTCTTGTTTACAAGCATTGAAACATTTTTTTCCACACAGAAAGAGTTAAATGATCAGATTGTTTTTTAAGAAAGACTGTTTAATCTGCTCAGCAGATTGGAATGGAATAAGCCAATCTTAGCAGTTTTTATTCAGTCTTTCTACTCAGCTATTCTTGTCTTGACGGATTGTCCTTTGTTTTCTAATGTGGTAAATTAATATTTTGAAGCTTATTCTATTAAGCTGGTAGGGATGATTATATTTCTTATGAGGTTATACAGGTAGTTCTCCACTTACGACCTCAATTGAGCCCAAAATTTATGTTGTTAAGAGAAAATATTTGTTAAGTTTTGCTCCATTTTACAATCTTTCTTGTCTCAGTTGTTAAGCAAATTACTGCAGTTGTTACGTTAGTAACAGATAAATGACTCTGGCTTTTCCATTGACTTTGTGCATTTGAAGGGTGCAAAAAGTGATCGTGTGACCCCAGGATACTGTCATAAATATGTTGCCAAGTGTCTGAATGTGACCATAGGGATGCTGCAATGGTTATAAATGTGAAAAACAGACACCTTTTTCAGCACTGTTGTAACTTTGAACAGTCCCTAAATGAATTGTTGTAACCTGAGGACTACCTGTACCTAATTAGCAATCCGTTTTTGACCAGTTTGCCATTTCTTGTGGTGAATTAAGACATTGAAATTTCCCAACAAGCTGTGATCATCAAATGTATTTAACTTGGCCTTTTCTGAACTACCAGCCTCTATAGGTGTTCCCATTCTCCTCCTAGCTTGTCTAGTTGAGATATAATAAATAGCAGTATTATGTCACCAGACAGCACCAGACAGGGATGGTTAACATACAGTCTCTGAAGTCAATCTCTGTACTGAATTTTACATTGTAAATGTAAAAGACATGCTGAACAATTAAAAAAAGATGTAACTTTAATATTAACACAGTGTGCAAAGTATTTTTTAAAGTACCTATTTCTAAAAATCAGAATGATAACGGTGATGGGGAAAGAACACTACAGACTAGATCAAAAAAACTCAGAAAAGCAGCACTAGCCAAAAAATGTTACAAAGAACTCTCAAGTTCAGAGATAGAGAGTGAAGAGGAAGTTTCTGAATATTTGAATGAGAAGAACACCTCAAATGAACATGTAAGCTTTGTATTTTATTGTACCTTTACTAAAAGTATATGTTCCTGGAATTTGTATTTTAGGGCATCATTATTTTTGCTTCTGTTTTACCTAGAATTTGATTTTCAAAAGAATGGAATGGTATTTAACAAAGAGGAATAACAGTATACGCTGTGATTCAAAGAAAATAAATTTTAAATAGTTTTAAAAATAATATAAGGTTTTACAAAACCATTATCTCAGCTGGTTTTAATAAGTTCAATTATAGTGTTATTTAAAATGTTATCAAAACCCAAAATCTTTATATGAATTCAACTTAAGCAGCATAAGGCATTCTTGGAAAATATAAGGCATTCTCTGTCCTTAACTATTAAAAGGAGCAATTTTGTGATTTCCTGGGAGGAGACTTGTAATCATAAAATGGTGTGGGCTGTTTTCAATTCCTGCAATGAGGGAAAAAAATCCACCAATTAAGTGAAAAATCCATCACTGCAAGGACTCCTGTAGTACAGGTAGTCCTTGACCTATGATTTGCTCATTATGGTCATAAGTCAAAATGCTCCTAAGCAAGTCATCATGTGTCCAACCCAATTTTACTACTTTTTTTTTTTTTTTGCAGCAGTCCTTAAGCAAATCGCTATGATCATTAAGTGAATTCATAGTCGTTTTAGCAAACCCCACAATCATTAAGCAAACCCATTGTTTGCTATGAGGCATTTTTGCTAAAAAAAAAACAAACAACCCCAAGGAAATAAGCACTAGCTTTCAGCAAAAATCATGGTCAGGTGACACGGGATGCTGCAAAAACAGGCTGGTTGCCGAGGACCCAAAATGTGGTCATGTGACTACAAGGGGCGCAACTATCAGAACTTCACAACCAGGTCATAAGTGAGGGGTCCTTAGTGCTCTCTGAGCTTGCTTGTTTTCCTTGCAAACGTTTCATTACCCAAACTAAGTAACATCATCAGTGCTAGTCCTAGCTAGTTCTAAGTCGTAAGTACATTGGGGAGGGTGGGGAGTTCATTGTAACTTTGAATGGTCTCTAAATGACTGATTGTAAGTCAAGGACTATATGTATCCTTGCTGTACTGCTGCTGATGTTTCACGGGCAGCAAGTCGTGACTATGTTATTCTGGATGTAGATCATGGGCTCCATTATTATTCCAAACATAAAGCATGGGTGAGAGTTATACAGGAGTTGGAGCTGGCATAGAAAAGACAAACCAGAGTGGAGATGAAATATGAAGAAAGGGTAACTGCCATGATAAGGGAATAGGGTGGGAAGCAAAATTGAATGAGGTGAAGGAAAGAATACAGAATAACAGAATTGGGAGGGACCTTGGAAGTCTTCTAGTCGAAAGAAAGGAGAGAGGAGCTCATTTGATATTATAAAACTAAGAAAATTCACTAAACCAACAGACTCATGTTTTGATTTTATCAACAACTATGAGACAAATCACAAATAATGATTTGAAGAAGAAAAAAAACTTACTCGGTAAGATAGGTCAACAAATGCTTATGAGTCATTTTAGTACTTAAAAGACTAATGAAAACACAAGACTTACAAGCATCCAAGGAGGAAAGTAAGCTGAAGAAAAAATGAGTAGCACTAGCACTTAGACTTATATACCAATTTGCAGTACTTTACAGCCCTCTCTAAGCAGTTTACAGAGTCAGCGTATTGCCCCCAACAATTTGTGTCCACATTTTACGCACCTTGGAAAGATGGAAGGCAGTTCATATCTCACCTTGAGCCTGGTGAGATATGAACTACCAAATTGCAGGCAATCAGCAGGAGTAGCCTGCAGTATTGCACTCTAACCACTGTGCCACCATGGCTCATAAGCAATGGATGGAATCTAGTGAATGGATAAGAAGCAATGGATGGAAACTAATTAAGGAAAGAACCAGCTAGGAGAAATTTCTTGACAGTGAGAACAATTAGTCAGTGGAATGACTTGCCTCCAGAAGTTGTGATGTTCCAACACTGGAGGATTTGAAGAATAGATTGGACAATCATTGGTCTGAAACCATTTTGTTTAAGAGAAACTAGATTTTTTTAAAAAATAACATAAAATACTGTTTTGTTTCTTTCTAAAATGCACAGTTTAATTAGTGTGCAGTGAAACTATGTCTGATAGGTTTTTGTATCTCTAGCCAGAGCATAAAATCACAGCAAAATCTAGAGCTGTTAATCAATCCAAGATACAGCAACATACAATTGCCAGTGAGACAGTCAGAGGAAAATTGATAAATCAGTCCAAAAGATCTACTAAAGCAAAAGATGACATGATAAAAAAACAAATGGAATTACCATCATCTCCTTCATCTGGGAGTCCACCTTTCTCTGAGATAATGAGATGTAAGATTTATGTTTTGTTGTTATGTTTAACTATAGTAGGACAGTCTTAACTTAAATTTATGTACTTGAGATTTTTCACCAGTTAACAATTTTTGATAACTATAAAATATATCAGATCAGCTCAATAAGCTCCAGCAATTTTGCAATAATATTTTTCCACCACTATGTTCAGACGTCTTGACTTACAGTTAGCTATAAATATGCCTTATCACTCTAGTTGGCAATGTCTGTAGTTGCAGGGAAGAGCCTAGCCTGCTCATGCAATTAGGTATATTTACAATTAACCATAAATCTATAGGTAACCACTACTTACATTATCTGTATATACTGTATATTAACATCCAACAGGCCTGACCCAAAACTATAACTAAAATAGTATCCTTTTTTAATGCAAATCACAGTTTTCTTTTTTTAAAAGAAAAATGCCTGCACTTGTGATTCCCAAGTGCAGGCATAAGAAAACCTGCGAACTCCACATAGGCATCAGGAAGGGCATCTGGCCAGTAAATGCCTAGTTCCATCCAGACACCCCGACTCTACCCCGACAAAAGGAATTGTACAAAAGGAATTTTTATTGTATTTTCTCAGATAGATCATAGCCCGTAGAAAAAAAAATCTCTGGGAATTAGTTCCTAAAAATACTGTAATGTACTGTGCATTGTAACATTATTGTAGAGAACTAAAGCTCAGTAGCACAGCATTTCTCATGAAAAATGTATTGGAAAGTAGGAAGGTTTTTTGTTTTCAGAGTACTGAGCTTCAGGGACTAATGTACTGTACAATACAAGGCAACTTTATCGTTTTATTTTTCAGATGTTGTTTCCATATTTGAATTGCTCGTGTTTCAGGGAATACAGCAATTTGTGTTTATGTCTGTTTGCTCCCTTTCCAGCAGAAATTTGCAGTTTCACTTCTGTTTTAGATTAGTTGTAATTTGGTATGATTTATTTAACATGGTATGATTTTTAAAGCTGGAGGATCGATTGTGATACATCTTAAATTTTAAAAAAGGCGTTGGGTAGGTCAGGAATGGATCCAATCAGTTTCTTCTGGTTTAATCATCTGTTTCAACCTTCAGTTCATGAAATTAGCTATTTTAACAAACAAACAAAAAAGGGATTTCAATGACTCATCTAAAGCAGAAGCTTCTGATTTGAGCTGTGCCAGAGAGGAGAATACACATCTGAGGCTCTCATATAGTTAAGGTTGATTTAATGTTGCAACAACATATAGCCAATGTTTTGAAATCTGTTTGTGGAATTTATTAAGGTTATGAGAAACATACAGAAGAATCTGCTGAAGAGCACATATCAGTGAGAAGGTCGTCCTTATCGTCCTATCTTGAAGAATTAACACCTGAAAAGGAGAAATCCTTAGAGAATATTAAAGAAGATTTTACAATGGGAAAAATTAATTCAGAGAGTGAACTATTGAAGGATCTTCCTGAAAAGGGAAGAAAACTGGTATTTGAAGCTGAAGATCTCTCACCTGTGATAAGTCCGCTTTCTTTGGTAAATATTTACAAACTATTTTAAAATGAGTTTTCCACTCCGTGAGTTTAATTTAATTTATTAATTTAATATTAATATTAATTTAAATATTAATTTAAAACTTCCAAACTTCTGCACTGATACTATAAACCCAAAATGGTACAGAGGGGTCCTCCTAGAATTTGGCCAATTTGAGGTGGCATACAAACCACATAAATAAAGAGAAGAATTACAAAATATCTTCATATAAAAACCAACTCAATAAATTGAACACTGTTTATAAAGAATAAATACAATCCAGAGGTTTATTTTGGATAAAATATAATTTTTTTGCAAGTAATGGGGGGGTCCTACCCAACTCAGATCCTGGAACAGTTGTTATTCTACAAATGTCAAGTAAATGTGAATGTTTTCAGCTAATTTTTAAAAGAAGAGAGTGCAGAAGCCATCAGAACTTCCCTTGGAATTAAGAATAAAGGCACTAAGATTACTTTTTATCTTTGCTAAAAGTTTAAATGAATTTAGAATCAATGTAGAAGAGCCTACATTTTCATTTCTGCTTCTGTTCTCCACAGATAATTTGGATGGTGATAATTAAGAATATTGGAATTGCAATGTGCAATTAATCATACTGGGAGTTCATATTTCTACAAAGTTTTTACAGAACAATCATAAGCTTAATTGCAGAATGAATGTATTTAGAATTTCAGGCTTGCAATGTATTCTTTCAGTAAGACTTTATACACTGAAAATAATGAATAGGATTGCAACCTTAAACATTTCTGTTGTTTCTTAAATTGGAGAATATTATTACATTTATATGGTTGTGTACTCACTACTATTAACTATGTTTTTATTGTAGTCCAACGTTAGCCCCTTCAGTAGGAAAAAACCATTTATCAATTATAACAATTCAGAAATCGCTAAGGACAAAATCTGTGACACTGATGAAGCAGTGAGCATTACAAGCGGCCTTTTAAATAAATCATTTCATACAGAAATAGAAGATATATCTGAAAATATCATGAACAGTAGAAGAGAGGTATAATATTGTCAAGATAATCTTGATCTTTTTTGATAAATTGGTTTTATCTAATATAATTCTGTTGTTGTTACTAACATAAGTTCAGTTTAAATGATCCAAAATTGTTTTTTTATAAAAAAAAGCATCCTACTTGCCTTTTATATATTGCTTCGTTTTACATAAAAAGAATGATTTGCACTTTATCTTTGAAATGTAAAAGCACACTTTTACGAATGTCAAATTATTAAGAACCCAGTTTAGAATAAAATCTTATAGACGTATAAATGTATATAAGAAGAATCTAAATTATGAAAGAGAAAAAGTCTCTTTCAGATGAGTTTTTTCAAGGTATGGGATATACTTTGAACCTCACTTTGATGTACAGGGTAATAATAGTAATGCCATGTCTTGGATATCCATTTAACAGTTGCTCATTTCTTTGATTTCTGTACTTCGTACAAGGAATTTTCAGCAGATATTACCAAATTTCTATGTCCATATTCACACTTGTGTGAAAATATACATGTGTCCATATCCAATGTTCAAGATATTTTCAGTAGTGTAGGACAGACACAATTAATCAAGCACTGCATGCTGGGAAACAGAACATTTGTTCAGGAAAACAATCAAGATTGTGTAATGGGTTCATTTTGCTACAAATATTTTTGCAAAAGAAAATGCTTCAGATATGCCAACTTCATCAGTATAGCAATAAGCGAGAAGCAATGAGTTCAGGAAGAACAGAATTGTGTGATAAAACAAAGAATGGAATAAGCATTAGAGAAATGCTAGAGCTTAGGAACCTGCCTTTTGGTTCTGCAGAACATTCTTCTGCTCTGTATTTCAAAAGTTCATAGTTTTTAACCTTTCAGATCTGTAGGTTTGGGCTGCAGTGATATTAGTAAGTACATGATGAACTGCTCTATTTGTTTTCCTTCACCATATCCCAGATAAATTTTGAAAATTTTAATTGATATCAGGAGAGAAGTATTGGATGGTTGAAGGCAAACAGGTGAATGCTTAAACCCTGGAATGATCTGGGTGTTGGAGATATAGTTCAATTTTAAGCAAGGTTACATTTTCCCTAAAGAATCATAGATGTATTTTTGGGGGTTCTCCTGAAGTCTTCTTCAGTAATCACTGAAGTGATTACTAAAGATGAAGGTACAGTATATACTTAATAGTCATGGTTTAACAGTTTTGTACCATCTTCAGTAGGTTTATCATTTTTAAATTGCTTATAACTTCTCTAGAATCACAGACCATAATTCAGTAATGTAAGCCCTGGTTATACATAAACTAGAATATCAGCAGGATTCTTTAAAAATATATTGGAAATAACATATCCATGTTTGATTTTCTACTATTAATAATGTTTAAATTTTAGTTGGACTGTATATCTTTGTTAACAGCACTCCAGAAAATTAATATTAAATTAGCCCTGTTCTTTTTGATAATACTTTTTATATGTCTTTATTAATATTGTTTTAAAAGAAAGGTTTGAATTGGTATTAGCTCAATTTACAAATTGATCCTCTTACAAATGTTTAGGTTGGTTAATATGTCTTTATTTTTAGGCTTCTTTACCTCCATCTCAATTAACCACACCTTGCAGAAGCAGAGAAGAATTACAGCATGAAGAATGTCTTACCGATGTGCATGAATCTGGTATAGTTTCATAAACAATTATAAATACAGATATTCCACAATTTAACTATACAGAGAATGAAAATCTCTATATTTCGGGTCATGTGCAGGCTAGTTACTTTAATACAGTCTCTTTTACTAAAATTGTAAACTGCCCAGAGTTATTTAGAAAGTGAGATGGACATTGTATAAATCTGATTAGTAAATAAATGAATAAAATAGAAGTTCTCCCCACCCCAATTTTCTTTAACTCATTATTGCTAATCACTGCATGAAGACTGTTTCTTTTCATAATATTGCCCATTCACCTCCCTTCCCAAATACCTCTTCTTGTATTGCCATTTATAGTTTCTAGTGGACTTTTCATTACTAAGAAGATTTAAAAAAAATTCAGTGGCAGTTTTCCTAACATGTTTGCACATTATTTGGAGACATCCTCTTCAGGATGTCTGAACTGTGCATAACAGCACTGTTAGTGTTGTTTGTAACGTGTTTAAATATAATCTTATTAAAGGACCTATAATACATCCTAATTTCAAACGACTCTATCAGGAAGATACAGAAAATTATTCAGATGAAGAAGAAATCAGGAGGGAGGAAAGGAAAATAAAGCTTCTCCCTAGAAAGCTATTCAAAGCAGATGATAGCACTTATAGAGGTGAGCTGATGCTTAAATTGAGCTGTAGAAATCATTGGAGTAAGAAATGACAGAAGACATATGGCATATAATAAACCTGTTAATTTACATCACTTTCTGTCACTTTATGTTACTTTTCCATTTGCGAAGACCATGCTACCAGTCTACAAGCTCTTCTGATTTTATTTTAAATTTGCTAGAGTCAATAATCTTCAGACTACTTGAGTATTTTTTTTTGCAGATACCCCATAAAGGATAATTTTGCAGTTTAATAGAAAATTTAATTTTTTTATCTGTTGTCTCAAAATAAAAATAATTGCAAGAAGTTACTTTGAATAAGGGAATCATCAGTAATGGTTTTACATGAATTTATTTTTATCAACTTGCAGTTCAAAAATAGCATGACCTCTGTATATTAGTATTGACTCTCTTTATAGGAGACTGTAATTATTTTTTTGTTCAGAGAATAAAGCCCTCTGGTAACCTGCTAAAATGGTCCAAAGAGGCAGTGACCTCCTGCTTTTCTGTTCTTTTCCTCCCAATACTTAGGAGAAAATTGCTTAAGCCATTGATTATTAATATTCTTTAAAGACGATGTGTTAAGACTTGTAGGGCACATTAGTACTAAAAGCATAATTCAGTTGAATAAACAACATCTAAATTTTAAAATATTTTTTTTTTCAGTATCTGAAAGCTTATCTACTTTTTCTATCAATGAGACATCTGTTTTTGATGGGGAAGGCTGGGATGCAGACTGTTCAAATGTAGAGATGATTTGTCAGACGCTTCATAAGGAATATGCTAGGAAAATACAGGTGAATATTTATATCTTTCTTGGAGGTATATATTTAGTGTATACTGTCTTTGTCTCGAATATGCTGGAAACGATGAATATGCATGCTTGTGCATGCATATGTGTGTGTGTGTAACAAGCATTCATTCTCTTTTATAAAAGTTACTCTTTATAATCTCATTGTAAGATCATATTTCCATGTCTATTCAGAATATTACAGAAATTGGAATTTATTATTTTTGCTCACAGACGTTTCTATAGCAAGAATATAAAAATAAAGCAGTAGTTTTTATTTTACTAGATGTTTTCGGGTTTATTTTTCTATACTCTCTTTAAAATGATTACTGCCATGTATGTATTCTCTCTCCCTCTCTCCCCCTCTCTTTTTGAATTGAGTAGAGTAGAATAGAGTAGAGTAGAATAGAATAGAATAGAATAGAATAGAATAGAATAGAATAGAATAGAATAGAATAGAATAGAATAAACAGAGTTGGAAGGGACCTTGGAGGTCTTCAAGTCCAGCCCCCCACTTAGGCAGGAAACCCATTTCAGACAAACATATGGTATATCTTGAAAAAAATCTTTCAGGATGATTGAAGATTTGCGACTTTTAGGTTACATGGACATGATACCGGTATGATTTCATAATTTTAAAAACTTTTTTTTTTATTTCAATCCATACTCAGTTTGAAAGTAATAATCATGTAACCTTTGTATCTTTAGAGCCGATCAAAGAAAATTGACTGTTTTGCAAAACAGTCAATGAAAACAACTCACCAGCATATGAATACAATGGGAAGAGAATTACATAAGCACAGGTTTGTATAGAATGAATTCCCAGAGTTTCATGTTATTATTATATATGTTGTATATTTAACTTTTGCTTATATTTTTCTAGATCCAGACAGCTGGAAAATCTTCATTCCTGCCTCCTGAAAGAACTTGAAAGTTTTGAAAGAGATTCACAAATATTGAGAAATATCGAGAAAGATTTTTCAGTATGTTATTTTCTTTTACAAAAATATTAAATTACCTGAACATTGTATTTTAATTAATGTCTTTTTAAAAATATTAAATATTTAAAAATATATTATTTAAATTGGTACAAAAAAGGAAAACATACTAGCCACCTTCTAAGTCTAGCTTTGATGTCACAGACTATAAAACAAAATTTTGCAACTAATTGTACTAAAGCATTCCAGCAGTAGTAAATTGCTCCATAGCTTTGTTTCCCCAACCACTGCTTGGAATTGACCCACTTCTAAACAGGAAAGAGACAAAATGCTTTCCAGCGGCAGTACTAACTTGTAACTGCTAGTACTATCAACACTGGCCCATTTTTTATTTGGTGCAACTCAAAAGCCTCAGTATGAGTATCTGGATTAAAATTTTCAAGACTGGAGTCAGTTTTTTTTTTTTTAAAGAATGACATCATCCTTTGAGATTTAATATGATCATGATTCACTATATCTCTTACTTCACCACACATTTTACCAAGTCTGAGCTGCTCAATAAAAATGGCAATCCATGCTGACTTCATTATGCTATCTGAAAATTTATGGGCCTAAGCAGAAATTCTTGTAAGCAAATAATTAAAATAGAGCATGAAATCATCACAGTTGGTAAAAGTAACATTATATTACAGTTTGCAGTAAAGTTATATTTTGGTTTATGATCAAAGACTAATGAAATTCAAATTTGTATTTCACGTTGGCTGTTTTTAGAATTTTTCAAAGAAGCATTTTGAAACATTTAGCACTTACAACAAAAATGAGCAGCAGAGGTTAGTATATTTCCTTTTTATTATAGTACAACAAAGACATTGTCGAACCTGAAATTGGCATTTGTGTAGCCATTTTAGTTAGCTTCATATTATATTCGTTTATTCCTTCTCTTTTTCTCTGTTTTGTAATGGGTTTTTTTCGGGCTCGTCACATTCTTAGGGTGGGAGGAGGGAATAGATAGTGATCATTGTTTTGCCTAGGTGATCTTCTTTCCCTTGGGAACGGAGCTATGGTGGGTTTCAAAAATTTTACTACAGGTTGTGTGGGTGTGGCTTGGTGGGCGTGGCAGGGGAAGGATACTGTAAAATCTCCATTCCCTCCCCACTCTAGGGGAAGGATACTGTAAAATCTCCATTCCCTCCTCACTCCAGGGGTAGGATACTGCAAAATCCCCATTTCCTCCCAATCAGCTGGGACTCGGGAGGCAGAGAATAGAGGGGGCGGGGCCAGTCAGAGGTAGTATATACCGGTTTTCCGAACTACTCACAATTTCTGCTACCGGTTCTCCAGAACTGGTCAGAAGCTGTTGAAACCCATCTCTGCAACGGAGGCTGTCCCTGCTGAGAGCTGAAAGTGGAGTTTGATGAGATCAGCAATGTTGATTTTGCTTTTATTGGGGAATGTGACTTTTGTGGGATGTTTCTAATTTTCAATATTATGTGGTTTGTGTCAGGTCTGGAATTACAACAGTCTTTCCCAATTTGATGCCTACCTAAACAAAAAGAAATTTGTTTTGAAGATGGACTTTGCCTATTTCTTTTTTGAATGGGTTTTATTACTTGGAAACCTGACAGACATTCTCAGTGTAGTTATAGTTGTTATAATTATACTTTTAAAAACCATTAATGTACATTCCTTAGGAGGCTTAAAATGTAATAATATCTAAAAATCAAAGTTGATAAATTATGGCATAAGACAGCCATGGTAGTCCCAGTTGTTATCTTTTTTATTTAAGAAAATTTTTCATAATCCTAGAATTTCGGCTCACTTATTGACATTGATTCACAATATAACACACACATTCCTTCCAGGTTTCTATTTTGCTAATGTGCTCCCATTCCTCTGAGCATTTATTTCGCTCACAGTAATAACAGATTGCTAAAGCAGCTGGCCTTGATCCAGAAGGGCTGCATTCTTGTGACTATAAGTTTAACTAGAATAAAATGAAAACAAGTATTTTTAATTATGAATATTTTTCTCTATGTCAAAGCAAATAACTCAAATATTGGTTTGATCTATGCCTTCTTAGACTTCAGAATCTTAGAACTTCATTTGAGAAGAACATTTACCATACTGCTGATCAAGAGGAAAATATTTTTCTATCTCAGGTATGTATTTCTCCTTGTGGCTGGCTGAGGTGATCATAATTCAGTTCAGTTCAGAAGTCAGAATGAACAAAATCAGCAAACATTTATATTACATTAAACTTCTGTATATTTACATAGGAAAGTTCTTTTCCCATTCAGTTCTTGTAGACATGGGGAATAGCAAGAAAGGTCAGCCATAGCAAATCTACCAACAATGGGCTGATTTTTTGGGGAAAGTTGACTAGCCTTCCCCTCTTCCTGCCTTCAGAATAAATCAGGTGCATATTTAAGGCACCAGCAAGGGAAGGTTATATATTAGTGAGGATTACCTGCTTTGTAAAATAACTAGCAGACAACTGGTTAAGGCAAGGGTGTCAAACTCACGTTGTCATGATGGCGCCACATGGCGTATCGAGAATTTTTCCCCTTCGCTAAACCAGGCATGGACGTGGCCAGTGTGTGACACATCTGGCCCGCAGGCCGGGAGTTTGATAGCCCTGGGTTAAGGCAAAAGAGGGAAATAATGATCTAATTGGGATCAGAGCAGGAAGGTCCTTATCATTAACTAGCACAAAATAAAGTACTTAGGGTTTCATTGATAAAACAAGGAAGAAATTAACTTGAATAAGCAAGGTTATGTTTATGCTGGTCAAAATACAGTTCATTTAAAATACACTTCTCTTCTAAACATACTGTTTTTAACACCTACTTTCAATATACAAAAAAAATTCTGCAAATTGAAATAGCTACTACCCAAAAAAGTTAATATGGTGTGAATGTTCTACTGCTTGTACCAATTATTAGTGTTTATGTTGCAAACCTAGTATGAATATTAAATTTTCCTTGTGAAACAATGAGTCAATGCAGCCTCCCCTCCCTCCCTTCCTTCAATATTCTGGAACATAAAAAATAAAACCTTTCCTGTTTTCCTGCCTCATAACTAGTGGTACTCACCTGCTTTCAACCTGTGTTTAATTATATATAGTGTTTAGGGTAGTCCCACAGGTGGAATATGATTCAGCAAGTATATTGTTGGCATCTGTGAGCATAATTTCCCAATCACAGCGTGTGCTAACTGCTGTTTCTCTGTTCAGTTACCATAGTTTTTTTGAATCAGCTTTGACTATCAGTAAATAGTTCTGCCATGATTTTTTCTGGTCTCTGAATCACTCCCAATACAGAATTGTAGTAAAATGTCCGCCCTGGAGGAATTTATATGTCTATTACCGTTCTCATTTTTTTCCCTACAATCAGTAGACAAGATAATTAGTAATTTAGTCTTACAAGCAAAGTCAGAACAATTATTGAAAAACATAGGGATCGCTTAAAACATGGAGGCATATTACCACTTTTATTTGGATTTTTTTTTCTTTTTTGTTCATCACATTTCTGAACTAACCATCTCCCTCAAAGATTTCTGTTTGAATTTTTGGAAACAGAGAAAATGTGGATTTGGGAACTAAAAAGGAAATGAAAGAAGAGGGCTAACTCTGAACCTTTAAAAAAAGTGGTTATGACTCTTGAAACTTTGTTACAGAGTAGTGAATGAATGTGTGTTGGAAACATTGTAAAACCATTGATTTACCCTTCCTATCAATTATAGATTCAAGTTTGCTTCAGAGTAAATAATTTTTTTGTATGCATTTTAGGTACATTTTTTGAAAGAAGATATTGATGGGATTCAAAATAAATTTCTTAAGGAAATGGTAAATATTGTTATCTATTCAATTCTGTATTCATTACGTAACTTTAAACAGAGTTTTTGGGAAATTATTTTTAAAAATAAATTTGTTTATTTTTTTTATCACAGCATGAAGAAGAATTGCTTAATGTTCGCAAAGGATTGCAATCACTTTTTATGGCAGAAGATAGAAAGTTGTAACATAATGTAGAATGTAAATGTAAAAAATGAAAATGTATATATTTATACTGCATTTTAATGTGACCAGTAAATTTATCTCTGGGACATTATTGGTTAGACATAATTATAAAGAGCAAACAATTTTGATGAAAAAAATTCAGTTGTTATTGTAACTCATTCAGGATAAGGATTTTGTTAATTTTTTTAATGCCACTATAAAAGCAATATTGGAGATATTCCTAATATACAATGGCCACCTAACTACAACTGATATTCATAGAACGTAGTCATAAATAACTTTAGATGACTTGGATCTAATTTACAAAAGGCAATCTAAAATCCAATTCTGTATATTCTGAGAAATTCAGTTTCTTGACCAATAACTTATAAAATAAACTATTTTTTTGCCATTATGTTTGGGACATAATGTGGGACCAATGTGGATTAAATCCTTCAGAAGTTTTAATGTTCCTCTTTATCCTGCACAATGTCCAGCCATACCATGTCTTCTTTTGTAGTTTCTGAGGTTGTTTTTTTAAAATCTCAGAAATAACTAATAGGAAAGAGATAATTGGATCTGTTCTGTGTTCTCAGGACTATTGTCCTTGAGGAATTACTGGATAAAATTTATCATATAATGAATACATTTGTTGTGTGTTGACTTATTGATTTTACTGAATTTCTTTAACAGAGAGTAAATCTAAATTCAATATGCAGGTTCAACAGATACATTTAATATTTTCATAATTTTACCATTAAAATAGCAATATACTAAGTATATGATAATTAGAAATCTTTAGAGATTAAAAAAATTAATTTAAAGGTTTTATGAAGGTTTTTTCCAAGTTCTCTGCCATAATAATTTTAACTGAAATTGCTGGTCTAAAATTGTAACTCTATCCTTCAGCTGTATTGTAAGTGGATTTTTAAAATTATAGAAAATTGTATTTTAGAAGATTAAAGTATTTTTTTTAACAAAAGGCTGGTAAAGAAAAATTGGTGGTAATTTTTCCTCTGTCATTTGAGGCAGTTGTATAAAGAAATCTATATTTGGGGATACATTTAATTTAATGTATTACTCTGAGTAGGTAATGAAATGATGGCTTAAATGCTTCCCTCTTATGTAATACTAATGTAATTTTATAGAGATAAATTTTCTACATATTGTATTTTCATAGAAAGTCACATTTTAATGGTTATAAGTATAACCATGAAGTATAGGAGTTCATGTTCTTCCACTTTTTCCAGTTTTTTAAAAAAACTACTAAATCAGGTTTCAGGGAGAAAAGACAATATCTGCCAGGTGTCTTAAAGTTAATGATTTTGCTTATAATATAATTCCCATTTGAATGGCATATTAACAGAGTAATAAAAGTCTAATAGATTTTTCTTTGGATAAACACTGAAAATATAGACAATTTTTAAGCTTATAGGCAAATAGGTAAAACAGAGAGGTGACATAATGATCCAAATTACCACTTTTCTTTTATAAATATAGCTTATTATACTCATCATATATTGCTCAATTATATTTATGTAATTATAATTTAGGAGTTTCTACCTACACAAGCCATTAGTGTGAGGTATGGGGTTTTCATCCAGGGGCGTAGTGTGGAGATGGCATTGATTACTTTTGCTGATGACCTGTGGCAGTGTCTGGATAGCAAAAGTGCAACCGTCCTGGATGTTTTTCATTTCTTTTCAATACTTTGATCATGGTATCTTCCTGAGCCAACGGCAAATCGGTGAGCACAGAGATTGGATGGGAGAAACAAGCTCAAACAAAACCCTGGCAAGGTTGAGTGGCTGTATGTGTTTGAATCTCAGCATTCTGGAGATCCTCCACTGTCCTGTCCAAGCCTGGTGCATAATGTGAGTCCTCCTTGACTCCCAGTTCTTGCTTGAACAGCTGATAGAAGCTGTGATCAGGAAAACCTTCATATAAGTAAGCCGATGTAAGCCAGCTGAACCCTTTCCTGTGATCAGGAAAACCTTCATATAAGTAAGTCCATGTTGTATGGCAGCTGTACCCTTATATACTGGTCATCTCATGGATGGACTAGTGCAGTGATGGCTAACCTTTTTGCCATCGCGTGCCAGGAGAGGGGGGGCGGGGGAGGGTTGTACGCGCACGTGCCCACGCGCATGCATGCGCAACCCCCTCCCCCCCCGCTCCTGGCACATGATGGCCTGGTAGGCCCGTTTTTCTTTCTTACCTGGTTCCAGATCCTCTCTGTGTATCTGGGAAGGGTGAAAACAGCCTTTCCCACTCCCTTGGAGGCCCTACGGAGGCTGAAAGGGCCCATTTCCCAACTCTCGGTGGGACAGGAAGTGACATTTTTTGCTGTCCCCAGCCTCCAGAACCTCTCTAGGAGCCTCTCTAGGAGTCTCTGGAGGCTGGGGACAGGAAAAAACGTCACTTCCTGTCCCACCGGGAGTGGGGAAATGGGCCCTTTGAGCCTCTGTAGGGCCTCCAAGGGAGTGGGAAAGGCTGTTTTCGCCCTTCCCAGATACACAGAGAGGATCTGGAGCCAGGTAAGAAAGAAAAACGGGCCTTCCCCCCCCCCCAGGTCCTCCAGAGGCAGGAAACAGCCTGTTTCCCTACTTCTGGTGGGCCCAGAAGGCCCGAAAATCAACTGGCCAGTGCGCGCATGGGCCCCAGAGCTGAGCTGGCGTGCCCACTAATATGGCTCCGCGTGCCACCTGTGGCACGTGTGCCATAGGTTTGCCATCCCAGGACTAGTGAAAGGTATTCTACCTGAGGTCTCTTTAAAAAAAAAAACACTTGGAAGTTATAGCTCATACCAATGTAACACCCATATTGTATGCAATGCATTAATTTGTCAGTTACCTTCCAGGTGCAATTCAAGCTGCCGCTTGTCACCTTTAATACCTACATTTCATAAACCCTAGCATAAGGATTGTCACTGCCTGGTTCTGCCTGCCCTATCAGATGTATCAGAGTTGGCTTGCCCCTGGTCCCATCAATTGAGCAATGTCATCTAGCAAGACCCAGGAGGTGAGTCTTCTCGGTTTTAGCTCTTGCTCCCTTTTAACAGCACCCCTCTGAAAATTTGCATGTTGCTCACCTGAACAAGCTTTGAAGGAGAATGAAAAACATAGCTATTCCCCAAGCCCTGTATTGGGGTAACTGAGAGGCCTTTTGTCTACTTCCTACCGTGTTTCCCCGAAAATAAGACCCTATCTTATATTTTTTTGAACCCTGAAATAAGCGCAATATAAGCCTTATTGCCATGCACTCAAAAGCCTGATTGGGCTTATTATCAGGGGATGTCTTATTTTGGGGGAAACGGGGTATGTCTGTGGGTGGAGGAAGGTGGTTGGTTGTTATTCCCTTTGATGACATGTCTTCTGGGGTTTATTTCTAATTTTATTTTTTTTTATAGCTTCTCAGAATTGCCTGAATCATGAGATGGCCAGCAAGTAAATGTCATAAATAAATAAATATATTAGGTTTAAAATATGAAAAATAAATAAGCAAGTAAACATTTTAGGGTATCAAGTTCCCCTTTGCTGATTTACCAAGACAAAATGACCATATTAGGAATTTTTTTTTTAGGTAGCAGCCCCCTCAGGCTTGAATCCTTGAATCATGCTAGGCCTCTCAGATTTATGTTGATTCTGTATTCTCACTGTTGCCTTTTATGGAATAGCCATTATCAGTGTTCAATGTGTTCAATATTCTCTGGAGCTATCTATTTTTTATCCTGTCAGATTGTGGTTTTCTGGATCACGATCTCATACTCCACCAAAGGTACTGTGCATTAGGTCCAACCAGTGGTGAAATCTAAAATTTGTTAGTACCGGTTCTGTGGGCGTGGCTTGGTGGGGGGGGTAATGTGACTGGGTGAGTGTGGTTATTTATTTATTTTTTACTTGTAAAACTGTTTTTTCTACAACCTCTTTGGCGAAGAGGTTGTAAAAAAAAAATGCTTTTAAAAGCCTTTGACGATCCCAGCTGAGCCGCACAATCATCAGAGGCTTTTTTTTACTTTTAAAAGCATTTTTCGGCCAAAGAGGTTGTAGAAAAAATGCTTTTAAAAACTAAAAAAAAAGCCTCTGATGATTGCGCGGCTCAGCTGGGCATGGGGGGGGGCAGGGATTTTTGCTACCGGTTCTCCGAACCACCCGCCTCTATCGCTACCAGATCAGGCGATCCAGTCTGAACCAGGAGCATTTCACCCCTGGGTCCAACCTATCTTGCTTACAATTATCTTCCATTGAAATCAATGTGAAAAATGAGTTGAAGCCATTTCTGCTTTATTGATTCCAAGTGCAACTAAGTTTGAACTAACCCTATTTATGTAGTTAGAAATAGGGGGATTTGAGGGGGGGGGACTCCATTCTTGTACACTCAAAGGTTAACAGGAGAATCCTCCAGCAAAAATTGATGGTTCCTACTAGCTTGAGAACTTGTTTACAAACTAGAGAAGTCTATTTCCATTTAGAAGATAACTATGCAGTATTTTGCAAGGAGTCCTTGGTGCTGAGGTTGGTTGTTTCCTTGAAGACATTTTAATACCCAAACTAGGTAACCCTGAGGTACAAATATTCTCTGTTTTTTGCATGCTAAATCAGGTGGCCCCATAACTACTGCATTAACAATTGAAACTGACACAGATATTAAATCTGCCTCTCTGCTGTTGTGGTTTTATTTCCCCAAATCTAGAAATCTGCTGTAGAATTGTTTGTATGTAATTGATAATCTAATAGGAATGAGAACTTTAATAAAATTGATCAAAAAATTAATCAACTTGAGATACAAAGGATAAATCAGGAGAACCATCTTTTTCTGACAATGTAATTGGATGGACAGGATTGACAGCTAAAGTTTTATGGATTTAATGGCAGCAATGAGAACTAAGGTATTCTGAATTTCCAAATTAAGGAACTAAAACATTAAACATTTCCTCTTTTTTTTCCAATAATGAGCAGTATTTTTATTGAAAGCTTAACCTTAATGGATGAATCATATTTTTAAAGGAAGATGCTCATTCAACTGGAAATTCTTTAATCGTTTTACACCCTAATGGCTAACCTGCAATTAGACTTTCTGTGATTTCATCCAATGGAGCTGAGTTGGATGCAATTTACTTTGAGAACTCTTTCTGCACTAATTTTTATTCCCACTAGGTGGTCCTCCTGAATTTTGATTCAAATCAACTCAATTTGTTAGAATTTCAAGGGATAGGAGATGAGATTGCAAGCATTTTCTTATTTAAGGGACTAATATGAAAATCTGTTGTGCACATCTCTTAGTCCTACAATAGATGGAAATGCACACATCCACCAAAAGCCTCACCTCCAGCTTCTGTGACTTTATACATAGAGTTAATGTATGCATCTCTGGCACAGCAGGTGGGAGATTAACAGAATAATAAAATTGGGAGAGAGACCAGAGGTCTTCTATTCCCACCCCTGCTCAAGCAAGAGACCCTATACAATTTCAGACAAATGGTTGTCCAATCTCTTCTTAAAAACCTCCAGTGAAGGAGCACTTGCAACTTTTGGAGGCAAGTCGTTCCATTAATTAATTGTTCTTGTTGTCAGGAAATTTCTCCTTAGTTCTAGGTTGCTCTCAATCCAGGTCTTTCCTTACATCTTCATTCTGCTAAAGGGGATTGACGTGGTCAAAGCAGATTGGAGCTTGGAAAATAGCTACACAGCAATCCCCCATGCAGTAATATGTCATAAATATATTATTTTTATATATTATGGGGTTAGATTGCTCCAATCAGCAGTTAAGGCAGCCTTTTCAATTCCTCAACATGGAATAAGAAATGCGACTAAAAGTCTGTAGAGATTCTCAGTCATCCAGGTCCTCAGGTTCATCTGAGTAGTGCTCCTGGTTCCTGTAGTCTGCATTTTTTCCTCTGGAAATCTATTCCTACTCCTACACCATTTAAAGGGTGTTCATCCCAAATTGTATAGCGATTCTATTCTATAGAGATTCTCAGTCATCCAGGTCATGGTTGTCCCAAAGTTGCTTTTTCAGAAGGCAACTGGACTTTCTTGTTTTTTCTTTTGAAGACGTTTCGCTTCGGAACCAGGAGCACCACTCAGGTGACCCTGAGGACACAGATAAACCCCCAAGTGCTTCAACGACCCTCTAAAAGGATGCAAATGACCAGCTGTCTGCAAGGAATATAAATCCTTCCATTCCCCACTATCCTGCCAGAGCTGAAGAAGCTTCTTGGATGAGAAGTGAAACGTCTTCAAAAGAAAAAACAAGAAAGTCCAATTTCCATCCAGGAAAAGCACCTTTGGGACAAGAAATGTGACTGCAATGCTGGAGAAATTACAAATTTCTAAGGATGTATGTACTGGCCAAACAAAACATTAAATCCAAATCAGATCATTCTGGAGCAGGGGTGTCAAACTTGTGTCGTCATGGCAGTGCCACGTGATGTATTGGGACCTTTTTCCCCTTTGCTAAACCGGGCATGGGCATGGCCAGCGTGTGATGCATCCGGTCCGCGGGCCGTGAGTTTGACAGCCCTGTTCTAGAACAACTTTCTCAAGTGGGGAATTTTTTGTTCCATAGACTTGATCCTGATAGTATTATCAGTAGTAGCATGTTGTAAAACTCCAGGAGTTGAAATCAGCCCCTTGGGAGAGCTCCTCAGATTTGGAAATACTGCTGCATGTATGGCCATACATTACAAGGTGACCAAAGCCTGGCTAACATTCAGAAAACAGTAAAGCCTAATCCCCAATCAAGCATGGGGGAAAAAACAGATTTTTTTGAAAGTTAAATGCATTCATGTGAATTGGGCAGAGCAAATTTTATAGAGAGCATAATCTGGGGAAGAGCAGTTGAGCCACATTCTGATTTTTTTTTTTAAATTACCTACCTGTAATTTCTTTCAGGAGAGAATGTGTCAAGCTGCACAGTGAGGGTGGTGAAGAATGATTGTGAAAAAGAGGAGAGGGGAGTAGTTAAGGGGAACAGGTAAAATGGTGATGCTTTTTCTGAATGCCTGCAAGTGTTCTGATGGATCTGGGTGGACCTGTCAATTCCATGTTAGACATGAGCCAGCATCATAGCACATGAGCCAGGTGCTATGTATGCTATCCAGAGGCCGCTGGAGTTGGGTGATCACTTATAGGGCGTGTCAAATTTTTCAACTTTCACTTTCCAAACCTCCTCCTTTTTGTGCCATATCCATCATCGGACTTTGGAGATCATGTTGGTGATCCTATTTTTATCAGCCGTACAAAAAGGTGCTGCTGAATTTTGTCCAAACCAGTCCCTTAGATTTTGAAGCCATGATGTTCCCTCTGCCCGGACCGCATTTGCCTTCAATCTTTCCTTGGAGGATTAAATGAAGTATGCCATATTTTTCCGGGTGTTGCATCACATGTCCAAACTATTCTAACTTTCGCTTTTTAATGGTTTTGATGATTTCCCTTGGCTTTGCCAGGCGGCTTATCACCTCCTCATTTCTGATTTTGTCAACCCAGCCGCCTGTAAATCCACATTTCAAATGCTTCTAGTCTCTTCAAGTGACTTTCTTTCCAAACATTAGGACAGCTCAAAAGTTGTGACACGCCATGGGGATTGTAAAGACATTTTGGTTACTTTAATATAATTTAGACATGCAAAGAGATGAGAGAAGACTCAGCAACATTTTTTTTTTGGCACAAAGGAGATTATAATGAGGTGGGACTTTTCTTATCTAGGTATCACCTCTTCTCTTTTCACTGAACGAAATGATCAGGGATTGTGCAATTGCAAATTATTCTGATTAGAGAGCCGACTTGTCAATCATTATTTCCACTGGATCCAAAGCTTTCCCTCCCTCGTCTCCTTTCTTTGTTGTCTTCAGCTTTCTTGAAACCGAAAATTAGAATAGAACAGGCAAAGGGCCTGAGTCTTACCTGCGCTGATGCACATGTCTCTTTTTGAAGAATTTCTGAATGATTGTATATATTCTGAAGATACTGTGACTTTGTATTGAGATAGCAGCTTGTTATGATTTCGTCAACTCTGATTTCAGTTTCAGTAAACAGTAATCTATAGGGATCTCTTCTGCACAAAAGTTCTCCCAATTAAAATGAATTATGGAAAAGGAAAGCCAACTGTTCAATATGTATGAAACTGTAGCCCAGGACTTTAAGGATAGTAGACCTTTGAAACACTTCAGCATAATCATCCTCCCAAATTAGGAGTGGGGATTACTCACGCATATAAACTGCAAAATATTTATGAATAACATCTTGCATAATGCAAAAACCAGAATATTTTTAAGCATGCATAAACCAGACTCAGTACATATATTAATAATTCACTCAGAAGTGCATTGGAGAGAGACAGTGTTAGTCCTGTTGAGAATTTGACTGTGTGGCATGAGTTTACTGTATGTTTTATTCTTTTCTCTGACATCATTTTTAATGCCTCAACTCAGGTTTGCACTACTTGTGATCAATCAGATGCTGTCACATGATTATCTATCAAAGCTAGTTGTTTGTGATGAATTGATGGTTGATTGGTTGATTGATTATGTTCCTTCAAGTAGTTCTTAACTTTTAGCAGCCCTCATAGGCCAGGGGTCTCCAACTTTGACAACTTTAAGACTTGTTGAAGTCCACAAATCTTAAAGTTGCCAAGGTTGGAGACCCCTGCCATAGACCCATGATCTATCCCTAACCTGATTTTCAGGTCTTCCAACAGAGAGCTGTTTATGAGATTAGTAATTTCTAGCTGGCTGCTGTTTATGCCTCATGCATTATGTCTACCTGAATGGATTAATGATTGCATAGGTCTGCATTTTCCATACCATGGTTTTATTCAGCTGCTCTTTGCATTTTGTCTGCAAGCGGAGGATTTGTAATTCTGACGGAAGAAATTAGACATGTGCTGTAACACTCTGTTTGCAACATTATGTATTTTTGTCCCTTGATTTTACTCTTGCAAGACGTACCTAAAAGTATTGGTGGGAAGTGATCTGAAATCATTGGGTGTACAACTGCATTCAACACATACCCATATACCCAAGCAATTGTGGTTGTGCGTATTGTGGAAACTAATTTACATCAGGATTCAGATGTTCTATTTCAGGGGTGTCAAACTCATGTCCCGCATGTGGGCCAGATGTGTCACGTGCTAGCCACGTCCACCCCCGTTTTAGTGAAGGGGGAAAAAGTCACGCTACGTCACATGACAACAATGTGATCATGTGAGTTTGACACCCCTGTTCTATTTATTTATTTATTTTACTCATTTACTTCCATAGCTCTTCTGGTAGGAGCTCTTTCTCCATTAAGGTAGGCTGTTGTGCAAACAAACAGATTGCAACCATTTCACACACACAAATGTTCTGCATTTTAATCCTGTCCTTTTGAATAATAGTAGCCTAAAATAGGTCCTCACCCTTCAACTACCATTTTTCCAATGAACTAATTTTCAGTTACCACAATACAAATCGACCCAATGCCATCTATTTTTGCAGTCCTACACTTCCGGAAAACGGAAGCTGCGAATATAAAACTTGCTTGAGGGGGAGAGAGAGAGAGAGAGAAGAAATCAAATCGTTTCCCATGTTCCTTTAAATTCTGATGCTAAATCCCATAAAACATGGAAGTCTGCGGAATTGTTTTCTGCAGTAAGTAATCATTTAATTAACAAAAAAAAAAAATGAACAGGAGTTCAAAAAAAAAGTGTTTTGTTAGACATTATATATATATAAAAAAAAGAAAAGAAACAATATAGTAAATAACTTCGTAGAACATGAACTTAAGTGTTTTGTACAAACTAATCGTGATAAGTTCCCAATGTCTCGTCACCATGATAATACTGAATGATGGTGTGCATTATGTCCATTATGTCCATTATGTCAGAGGCCTTGGAATGGTAGAGCCTGTACATGCACAACATCTCCTTTCTCAAGATATGCAGCAATTCAGTTTAAAACAAGTAGCAAAGGAATGCAGTCATTTCCTTTTGGATGAGTTCAATATTGTCAGTGAATTCTCCCACACCTTGAGGGTTGCAGCTCCAAGGTGCCGGCCTTCGTCGGATTAGATCGTTTTTGAATATGAGCTACAGAGATAGAATCTGCAGTCTTCCCAGAACCTGAAACATCAGCTTCTCATAGACTGAACTTCAGAGAAAGGCCTTCATGTTTTCCCTGATGCGTGTTCAGTAGTGGATATCAAAAAAGTAGACAAATTCTTCGCAGAAGAAAATCTCTATGGCCTGTGGAATCTAGAATTTAAAAGGAGAAGACATCAGTGACTATGGCAATTGTTTAGAAGGTCTATCACAAAAAACAATTTCATGTAAGAAAAGGCAGTACACAAGGACCTAAGGATGAGTTAGTTCAGGGGTGTCAAACTCAAGGCCCAGGGGCCAGATCCGGCTCGCGGGGTGCTTAGATCTGGCCTGCAGGGCCACCCTGGAAACAGCAAAGGACCGGCCCGTGGTGCCTTAGCCAATGAAAATGGAGCTAGGGAGGGCCGAGTTCTGTTTTCGCTAGCAGATGGTTGCAGGAGTCAGTCGCAGCCAAAAACAGAGCTCGGGAGCCTCTTTTCACTGGCAAAGTGCTCGGGGCAAAGTGCTCACTAGGCACCCCCAACATGAGTGACGTTGGGCTGGCCACACCCATCTTGGCCACTACCCCCGGCCCCCTGAGGTTAAACACAATCCCGATGTGGCCCTCAATGAAATTGAATTTGACACCCGAGTTAGTTACCTACCTATTGATAGTCAAATCAAAATGTTTATCTTCAAAATTTTAATGTTAAGGAGGAGCTCTTACATTTCTACTGAATTTTGATTTTGGTGATACTTGATAACAATTTAAGAATTAAATGGCTTCTGCCCAAAGAAATGTCACCAATTTTATCTGAGTGCCTTAAAGTTCAATGTTTCACCTCAGCTGAAATCTCTAAATTCATTTCACTTTTCAGTTTAGACTGGACTTTGGTAGCAACTCTTGATTGTGATTATTGCCAATCTTCCTATGCCAAGCAAACATAGTACATAGCATCCGAAGAATTTCAAGTGCCTAGACATTCTTTGATCAATTTTGCTCAGGTGAGGAAATGGAGCTGCCTTTTGTAATTTTCAATGATGAACTTTATTATATTTATGGGCCTGATCAAGCAGCTAGATTTCCACTTTTTAAAAAAAATTTCTCCATAGGCAAATTGATATAGACTACTAAATTAATATTTCTGTGTACACCATAAATTATCTTTTGTTTAAAAATGGTCTGTGCTCACTCAAATTGTGCTGAATGTTTACTGGGTTTGTTGTTGTTCCTGTTCTTTGCATAACAGTGAAGTATTTTTCATTATTTGATCAACCTAAAGTTAAAATGCTTATGCTTAGAGAATTATCAAGTAAATTAATGGTGAGTTTGGGATAAAAAGCAGATAGATCAGTTTCATTTCAATCACCTTGGACACCTCAGCAACTCACAAATGAAGACTAATATGTATGCCCCAGCATAAAGTTGCAGGATCCAAACTGGACCAGTCACCGGAACCAGAGGTTTAGTTTTCCAAGCTTTCATACTTGTGCTAGAGCCCATCTTTAGGAAACTTCTCTCTTACCAGAAGGTGAGAATGTGAAATACTCTCACATTCTGGTGAGAGAGATGACCCTTGAGGATGGGCTGCAGCACAAGTTCCAAAGCTTGGAAGACTAAATCTCTGGTCCTGTTGACCGACCCAGATTGAACCCTAGCAACTGTTCCAAGTTCTGGAAGAGTGCTGCAGTAAAGTAGAACATTCTGCAGGTTTTGTAGAGAGAGAGAGAGGGATGAGAGAGAGAGAGGATAGATAGATTAGATTAGATTAGATTAGATTAGATTAGATAGATAGATAGATAGATAGATAGATAGATAGATAGATAGATAGATAGATATTAGATGACTGATAGATTAGAGATAGATAGATAGATGATAGATAGATAGATAGATAGATGATAGATAGATAGATATTAGATGACTGATATAGATAGATAGATAGATAGATAGATAGATAGATAGATAGATAGATAGATAGATATTAGATGGACAGACTGATATTCAATGGATGGATACATACTATCTGGGCAACTGACCTTGTCAAATGCTTGCTTGATGCATGTACCTCCATTTCATTACTTTTGTATTCATTTAGCTCTTTACGAATGGCTGCCTGGAAAATTCAAACAGAAACAAGGTGAATTAATCCTTTAAAACTGGTAAGAAAAGGCACAGCTTAAAATTTAACTGAAATGACATCCTTCTCAGTAAAGAATCATAAGCCCTTCCAATTGAACAGTTTGTTGAAGTCTCATCCACATCCCTAGCAGTGGGTGGCAACAGAGTAACTCCAGGGTGGAGGGACTCCGTGAAATGGCATAGGGCCTAGCTATCTTCGAGACCGCCTACTGCCACCGACGACCTCCCACCGACCCGTGCGCTCCCACAGAGAGGGCCTCCTCGGGGTGCCATCAGCCAAACAATGCAGGCTGGTGACCCCCAGGGGGAGGGCCTTCTCTGTGGGGGCACCCACCCTCTGGAATCAGTTGCCCCCTGAGATAAGGAGAATCCATGACCTCAGTGCCTTCCGCCGTGCCCTTAAAACTTTCTTTTCCCAACAAGCCGGGCTGGCTTAATTCTTTTTAAAGGTTTTTAATTGTTTTCTTTTGTTTATCGTTTTAATTAATGGGGCCAAATGTATATATATATTTTTAACTGTATTTTAATATTTGTATTTGATGTTTTTATTTGGCTGTTCAGCGCCCTGAGTCCTCAGGGAGAAGGGCGGTATACAAATTCAAAATAAAATAAATAAAAAATAAATTAAAAAAATAGCTCCTTAATAGGTTCTGTTTTTCCACCATACTGAACAAATCAAATTGAGGGATTGCCATGTGTGAACAGGTAAAGAGCAATCGGCAGGAATTTACTTCTAGCCTAAAGTAGTTGGGTGCTGGCTGGGGAATTCTGGGAGTTGAAGTCTGCACATCTTCAAGTTGCCAAAGTTGAGAAACATTGTACCTAAACAATATTGTTCAAAAACAAAACATCAGATATTGACAGCCCCACTTATGGCTGTGAGGCTGTCAAAAATTGATCACTCCCTGATTCTCTAAGGCATGGTATAAGTTGAGAGGCCATATAAATATTCTGAATAAATCATAATAAATAAGCGAATTGCAGCATCACACCTTACTGTGCTAAATAAAGATCAATATGTCTCTTTTTGGATCTATCTCTAGCTTAATGGCACATGGCCAAAATGGGCAAATATATTCTCAATTGACCCGCCATACTATTCTTATATGAACAGCTTTGCTGCAGTGATTTTTCATTTCAGCACATAGAAGGAAAATCTATTTCAAAGATTCATTTCTCAGTGTAAGCAAGGGGTCTGGCAAAATCTTAAATGGAAATATAAACTGTCATGACCTAGATCTGAAGTTATGACAAGCCCCCCATCGTGGTCACATGACTGCATTTTGGATGCTTGGCAACTGGCTCACATTTACAGCCGTTTGCAACATCCCATAATCATGCAACCACGATTTACGTTTTTGCTGAAAACTGGATTTACTTTCAGTTTTCAGCAAGAATGCCTCATAGCAAACAGTGGGTTCACTTAATGTCTGCAGTGTTCATTTAATGAGTATGGTGATTGGCTTAATGACTGACACAAAAGAGATCCAAAGATTGGGTCAGTCACATGATGATCTGCTTTACAACTATGATGACTTACGAGTGTCATGGGCAGGTTCCATCACAGTCGTAAGTCGAGGACTACCTGTATATTCTGGCATGAAAGAGAAGGGTGGCACATTACACCTTTGGCAGGCATATGTCCATAAAAACAAAAACGCCTCAGTACCTTGTCTGCTGCTGAAAGCCTGGTCCATGGCTTGTCTGCTCGTCGGTCGTAATCCTGTGCTTTTGCCACCTCCACATAATCGCTGAATCGGATGAGGATTTTTCTGTCTCTTAATTCATCAACCGTAGGTCGTTGATTAAGCTTTGGGAGGAAAAAAATCATGCAATGTGAGAACTGTCAAGAGACTTGGGTGGAGAATATTCACAGAAATGCCTACTTTTCCTTTCTGCTGACTTCTTTGGATCACATAAAGAAATGTAAAAAGATATTTCTATTTGATACACTTGTTCACTCATGACCAAAATGTAGACATTCCTTGGGCTACCTTACAATTGCTCTGCTGTAATAACAATAGCAATAGCACTTAGACTTACATACCACTTCACAGTGCCTCTCTAAGTGGTTTACAGAGTCAGCCTATTGCCCCCCAACAATCTGGGTCCTCATTTTACCCACCTCAGAAGGATGGAAGGCTGAGTCAACCTTGAACCAGTCAGGATCGAACTGTTGGCAGTCGGCAGAATTAGTCTGCAATACTATGTTCTATCCACTTCGCGACCACGGCTCAGTTGTAAACTCTGGATATCTCCTAAGAAACTTTTTTTCCTTTTTAATGTTGCATTTAGTATCTTGAAAACTTATCTACTTCCGACAGGCCCCTTCTTTATACATTACATTAGGTACATCATTTCTCAAGTTAGATTTGAGTTCCCAGCAGGGTATACCATTAGGAAGGCACACCTCAGGGTATATTTTGAAACGCAATCTAGGAAAATTATAAACATGAAAAACCCATTCTTCCAGCATATGTCAGGCTGACCATTAGGTCACACAGAAAACTGGACCAAATGGACTGTAGGTTTAGTCTCACAAAACATTTCTTACGCTTTGACGGACTGGCAATTCAAAAATGAATGCCGTGCATTGTCATTCTATAACTTGGTGTTGGATGTGCCCATCCCCATTTCAGCATGTGCAGGTGGCGCTCTGCAGGTGCCATTTCTATGATAAATAATGTGGTGGGTATAGGAGGATAGGTGATGTCATTTTTATAGATCCGTGTTACCATCTTTCTTGCGCTTAACGTGCATGCCAGTGTGTTCTTGGCTCTAGATTGCAAAACATGCCATGAAACTTTGCGGTAGGAAGCCTCTGGATACTTGTAGGAGCTAGACATGCCAACAATTGTTTACAGCTACCTTCAATGTTCTTACAATCTTTCCCCTTTTCTGCTGCCAGCTTGCTCACTCAGCTCCTGGCAGCAGTGAGAGAAAAGGAGTGCTTGGAGCTAAGACCAGGCACGTCTTTGGAGGGATCCTTCGCTTCCATGAAGGTTCATTCAAAAACTCCTTCACGGTTAGTTTGCAGGTCAAGAAGGAGGACCCTTCCTTTGTAAGCGTGAAGCAAGCCTCTTGCTCCATGTTTGCTTTGCAAACCATCTCAGTCTTTTCTGAGGAAACACTGCACGGCAAAGAGACGACTTGGTGTAGGGGTTAAGGCAACCAGGCTAGAAAGCTGGCTGGGTGACTTTGGGCTAGTCATCCTCTTTTAGCCCAATTGACCTCACAGGGTTGTTGAGGGGAAAATAGGAGGAGGAAAAAGCATTGTGTGTGTTCGCTGCCTTGAGTTATTTGTAAAAATAATAAAGGCAGGAAATAGATAGATGAGTGATGATAGACAGACAGACAGACAGACAGACAATGGATAGATAGACAGACAATGGATGGATGGATTGATGATAGATGATAGATATAGATAGATAGATGATAGAGATGGGTAGGTAGGTAGGGATGGATGGATGGATGGATGGATAGATAGATATGGATAGGTAGGTAGGTATATAGATGGATAGATGGTAGATAGGTAGAGATAGATAGACAGACAGACAGACATGATGGATGGATAGATAGATTGATGATAGATGGATAGATAGATGATAGAGATGGATAGATAGGTAGGTATATAGATAGATGGATAGGTAGGTAGGTAGAGATAGATGGACAGATAGATGATAGAGATGGATAGGTAGGTAGGTAGATAGATGGATAAGTAGGTAGGTAGAGATGGATGGGTGGGTGGGTGGATGGATGGATAGATGATAGAGATGGATAGGTAGGTAGCTATATAGATAGATGGATAGGTAGGTAGGTAGAGATGGATGGATGGATGGATAGATAGATAGATAGACAGAGTTCAAGGTATTGAAACTGAGTTGTCTTCCTTTCATGGCACACTTCTGTTTGTCAGTGCAAACATAAGTTGCTTTCCACAGGCCTCTTGCTGGAATCTGTACAGGTAGTCCTCGACTTACAACAGTTTGTTTAGTGACCATTCAAAGTTACAATGGCATTGAAAAAAGTGACTTATGACTATTTTTCACATGGCCATTGCAACATCCCATGGTCACATAACCAAAATCCAGACACTTGGCAACTGACTCATGACGGTTGCAGTGTCCCGGAGTCACGTCATCAGTTTTTGCAGTCTTCTGACGAGCAAAATCAATGGGGAAGCCAGATTCACTTAACAACCATGTTACTTAACGACTGAAGGGATTCACTTAATAACTGTGGCATGAAAGGTCATAAAATGAGCCAAAATACACTCAACAAAATTTTCACTTAACAACAGAAATTTTGGGTCTCAATTGTGCTTGTAAGTTGAGGACTACCTATACTCTCCGCTATCTTACTAAAGGACTACAGGTAATCCTTGATTTATGGCCATAGCTGAGCTGCAATTAGGATTGTAAATTAAGAAGGTCAACACATGACCGCATCCAATCATACAATCTTTCTTGCGGGAGTTGTTAAGCAAACAGCATGGTCATTAAGCAAATACTATGGTTGTTAAGCAAACTCTTTGTTCCCCATGGGTGCTTTTTGCTGGAAACCGGAAGTAAGCACCAGTTTCCGGCAAAAATGTCATAAATCATGACCACGGCAGCCATAAATGCAGGCTGGCTCCTAAGTGCTCAAAATACAATCATAACCACAGGGTAGCTCCCACTATATGAGGTTCGAATCCGAGTAAGTACATTTCAGGGTTCATAGAAACAGAATAAGGCAGGAAGGGACCTTGGAGGTCTTCTAGTCCAACCCCCTGCCCGAAATAGTTGCTAAGCAACCAGTGATAAGTTGAGGACTACCTATATACAGATATTCTCTCCCTTAAGGAATAAACAGAGTAACTAACGGGTTGCTAGGCACTTCCTGATAACCAGCAGCTTTGTTGGCTGCAATAATTTCCTATAATCAAACAGACAATAATTGTGAAATTCCCTGCGAACAAGACTAGTTCAAGAATGGATGCCCAAGAACAAAGAAACACACAATGTACGTTTGTTGCCAGGTGATATAGTACTACTTTCCACTCATTCAGTCACTCAACATCTGGCAGTGTTTGAAAATCCTTCACCAGGAAATTTGATGAAATGGCAGAAAATTCCATTCTCATCTATACAGTACTTTCTATTCATAGAGTCTGAAGGTACATTGACAGAGAAACTTGTAGGAGCTTTTGCAATGTATTTTTAATACCAGCCTATATTTAGCACTTCCACAAAAGATTTGTGCATTCTCTTGGGGAACGAATGACCGAACAAACGAATCCCTTTCTGAGAATTGTCCTTAGGCAGCACTTCTTGTTACTGGCATAGAGAGATGTAATGTGGCCGATTATGAGAAACCTTCTGGGTCAGCATTAATTCCAATTGCTTCTATTAGGACCTTGTCCCTTCTAAAAAAAATTCCCTGGTCCCATTTTTAACTATGTGTGTTGAGATTTTGGTGGGATGAGTCCACAGACCTAGCACCATATTAATACCGAGGAGGAGGATTGCAAAATCCTTGCCTTCCATTCAGTCGTGTGCAATATGCTTGGGTGTGATACAGTATATATATATATATAAAAATATAAAATTGTGATACATTCAGCATATCTTCCAACTGAATCTCAAATCCAAGCTGATCAGACACAATCCCTCTACTACTGTTTCATAAAATCACAGAACTGATAGATTTATGAGATAACCTTACAGGTCATTTAATCCAGTCCAGTCTGGAGTAATCATTCACCAAATTGTTCCTGACAAATAACCATCCAGCTCTATTTGAAAACTTAAGGAGAGATGTAATCAACCATTAGCTGTAGATGAACCATTCTTCTGCTTAGAATTCTTACAATCGGGTCTTTCCTCTTGCTATTCAACATGAATCTGATGTTCTTTCATTTCAACTCATTGGTTCTTGTCTTGCAAGAACTCCCTCTTGTATAGCCTTTTACGTGCATCTTAGTCACCTAATTTGCAAAGCTAAACACACCTAACTCTTCGTAAGGTTTGGCTTCCAGTTTCCTTAGTATGATAGTAGGTCTCCTCTGAACTAACTCCACATCCTCACGTAATGCCACAACTGCATACAACATTCCAAGTGTTGTCTAGAGGTAGAGTAGAGACTACTGTGACACTATTCCCTCCTGTGATTTGAATGCAATGCATCTATTCGTGTAGACAAAGACTGCATTGGCTGTTTTAGCTGCTGCACCACACTGTTTTCTCATATTTAGTTGCTGATCCAGTAAAATTTCCAAGAACCTTCTCATACACTCTTTTTTGCCAAGCCAGGTCTCCTCTATCTATATGTTTAATTTTGCTTATCTAAACAACAATATACACTTGTCCTAGCAGAACCTTACACTTCTGGTTTGACTCAATTACCAAGCCTGCCCCAAAAAAAGTTTGAATTTGTCCTCCGAGGTAATTAGCCAACTCACACATTCCTGATTAAGCTAAATGCAAAAGGCAAATCACTGTCCAGCAAAGGGTAGGATTTAATGATGCTTATTCTTGGACTGTATCCAAAATATCGTATAATGTTGTCGGAGGTGAGAAAAAGTTGCAGGATACACCCCCCCCCTTCAAAAATGCATCTTCCCACTGCTAGTCAGGATTCAGTTAGCTCAGACAGCATTGGTGAGCAAATCAGTCTGGCTTGCAGTACAGCATCACAGTAACTCTGGGTTTAAATATTTGGTCGAGACAGAGAAGATGAAGAGGGAGCTTACCTTTCTCGTCAGCCTCTGCTTGATCTCTCTTCTCTCCTCTTGTTCTGTTTGATCATTCCTTTCTGCAGAAAATATGAAGAGAGAGATGACTTTCCTCATCAAGACCAACTTTTGCTGCCTCTGTTTTTTTTTTTTTTTTTTTCACCACCAGCGCTTTACACAGCTCAGTCGGTTTGGTATTCTGCCAGAAGCATCACACACTCCTTTAAAGCGTGAGGGTTTCCGCGGATGCCAAAGTCAGCTCTCCTCGCTGGTGGCCAATTAAACCGGACTTCAACAAATGTGGAACAGCCAACCCCGTTCCTCCATCAGGACAATGAGGAGTGTTTTCAGAGGGAAAATCGATAGACTTTTAGAAGTCTAAATGATCGTTTTGTGATGCCACATCTCTCTCTGAGTCATCCGTGCTGCCCTTACAAGCTGGAACATTGTAGAGAAGCTGCTTCAGGGAACACACGTTCCTTGTACATTTACCCGGCTAGGCTCCTGTAATTTTGTTGATTAATTTATAACAATAGCCAGCAATCTACGCCCACGCATTCCTTTGCCTTCTAATATTCTGATGATGCCAGTCTTATTATAGATTCTTCCTACATTTGGCAGAGGGGGCGGGGGAAGAAGGGATTCCTTGTCTATAAACGAAATTGTTTCTTAAAGAGATGCTCTCTTTTCAATCTTTCCCCCTTTTTATACATGGAAACGGTTAGTATTCAGGCTTGATCATTTTCACACAGTGATGCTAAAAATAAGCACGGCTGCAGCTGCTGTAACGCTGCGGGAAATATATCCTTAGTCTTCAGATATGAGTTAATAATGGATTCTCTCTATCCAGGGCTGCCTGTTGCTAAATTAAGCTATGCACGTGTGACCTGAAAAAAAACCACAGGTTTTTAAAACCATTTTGGAAGGAAGGAAGGAAGGAAGGAAGGAGGGAGGGAAGGAAGGAAGGAAGGAAGGAAGGAAGGAGAATATAGGGAGGGTGGAAGGAAAGGGAAGGAAGGAAGGAGAATATGGGAGGGGGAAGGGGAAGGGAAGGAAGGGGAATATAGGGAGGGGGGAAGGAAGGAAGGAAGGAAGGAAGGGGAATATAGGGAGGGGGGAAGGAAAGGAAGGAAGGGGAATACAGGGAGGAAGGAAGGAAGGAAGGAGGATTGTGGAACAAATCTGCATTGCACGTTGTCACACTAGCCCCACTAGAGGGCATTTTCTGCATTAAATCAAAAGCACGATTTCTGCATCCATCAATTGGTTAACAAGCATTAAAAAAATAGTGCTTGAAGGGTGGGGGGGAGGAAGGGAAGGTATTTTTAGAGTCCAGATCTCTATATTTGCTCCCTCCCAAACTCTCAGAACAGCGGCAGCCACGTGGTGCTATTTATGGAAGGAAGGATAGTAGCTGCTTTCAGGCACATCGTAACCGAAGAGAGACTGAAATCTTTGCAGACTTGACAATGAGCAGCCAAAGCTCAGCCTTGAATATGAATTAGAGGCTTCGGCAAAGATGTGGTTTCGGCTTAGGTAGCCTCCGATATACTATATTTTTAAAAAGCAGGAACACCAGTGATTATAAAATGGTAGCAACCTATCTGCAGGGCATCTTGTTACCTACGAATTGCATTTGAGAAAGAATTAATAAGACCGTGCAGTCCTTCAGATTTTGTTTCCAAGAGGTGTTTCAGAATGAACATCTAGCACTGATAAGCAACTTTTCACAGCTGCCTCCTTGTTTACCAAGATCATGTGGCAGCTGCAAAGGGCAAGAACATTGTCCTAGGAAAAGAGGTAGCTGCTTTAAAGAGTCGTAGATGCTACAATTTTTGCTCTGGCGTTCGTTAAAGCACCTTTCTGGATATGACTTACTAATTATTTTTCTTTGTTAGATGTATATTCTGCACTTTGTTCAAGAGCTTAAGGCATTGAAATAGCTTTTTTTTAAAAAAGGTTTTTTATAGGTTTTGCGAAGGGAGCTTCCGTGACTGTGTGGATTTCAACTAGGATCTCCCAGTTGCTCATGAATGTGATAGCCACACAGCCTTAATAATTAATTTCTAATTTAACCGGAATTGCTGGTTGCGAACAGGAGGAGGAGGGAGGGAGAGGATAGCGTAGGAATGGAAATCACTACCTCAGCTGTTATGGAAAAACTGTCAAGGAAGCAGTCTTAATTTTGCATAATAGGAATATTCATGAGCATCCTGAAATAAGTACTAATCCCAGATGCGTATGAGCTGGTTGAAAATGTTGAGGAATCTATAGTAGACACCCCTTTTAGGACTTCCATGGTCCAATATCTAGACACACCCAACACAAAAAGTGGGTGTTGCCCCAAAGTCTTTCCCCAAATTGCTAGCAAACTGTAATGTTTTACGAGGTGGAATAGATGATCAAAGAGAGTCTAAATCAAATCTAGCCTATGAGAAGGAGGAGCATGATCAAAGGCCGTCTAAATTGAATCTAATCTACACTAATCTCATTTGCATCCTGAACCCATCCGTTCCACCCTGTTGTGGTGCAGTGGTTAGAATGCAGTATTGCAGGGCTAATTCTGCATTCCCACTGTCAGGAGTTCGATCCTGACCCGGCTCAAAGTTGACTCAGCCTTCCATCCTTCCAAGGTGGGTAAAATGAGGATCCAGATTGTTGGGGGCAATAGGCTGACTCTGTAAACCGCTTAGAGAGGGGCTTAAAGCAGTAGGAAGTGGTATATAAATCTAAGTGCTATTGCTATTGCTATTGGACAGCACTCTGACCAATAAAGAGACACAAAGAGGCTTCATGTCCATCCAAAAGAAAATTGGGTCATCTCTTTTTCATGCCTAGTTTATACATTAGTGGTGTTTCCCTGAATTAATATCCATTTGATTTCAGTAGCATATAAATAATAGGCTTGTTATAGTACTTTGGATCTGATATCTTAAAGGTGCTTCAGGGCATGCAGGAGTCACAGGTAGCATCTGCTAGCTTTCTTTAAATGCTTGTGTCTTTTCCAAAGATTGCAAAGATGCCGGTGCTTTAAGGTCAGGCAGGTGTCACCTATATGTTTCTGTGTGCTTCATGGTGTCTTGGGAGCAGTGGTGGGTTTCAGTTTTTTTTACTACTGGTTCTGTGGGTGTGGCTTGGTAGGCATGGCATGGGAAAGTTCCTGTAAAATCTCCATCCCCCCCTCCCCAATCCAGGGGAAGGTTACTGCAAAATCCCCATTTCCTTCCGATCAACTGGGACTTGGGAGGCAGAGAATAGATGGGAGCGGGGCCAGTCAGAATTTTTACTACCGGTTCTCCAAACTACTCAAAATTTCCGCTACCGGTTCTCCAGAACTGGTCAGAACCTGCTGAAACCCACCTCTGCTTGGGAGAATCAGATCCAAAGGGCTGCACTGCCATAGTAAATGCACTTAATAATGGCTTTAGCAAATCCATGGCACTATATAACGCCACTAGCGGTACCATCAACAAAGTGTGTTGCTCATGTGAGAATAGTCCACTATGTGTCCATCCCACATGATCTGATCTGGATGGCATTTTCTCCCCAGGGAAGAAGCCACCACTCTTGCTTAGGGGTCTGCTCCTTCTTGCCCTTGGGTAATGGGCTGACCATTTGTTCTTCCCTGAAGACCCAATGTGACCAAATTGTGCCGTCCAAGAAGGATTTATAGTACCACAAAGTTATACCACTGCCAGGAAAATGAATGAGCCCCGTAATAGCAGTCTGCTCTTCCACCTATTAATAATTAAGTATCTGGCTGCAGGCCTGTCATCTTAATGAGACAACTCCTTCAGCTCTGAAGTGCCAAATGCACGAGTGTTATTTACACGCTTTGCTCTTGACAAGGTTTCTAAATTAGCTTACAACACTGAAAGAATTAGTAAAGTAAGCCTGGTGGAACAGGACAGCAAAACCAAACCACTCTCTTTCTTCCCAAAGCCACCCAAGGAAAATCCTTGGGGTTTCTATGGTACCACTGCTATTGTGGACATCTCCCTGGCTAAAGTAGCTCGTATAATAACATGGGGTTATGAGAATTACCTTGGGAGATATGAGAAAGAGACACAGCCTAGATAAGAGAAAACTCAACCCAGAGGAAGGACGGGTAGAAAAACATCTCAGAAGGTACCTTCCCTAGTTCTTTGGAAAGTAAAAGCAAGGGGAAGGGACAAGAGCTTTCATTCTGTTATTGTTAACAATAAAGTTAGTGTTGGTATTTTACAGGTTTGGTTTTTCTGCCTGCACTACTTGGAAGGGCTGACCTGTGGTGAGATGGAGGGCACTCCTTCTAAAGGGGGATTCGGATTTGGAAGACCATCAGGTGGAACAATATTTGTCAAAACTAGCAGTAATACAGCAAGGTGGGGAGGAGGAAGAGGAGGAGGAGGAAGAAGAAGAAGTCATCAGCATGGCTATATGCCAAAGGTGCATGGAGGAGGAGCAGGAGAGGGAGAGGAAGAGGGGGAGGAGGAAGAGGAGGAGAAGAAGAAAAGAAGAAGAAGAGGAGGAGGAGGAGATCCTTCTCAAGCCAGTATGACACCAGAATGGACACTCTCCTGTGGGGAGCATTAAGGCAGGATTGGAGTGGCCTTGAAAAAGTTTGGCCTTTAGGGACAAAACAAGGTAATGTTTCAGGCCTGTTAGTTGGAGTAGGAGAAAGCTGGTCTCACAGTGACAAATGCTGGTTCAACCCTAGTTAGCTTTCATTACGGGAAAGTTGCAGCAGTAAAAATAATTGTCAAACTTACCATAAGCATCACCAAATCTCCCTCCCTCTCTCCCGTATATCTATTTATCATATTTATATGCCACCCATCTCACAGAAATGTGATTGATTACAAATGATTTCTTGTAAACCTAAAAAGGCTCTTCGTGAGAAAAGCAGCGCCAAGGTGCTTCGAACAGCACCGTTGGTGAGTCTAAAGGCTGAGAATCACTAAGCTGACCTCTAAGCCTGAAGGTTATTTCAAGATTTAGGGGTTTGCCCGCCTAGAACCATTGCCATTGACTAGAAAAGAAAAAAAAAATAATGGAGGGGGGAAATGAGACTGGCATAGGACACTAGAAAAAGAAAGGCGTGTGGGAGTGGTGGTTTGGGGTTAACTTCAGATAACTTGGACATCTCGTTGATTTAAAGAAGACCATTTGATGCATCAGATAGAATGATGAGTCAGTGACATCACTTTGTTGCTAGAAAGCTGCTATTTAATCCTATTTAGCCCAATATTGCAGGGTCGAGCTGAGGATTTTGTGCAATTCCTGCACGATAAAGTCGCTCGGATTCAGGAAGGCTTGGACTCCGACTGGGTGAGTCCGGGGGAGGAGACGAGGGTAGGTCTTGAGAATATTATCTGGGAGGAGTTTGATCCTGTGGCTCCCGAGGATGTGGACAGGGTTCTGGGTAGGATTAGTGCCGCCACATGTTTATTGGATCCGTGTCCCTCCTGGTTGGTACTGGCCTCCCGGGAGGTTACACGAGGCTGGCTCCAGGGGATTATAACTGCTTCTCTGAGTGAGGGTGCCTTTCCCGCCGCCTTGAAAGAGGCGGTGGTGAGGCCCCTCCTCAAGAAGCCTTCCCTGGACCCAGCTGAATTAGTTAACTACTGTCCGGTCTCCAACCTTCGTTTTGTGGCGAAGGTTGTTGAGAGTGTGGTGGCACGACAACTGCCCAGGCACCTGGATGAAGCTATCTATCTAGACCCATACCAGTCGGGCTTCAGGCAGGGGCACAGCACAGAAACGGCATTGGTCACGTTGGTGGATGATCTCTGGAGGGCCCGGGACAGGGGTTGCTCCTCTGTCCTAGTCCTATTAGATCTCTCAGCGGCTTTTGATACCATCGACCATGGTATCATGCTGCAGCGGTTGAAGGGGTTAGGAGTAGGGGGCACCGTTTTGCAGTGGTTCTCTTCCTTCCTCTCCGGCCGCTCGCAGTTCGTGTTGGCAGGGGGGCAGAGGTCGACCTCGAGGCATCTCGCATGGGGAGTGCCACAAGGGTCGGTCCTCTCACCTCTTCTGTTCAACATTTATGTGAAGCCGCTGGGTGAGATCATCCGTGGTTTTGGGGTGAAGTGTCATCTGTACGCTGATGATACTCAGCTGTACATCTCCACCCCAGACCACCCCAACGATGCCCTTGATGTGATGTCTCGCTGCCTGGAGGCCGTGCGGGTCTGGATGGGGAGGAACAGGCTCAGACTCAACCCATCCAAGACCGAGTGGCTGTGGCTGCCGGCGTCCCGATATAGTCAGCAGGTGCCATCGCTGACTATTGGGGGTGAATCTTTGCCCCCCACAGAGAGGGCTCGCAATCTGGGTGTCCTCCTGGATGCACGGCTGTCTTTAGAAGAGCATATGACGGCCGTGGCCAGGGGGGCCTTTTATCAGGTTCGCCTGATCCACCAGTTGCAGCCCTTTCTGGACCGGGACGCCTTGCGCACGGTCACTCATGCCCTTGTCACCTCCCGGCTGGACTATTGTAATGCTCTCTACATGGGGCTCCCCTTGAAGAGCACTCGGAGGCTCCAGCTGGTCCAGAATGCGGCCGCGCGGGTGGTTATGGGCGCACCTCGTTGTGCCCGCGTGACACCCCTCCTGCGCGAGCTGCACTGGCTCCCAGTGGTCTTCCGGGTGCGATTCAAGGTGTTGGTTACCACCTTTAAAGCGCTCCATGGCACAGGACCCGGGTACCTTCGAGACTGTCTTCTGCCACCAATAGCCTCCCACCGACCAGTCCGTTCCCACAGAGAGGGTCTCCTCAGGGTACCATCAGCCAAGTTATGTCAGCTGGCGACACCCAGGGGGAGGGCCTTCTCTGTGGGAGCCCCAGCCCTGTGGAATGAACTGCCCCCGGAAATACGTAAGATCTCCGACCTCCGGGTGTTCCGCTGCACACTGAAGACCCTGTTGTTCCGCCAGGCAGGGCTGTCAATATAATAATTTTAAATTGGGGTATTTTAATTTTGGGGGTTTTAAATCGGCCAAATCTATTTAATTATTTTAATTTTTAATTATTGTTGTGTCTTGTGTTTTTAAATTGGCTGTACACCGCCCTGAGTCCTTCGGGAGAAGGGCGGTATAGAAATAAAATTATTATTATTATTATTATTATTATTATTATTATTATTATTATTATTATTATTATTAATATATAGATCTGCATTTCATGCTATGCAAAAGAGGGTGGGGTTTGGGGGTTGTTGTTTTTTTTTAGCTTTTGTGCATTAACCCCACCAACTACTTCTTAGCAGTGGGAATCACAAAGTCTCTTCTGCACCGTTGCATGATCTGCAACTTATCAATAAGAATAGTTCTCCATCGAAAGCAAGTGCTTCAAATCCCAGGCTGCCATTCTCCCTGCCGCATTTTGGATTAGCCTGACAAGGGGGATATGTTTTGTTTTTAATTTTTTTTTTTTTTTTTTTTTTTTTGCCAACTAAACCAGAAATATTATTCTGAACAGCTGGGAAGCAGACCTGTGCGAGGAGGATGAGTGGATAGGTGAGATCAGTCCTGCATGATGGATTATTAATCATGTGGAATATAGTCAGAATTATTTTCACATCTATCTGCTGGAAATGCTGTTGTAACTTCCTAGCACAGCCAGGAAAGCAGTATGCTTGCTAGGAGTATGCTGACGTGGCTGCTAATGTTCCTCATGTTTAAGATTTAAAAATACTTTTGATATCAGCAAACCTGGAACATCCGACATGACTGAGTATATGTCACAGACATAAGCTTAAGCAACCCTATCAGGGTTCTGATTTAAAACTCATTTATCATTCCACCTCTCCAGGGGTGAAATCCAGCAGGTTCTGACAGGTTCTGGAGAACCGGTAGCAGAAATTTTGAGCAGTTTGGAGAACCAGCAAGTACCACCTCTGGCTGGCCCCACAGTGGGGAGGGAATGGGGATTTTGCAGTATCCTTCCCCTGGAGTGGGGTGGGAATGGAGATTTTGCAGTATCCTTCCCCTGCCACGTCCACCAAGCCACACCACGCTCACCAAGCCATGCCCATAGACCCGGTAGTAAAAAAATTTAGATTTCAACACTGGCCTTATCTATCTATCTACCTACCTACCTACCTACCTATCATCTATCTATCTATCATCTATCTATCTATCTATCTATCTATCTATCTATCTATCTATCTATCTATCTATCTTTATTTCTTTCTATCTATCTATCTATCTATCTATCTATCTATCTATCTATCTATCTATCTATCTATCTATCTATCTATCTATCTTATCCATCCATCCATCCATCCATCCATCCATCCATCCATGGTTTCTATCTTCTCCTTACCAGTATTTTTTCAACTGAACTCCCATACATAGTACTTCATCAGGGTAGCAATAGCACTTAGACTTATATACCGCTTCATAGTGCTTTACAGCCCTCTCTAAGCAGTTTATAGAGTCAGCCTATTGCCCCCAACAATCTGGGTCCTCATTTTACCCACCTCAGAAGGATGGAAGGCTGAGTCAACCTTGAGCCTGCTGAGATTTGATCTGCCAAACTGCTGGCAGCTGGGGATCAGCAGAAGTAGCCTGCAGTACTGCACTCTAACCACTGCGCCACTGCGGCTCTTATAGGGTAGATTTTAGTCATGCTTAAAGAACAATCACTGCATGGCTACCTGTCCAATATCTTCCCTTCCCTGTCCAGAAATATCTTCCCTTCCCTGTCCAGAAATATCTTCCAGAACAAATTCCTGGAAAGAACCCCCCCCCCAAAACCTATTTTATCCATCTTCTAAAGGCACCTGCTGAATGAAGATACCCCAATTTAACTTTTCTGTAATTATATTCCTGCAGTTTGTTGTGGCCTACTACTGCTTGTTCTAAGACTGGCCAACCATCTTATATGGATTATAGCAGGAGTCTCCAACCTTGGCAACTTTAAGCCTGGCGGACTTCAAATCCCAGAATTCTGGGAGTTGAAGTCCGCCAGGCTTAAAGTTGCCAAGGTTGGAGACCCCTGGACTATAGGACAAAACAGATGCTGAAGATTTCTAGAAGAAGACTGAGGTTGGGCCACTGCCGGATCTTAATTTACCAATATGGAATATTAGTTCATCTCTAGGAATTTGCAGAGGAATTATCCACCTATATTTTGTTACCGAGGAGGTCCCAGATATCATTTTGCCTTGGTCCTCCTTTGGTCCTGAGCCTGGTTGGAGACACCTGAGTGAAATGCAGAAGCAACTCAGCCCCATGCCACTTCTTTGGAGTGAATAGACTAAGTGGAAAAAACGCCTTATGAACAAAAACATAGACCGTATCAAAATAAAGAAAAGTAAGTTTTAAAAAATACTTTTCTCATAATTCAGATGTTTTTCACCTGCTGTCATTACCACATAAGCAGCAGGACAAAACACTGACAGCTCCACATTCATGGAACAAAGGAAGACTGACAGAACATTAGATCATGGTGTTACATTGGCTTAGGGAAAGGTAGCTATGGGCAACTATTATGGCTCCAAGACGTTTGTGCACACAAATGCAGCCAATGAGAAAAGCAAAACCTTGCTCTCCGATCTAAAATCATCTTCCTGATTCAAGGAATTTACAGGGAGATATTACCTATCGGCTTGCTATCAAACCTAGTTCAGGCTTATGATAACCTGCAGGCAGAAGCACTCCTCAGCCCTGCTTTTGTAGAGCTAACTTTTCGAACAGTTACAGTTACGGTAACAGAGTTGGAAGGGACCTTGGAGGTCATCTAGTCCAACCCCCTGCTCACGCAGGAGACCTGTACTAGGGATTGGAACCGCCGAACTGCCAACCTTTCTGATCAACAAGCTCAGTGTCTTAGCCACTGAGCCACCTAGTCAAGCTTTCAACATGCTTTCTTGATGTATATGCATGGCCATCTGCTTGGGGGCACGTCTGGCACACAGAGATTGGGAGTTTCATTTGAAAGACGGAAATAAATTAAATCCATCAGGCATTTTCCTACAGGAGGAGTAATTCCAGGGAAGCCCCAGTTGAGCAGCCACTGGAACTGATATTGCAAAATGATCATCATCCAGTGTGGGGGGATAGTCTCTCTCTTTTTATTCTGCTCTTCTTGCTGTCAGTTCAGGCCAGGCCGCTGACTTCTCTGCCTGCGTTTAGCTCATTATAACAAGAGTACTGGATATGTGATAAAGGTTCTTTCTAGTTCTGGAGGGCCATCCCTACACAGGAGGAGGTATCTACCAATGCTTTGTCTTGCTGAAAATGTGATAATAGCAATAGCACATAGACTTACTGTGTATACCGCTTCACAGTGCTTTTACAGCCCTCTTTAAGCAGTTTACAGAGTCAGCCTATTGCTCCCAACAATCTGGGTCCTCATTTTAGCCACCTCGGAAGGATGTTAAGGCTAAGTCAACCTTCAGCCTGGTGAGATTTGAACTGCCAAATTGCAGTCAGCCAGCAATCAGCAGAGGTAGCCTGCAGTACTACACTCTAACCACTGCGCCACCAAAGCTCATAATACAAGGATAATAATGTTGGATATAGAACTCCTTTTCACATTTGCCAGTCCTCTCTGGATTAGACATCAGTTGCACACATTTCTATATAGAGATGTTTGCATGACCAACTGTGAAGATTACTAACAATTTTTGGTGTGTGTGTGTGTGTGCGTGTGTAGATAAGGTCACTATATATCACTATCACCTTTATCTCTCTCAAATGTCCTTCCTTCCTTCCTTCCTTCCATCCATCCATCCATCCATCCATCCATCCATCCATCCATCCATCCATCTTGCCTTTCTTCAAGAACTCAAGATGATGTACACAGTACTTTCTCCTCCAATTTTATTCTATAGTAACAAATCTGTGAGGCATGTTAGCTAAAAAGAGTATCTTTGTTCCATAGCATATTTAGTTGCTTATTGAATTGATCCATTTTCTTGATTTGCCCAGTAAATTAAACTAGGAAACCTAAGAGGCTGCCCAACATATTAAGACATTAAAAAAGCTAATGAGGAACAACTTTAGCAAGCATGAATACAACTGATCCAATCTGTTTAAGCATGATGAGTGAGTGCAGCCACTGGCCATTTCAGAGTTACCCAGTCAGCTGTTCTTGAAGCTGGGTCTCCCAGATGTACTCCAACCTCTAGCCATTGCCTCTTTGCCACACTTTGAATGCACAAGGTGACAAATTCCATGCCACAGTTGACTCTCCTTCATGGGAATCTATGGAGCATAATAGCCCATTTGGTTGTACTATAGTTTCATTTATGCATATTCTCAGTCCAGATGTGCCAAGACTGCAACAGATTGAATTCTAGAAGGTGGGGTTCCTTCTGGAAAGGATAATTTTGGGCAAAGAACACTCAAAAAAGACACCCTCATCTTTGGAGATTTCAAAATGCATTTTCTTAATAACCTTTTGAATAACTTTATGGTAGAATTGTTCTATTGCAGTCCTTATATTGCAAATAAGGGGGCTGAGACGTAGCTATCCTGAATCCATTGCACAAGGCTATGGCAGAGAAAAGAGAGTCCAGCAAGTAGCTGCATGAACTCAGCAATAGACGTTGGCCAAATCATGCCCAGTCCAATCTAAATTGGTATATAAATTGGAAATAAATAAATAAATAAATAATAAATCTGATACAAGTTTGTATAGAAGAGAGACTTGCTTAAATCCATGGAAGTTGTTTGCAAGAAATTGACTTTAGATTGCAATCTCCCTTATTTTTGTAAAATATCTGGGCTTGTGCTTTCTGTGTTGGACATGAAGGGAATGGCATCTGCCTTAATCTTTGGGTAGCATGTGATTTAAACAAAAGCATAAATCAGACAACTCACTTACTGGCTGCATTTCTTAACCTGGATACTAAATCAGCCCATTTTCCTGAATTTGTAAATATATTGAGCCATATAGAATGATGTAAGCAGAGCTGTTCCCCCCTCTTCCCCACTCCATTACCAAGCTTAGCATGTTTGAATGAATGCAACTGCTAGGACTATTACTGCTTAACCTGATGAAGAGTGCTATGAGATGCTGAAAAACTTAGAAAAAGTTCAAAGACTCTATAATTGTCTGGTGTTGACTTAGAAGGGATAATGTCCAAAACCCTGAGCAATGTGCAGTTAGTGAAATATTGATGCAGTTGGTGAAATAAAGTTGGATGAAAAGTGATGACATTGCTGCAGAACTTACATAGCGAGTGATGGCAGAGAAATTTACCTCTTCGTGGCTTAATTAGAATTTGTGTTGCCTAGCAAGGTTAGAGCATTCTGCAAATAATCTGATCTTTCCTCTGTCTGGAAAGCAGCACAGACTGTACTTTTAATAGTAAGAATCTCCAGTTTGGGATCATCTTTAATTTTCCTTCTTAAAATACCTACCATCTAAATTTGGTTACTGGTACACTAGGTCAGAAGTTAATAAATACAGACACAGCTCCAAAACTCTGCCAGACTCAGTGAGTGTTCTCCTCCAAGTGAGTTTTGACTTAGCCTCAGTGTTCGACATGCAGAATGGGAATAATAGTGAAATAGTGCACATGACTCTTCTGAGAGCAAAGAGAACAAAGACTTCAGCACACTTTAGATCTGTATATTGTATTCCCACGAATACATACATCACTATACTGTAGCCTCCATCAGTTTTCTTAATGACTACAGAATTAATATTATTTTCTGAGCCCAACTAATTTAGATAGGGGAAAGTTTCTGCTTACTAATCATGCATAGAGCAATAAACTTACTTTCTCCTTCTAGAGGAGAACACTCCATTATCCACACGCAAAACAATTAGACAAGTTGCTCAGCAGAGAAAGCATTCCGATACTCACGTTTCAAGATATTTCGTCTTTCAAGCTCCTCAACAGCTGGTCTTTGGCTCAATCGCCTGCGAAAGAAAATCAAGATGACGTTTTGAACCATTGTCTTTGGTTTGTCAGATCTTCTTCTTTTTTTCTTTCTTTCTTTCTTTCTTTTTTTTTCAGTTGCTCAAGTCCACTTTGTCCTGAGACCAATCAGAGTTGGCTTTTAGAGTTAGGTCATGAGCTGGAATCAAAGGCACTCGGTCTGCCTTCAGAGAACTTTCTCTGTTTCATCCCAAACAAAAGCAAGAAAGTTCTTGGCTAAACAGAGGATAGTTATTTCTGTAGTTGGCTTCACTGACCCATATATTTCCCTGACTCTTGGCAGACAAAAAGAAAAACTAGGAATATGGCATCAAGCATCAGGAGGAACTTCTGTTCATCTTTCCTTTTTTAAAAAATAAAAATGAATAAAAATACTTTTTTTTTTCCTGCCAGTTTTGTCTGCAGTGGGTTGTTTCCTTAATTAGTTATCCCCCCCCCCGTAATATATGTCAGGACAGCATTGCTCTTTAGCAGAAGATAATTCGGATTGTGTGAGCAGGTGATTCCTTGATCAAAAACTGTGACAGCGATGCCTGCTAACGCGCTGCATATAATAGCTGCGCCTGTGTGAGAGAGAGAGAGTGTGTGTGTATGTGGAGCAGCACACAGCATCACGAAGCATCTACTTGTAATGTTTGTAAGGCCTCCCCTTTTACTAGAGCCTCCGGATTGCCTCTGCGGGATCAGATGATCACAGCCACTGTGATTGGATCCTGAATCCCCAATGAGACTACAACCCACCCCTCCTCCCTCAATCCCAGGGATATGCTCTGTAATATCTAATCTATAATCTCACAAGTCCATCTTCTGTCCCGGCAGAGGCTTTTATGGGGGTTAATGGGTAGGGGTTTAAACTGCAGCCTGGGAAACGCTAAATATATCAATGAACAATGGAATAGAGAAGAAGAGAAATAAAAGAGGGAAGGAGGCAAAGAAAGAAGTAGTGGAACTGACCAAAAGCTCAGGTTGGTTTGCTGGTGTGCCAAAAAAAATAAGGACATTGGTTCACAAGCAAATGCATGAAATCTTTCCTTTATCCGATAAGCAAACAAGCTCTGCTAATGTTGATAAAACAAAAGGGGAAGTTGGAAGAGTTACTAGGTAAAGGTAAAGATTCGCCTGGCACATACGTGCTACTCGTTCCCGACTCTAGGGGGCGGTGCTCATCTCCGTTTCAAAGGTGAAGAGCCAGCACTGTCCAAAGACATTTCCATGATCATGTGGCCGGCATGACTCAACGCCAAAGGCGCATGGAACGCTTTTACCTTCCCACCAAAGGTGGTCCCTATTTTTCTACTTGCATTTTTTACCTGCTTTCAAACTGCTAGGTTGGCGGAAGCTGGGACAAGTAAAGGGAGCTCACCCTGTTACGCAGCACTAGGGATTCGAACAGCTGAACTGCTGACCTTTCGATCAACAAGCTCAGCATCTTAGCCATTAGGCCATCGCATCCCTCCTCGGAAGGGTTACTAGGTGGGCACAAAATGATGTATGAACGGCAAAACAGATGGAAGGGTGGGCCAAAAAGAGCGGGGAAAAACATATTGTATTTCTACAGTATTACAAATGAAATATTAGAGAAATAATATGGACGAATACTACATAAAACAAAATATTTATCCTTTTATCGCAGTCTATGTGATTAGACAGAGATCCACTCCTACTGGAAGAGAGTGACTATTTTGTAGATTCTTTCTTCCCGGATGTCCCTGATCCACAAGGGAGTTGGGAGATTCCTACCCAGAGCAGCACTTGAGTTAGTTAAAGAATGATGGGATCAAGGCATTAGAGAATCAGTTGTACCTTCAACGTGAAGTTTCTGGATATCAACTCTGCTTTTTGAACAGAAAGAGGTGACCGGAAATCAACCCATCAAAATTAAGTGGTATAGGGATTTATTTCTAAATATATTGTATCATTCCCCCCCCCCATTTCTCCCTGTGTGGGAGAGAGAGAGGGAGGGAAAGAGGGAGAGAGAGAAAGAGAGAGAGAGAAGCTTATTGGACTTATATGGACACCTATCTCATACAGTGACTCTAGGTGGCTCACTATACAAGTAGTCCTCGACTTATGACCACAATTGAGCCCAACATTTTGGTTGCTAAGCAAAACAGATATTAAGTGAGTTTTGCACCATTTCTTTGCCAAAGTTCTTAAGTAAATCACTGCAGTTGTTAAGTTAGCAATACGGTTGCTAAGTGAATCTGGCTTCTCCATTGGCTTTGCTTGCCAGAAGCTCCCAAAAGGAGATTTCATGACCCCAGGAATATTGCAACCCTCATAAACATGAGCCAGTTGCCAAGCGTCTGAATTTTGATCACCTGACCATGGGGAGGCTGCCATGGCCATTAAGTGTGAAAAACGGTCATAAGTCACTTTTTTCAGTGCCATTATAACTAAAAATGGCCACTAAATGAACAGTTGTAAATCAAGGAATACTCGTAATCCGTAAAACAGTTAAAAGCCTAGCCCTCCATCCTAGTCCAATGTGTGATCTATCCTGAAGATCAGCAATTCAGCACAAGGAAGTTTGAATCAAGGCTTCTCCAATTTGGAATTTATGTCCTATAACCCCCCCTTATTAGAAGAAAACTCATCATACTGTTGATGGGAATATCCATATAATGTATTCATGTATTCCATAGTAGAGAATGAATATATATATTCATTCTCTACTGTGAATATATGATTTTTATTTTATTTTATTTTATTATTTTTATAAAGTAGATAAATGTATCTAATTAAGGAAATTAAGGGGATTAATTAACTAATTAAGGGAATTAAGCCTTGCAATAATATTCCCATCTTTACTCTGACATTTAGCGGCAAAATTTTGGGGTGCCCTGTGGGTTTAAATGTCGTTCATGTGTTACAGGTTGTTCATCTCTACTCAAAAGAGCAAGTTCCCATCATTATGGAATTATATGGAAAGTAAGTGTGTGTGTGTGTGTGTGTGTGTGTGTGTGTGTGTGAATGTATGTGTTTGTGTGTGTGTGTGTGTGTGTGTGTGTGACGCCTTAAAAGGCAGAAAATAGCTATCTGAGTCTCCCAGAGAGCAACACAGAGTTGCAGTTTGTCAGCAGAAAAAAGGCCCAGAAACTTGTGAATGAGATTTCACAGAACCAGGGCTATAGAACAACTTAGCTTACGTAGGTAAAACCTGGCTAGAAAGAATATGCACATAAAAGCCTATGAAAAAGAAAAAGACACATTGTACCTTTACAGGGAGGATATCTGAGAAGTGGGTGTGGCTCACTGATGACGCCTTAAAAGGCAGAAATAGCTATCTGAGTCTCCCAGAGAGCAACACAGAGTTGCAGTTTGTCAGCAGAAAAAAGGCCCAGAAACTTGTGAATGAGATTTCACAGAACCAGGGCTGTAGAACAGCTTAGCTTACGTAGGTAAACTAGAAAGAATATGCATATATATATATGCATGTGTGTGTGTGTGTATGTATGTATGTGTGTGTATATATATATTAAAATTTTATTTTACTAAGCTTTCATCAGCCATCTGCTGACATCGTCAGAGTATTAAACTACCATTACAGAGATCTCTGCCTTATATACCATTTATATATATACACATATATTAATATATATGACTTTGGCTTCCAGGACTTTGCTCCTGGAAGCACGAAGCCGAGAACACCAGCCTGAAGATGACGAATGAGACTTCGTCGAGACATCGCCAAGACACTTCCAATTTTACGTGGGAGAAGACCCGAATAACCAAAGACCTACATATATATATATATATTCATTCCTAGGCTCGGGAATGTGGATGGAGTATATATATTTATATGTATTTATACTGTATATAAATATAAATATATTATATACACTCACACTAGACTGATAGATAGATAGATAGATAGATATAGATACATACATACACACACACATATATACACATGTATACATATACATACATACACATACATACATACACACACACACACACAAACATATATACTCCATTCACATTGCCAAACCTAGGAATAAACTGGAACATTGAATTGTGCTGAAATCTGCATTTTTCACCAAAGTCTCAGCTCAAAAATGAGTATATCATCAGAAAAAGTCAATTCAGGAGAAATATGTGTATTAAAAAGCCTTCTATTAGATAAAATCACTTACAGAAATTGCCTATTAGGAAGTGTGCATAGACAATGGTATAAAATTAAAAGAAATGCATGCTAATATACATTTGGGTTTTTCTGCTGACGCACAGGGGGAAAAAATGCAACGTGATGCAGAAATAAGATCAAACTTCCATGTAGGAAAAATGAACTTGCTATTTTGTTCCTATCAAGGAATCTGAAGAACCCCAAGACAATTGTACGCCTCGACATTTCAAAGTTTCCCCAAAGCCAAATCATTGCGTCCCCCCAAATCAAAATTTTAAAAAAATGAAAATTTCCTCAAAAGTACTTACTGGTAGTAAAAAGAAAACCCAGTCATACTTGTTAAATCTAGGACCTCCCATTCACACATGCAAGTCAACCCTTAAAAGCGATTAATGTTTGTCCAATTCTGGTCAATGGGACTTTGACAAAGTGTTAATAATACTACCACTTCATTTTACTCCTTCTCAGCAACAGCACTACCTCACTTGACTGGTGGGAATGATGGGAGCTGCAGTCTAAAACACACTAAGGGCACTACTTTGGGCCAATCACCAGGAGACTGTTAGTTCTAGTCCCGCCATAGGCATGACAGCTGACTGGGTGACTTTGGTCCAATCACCAGGAGACTGTTAGTTCTAGTCCCACCTTACGTATGACAGCTGACTGGGTGAGTTTGCGCCAATCACCAGGAGACTGTGACTTCTAGCCCCTCCTTAGGCATGAAAGCATCTAGGTGACCTTCAGCTCTTGCTCAGTCCAGTCTATCTCACAGGGTTGTTGTGAGGAAAATAGGAGGAGGAAAGAATATTAGGTATGTTTGCTGCCTTGAGTTATTTATAAAAATAATAAAGGTGGGATCAAAATAAACAACTCTTGGAACAGCTAAGTGACCTTTGATGGCAATCCAGAGATTTTCTGATAATGTTGCCCCTTTTCCCAAAGAACCAGAATTGGTTTTAGGGCCACCTTCACATGCTCAAGCTGGTTATTAAACTTCTCAAATATCAACTATCCACCTGTATGGGCTTTCCACACCTAGACTGTTAAAAAATCTAACCCAGGTTAGTGCAAACCACGCTTTGTATGCTATACAAACGGACTCCACTTACAACAGTCAGTTTAGTGACTGTTCAAAGTTACAACATTACTGAAAAATGTGACTTATGGCCATTTTTCACACTTACGACGGTGGTGGGTTGCAAAGCGTGTGACCGAAGAGGCGATCGCGCGCAAAGCGTGCACACAAAGAGAATCGGTAGAAAAGCCGGCTAGAACCCACCCCTGCTGCACATGCTGAATCACCAAGAGTTTAGAAATAGTCCAACAGAAGTCTGCCACAGTCCTTTGGATAAGGCTGGTAAACACCCACCTTTATCTTCTTTGATATTCTGCCAAAGACCTAATTGGCAATTAACTTGGCAACACCACATGGAAACACAGAGTCAAAAATGGAGCTTCAAAGTACAAACCGACACCATCCACAACGTTGCTTCCTGCAAAGGTTCACATTTGTTTGTTCTTCCTTTATGTCTTATGGGAGGGGCCAATCATCTCCAAGCCTTACTCCCGAGTCGACCCTTTTGTTTTAACTGTTCTTGCCTTCTGGCAGCTCTGCGCATGCGTGCACTAGGAACAGGCTCCCCCTGTTCCTCTGCCTCTCTGATGTCTGACTCTGGAGGCTCCGGAGTCCGCACATAACTCCCCGATGGCCCTGGCCCCATCTCTGCCTCCGATGCAGAGCCCTCGTCCAAGCTTTCCCCAGACTTCAGGACTGGCCCATGTTCCTCCCCAGCCTCCTCACTGTCCGACTCTGCTGCCAGCTCCACAGGCTGCTGGCAGACCACAACACCTCCATCTCAAGGTGGAGAAAGGAAAGCCGTGTCCTAATCTCTTCTTGAGGATAAAGGTTTGGTGTTTTTACATACAGTAAGCCTCAGAGCCTATCATATTTCATAAACACACATTTACACCTAAGCTCAATTTTATGCAACACCCACGGAAACATCCTAGAGATGTTTGTCATAATCTTATTTCAGTACCTTGAAAAATTCTTGGGGAAAAAAATAACAGAAACAAAACTTAGGCTCCCCTTCTCCTTGGAAAATAAATATAATTTACTTTTCTGCCCACTCACCTCAGGGTATATTCCCTGTGAATCCCCTTTGGCACAACAGAATTTCAAATTTATAAACATGTCTAGATATGCTAAATCCAGAATCACAGTTATTCCAATAGACCCTGATAAAATATGCATGAGTACAAACAGTTAACTGTTTAAATTATGGGTGCAATTTCCAAAATGTATTGGGGGGGGGGGGCTACACCAGAGGTGGGATTCAAATAATTTAACAACCGGTTCTCTGCCCTAATGACCAGCTGGGTGGGCGTGGCCATGGTGGATGTGGCCAAGGGTGTATGACAAGCAGCACTCAGCCTCCTGCACCCCTCTGCGAGCACAAACGGGCCACGGAGAGCCACCGCTCCCCCTGCACCCAGTTTTGGGCCTATTAGGCCTCCCTGCAGCATCCTGGGAGCAAAAATGGGCTGTGGGGGGAGGCAGCGCTGCACCCCCCCCATGCACCCCATTTTGGGCCTAGTAGGCCTTCCTGCACTTATCTGGGAGCCAAAACAGGGTGCATGGGGACTCCTGGAAGGGGCGGGGCAGGAAGGGGCAGAGCCAGCCAGCAATTTAACAACTGGTTTGCCTGAACTGGCTGAATCCCACCACTGGGCTACACCATTGGATGAACCAATGTTGGGTCTAGTAATTAAGGCACTAGGCTAGAAGACATGAGATGGTGATTTTTAGTCCCACCTCAGGCAGGAAACCCAGCTGGGCGACTTTGCAATAGTTCCTCCCTCTCAGTCCAGTTCATAACACAAGGTTACTTTTGTGAGGAAAATAGAAAGAGAAAGGTGTTTTATGTATTTTTATTTATGAAGACCTCCAAGGTCCCTTCGAACTCTGTTATTCTGTATGTTTGCCACCTTGAGTTACTTATAAAGTAACAAAGGTGGGATAAAAACATTTAATAAATATATAAACATCTAATTAAAAATAAATAAAAACCACAGGCCTGGAAAAGGCCACTGAACTCTCTTCAGCTCCGTGGAAGAATCTAAATCAGGGGTGTGAAACTCGTGTTGTCACGGTATCGTTACGTGACATATCACGACTTTTTTCGCTAAACTGGGCATGGGCGTGGCCAGCGCATGATGCATCTGGCCCGCGCACCATGAGTTTGACACCCCTGATCTAAATTGAATTTTACCCAACAGAGGACTTTTGATTGAACATATCTGGTGAAGGATGTGTTCAGAGGATGACCCACCTTTCTGAATAATTGGCACCACTACTTCTCTGCTCTTATGGTTAGGAAGTTTCCCCCCCCCATAATCTTGGGCCCTGCACACTAAACCTAAACACAGCTGTCTGCAATTACTGCTGGTTCGAATCTCTCCAAGGCTCAAGGTTGACTCAGCCTTCCATCCTTTCTAAGGTAGGTGAAATGAGGACTCAGTTTGTGGGGGCAATAAGCTGACTTTGTATAAATATACAAAAGTATGAAGGCTATTGCTTAATGCATTGTAAGCTGCCCTGAGTCTCCGGAGAAGGGCAGCATATAAATCAAATTTAAAAAAAAAATTTAAAAAAATTCTTTCATCCTTGTGCCTTTTAAATATTTGAAGAACATATCATCCCTCAATCTTTTCTCAGGCGCATCCAGTTCCTTCAATCCCATTCCTTGTTTCCTAATCATTCTTGTTGCTCTTCTTTGAACCAGTTCCAGTTCATTTGAATCCATTATGAGCCGTGGTGGCTAGAGTGCAGTACTGCAGGGTACTTTTGCTGACTGCCGGCTGACTGCAATTTGGCAGCTTGAATCTCACCAGGCTCAAGGTTGTGTGTGGGAGGGGTAGATATGGCGGGAGCAGGGGGCCATATCATGTTAAGGGAGCACGCACCCGCTGTCTTCAAGCGGTAGAGTGCTCCGGCCCCCAAGGCTCCACCCGTTCTCCAGGTAGTACAGACCTTCAGGGCCCGGGCCTTCGTCTGATGTTGTGCAATGCCAGGTCTGTAGTAAATAAAGCCCCCCTCATCTGTGATCTTGTTTACGAGGGGGGAGCGGACCTGGCGGGTATTACGGAGACCTGGTTGGGCCCAGAGGGAGGGGTCCCTCTGGTAGAAATGTGCCCACCAGGTTTCCACGCATTCCATCAGCCAAGGTCACAGGGGAGGGGCGGGGGAGTAGCGGTTATTATTAGAGAAGGCCTTAGGCCGAGGGAGACCACTGTACCTCAGACAGCTGGTTGTGAGTCCCTCCTTGTGAAGTGGGGCCACGGGGTTCAGATGGGTTTGCTGATCACGTACCTGGCTCCCTGCCACGTGGCGGCAGCCCTGCCCGAGCTACTCAACGTTATTGCCGCGGTGGCGGTTGATACCCCCAGACTTATGGTCATGGGGGATTTCAACCTGCCATCCGTGGGTGAGGCGTCTGAGGTGGCTCGTGAGTTCATGGCTTCCATGACGGCCATGGACCTGACCCAACTAATTCATGGCCCTACGCACACTGGGGGAAACACACTGGACTTGGTTTTTGTCTCTGGACAGTGGTTGAGTGATCTCGAGATAGGGGATATAGGGCTGCTGGAGCCCTGGATCGAGTCGTGCCTTTGTGGCCTCTGACCCGGCGCCGATCTCGCCTGGCTCCTTGGTTCACCGAGGAGCTGAGGGAGATGAAGCTCCGGAAAAGACGCCTAGAGAGCTGTTGGAGGGCTAGTCTTTCTGAATCTGACCGAACACTGGTAAGATCTCATATTAGGAGTTACCTAGTGGCGATAAAAGCAGCAAAATGTACTCATTTTACTGCTCTTATTGCGTCATCAGATAATCGCCCGGCCACCCTGTTTAGGGTGACCCGCTCCCTGCTCCACCAGGAAGCGCGGGAGGACCCCTTGGAGGGAAGAGCCGAGGATTTTGTTCAGTATCTGTATGACAAAATCACTCAGATTCGAGCAGGTCTGGACTCTGACGGGATAGATCCAGCGAGGGTGATGGAGACAGGTCTTGAGACTGTTATCTGGGATGAGTTTGATCCTGTGACCCCAGATGACGTGGACAGGATTCTGGGTAGATTGAACGCGACCACATGTTTGTTGGACCCGTGTCCCTCCTGGTTAGTGCTGGCTTCCTGAGAGGTGACGCGAGGCTGGCTCCAGGGGATTATAAATGCTTCCTTGGGTGAGGGTGTCTTTCCCGCCGCCCTGAAAGAGGCGGTGGTAAGGCCTTTCCTGAAGAAGCCTTCCCTGGACCCGGCAGTATTGGCTAATTATCATCCAGTCTCCAACCTTTGCTTCGTTGCGAAGGTTGTTGAGAGTGTGGTTGCGCGACAGCTACCCCAGTACCTGGATGAAGCGTCGTATCTAGATCCGTTCCAGTCGGGCTTCAGACCTGGGTACAGCACGGAAACGGCATTGGTCGCGTTGGTTGATGATCTCTGGAGGGCTCGGGACAGGGGTTGTTCCTCTGTCCTGGTCCTGTTAGACCTCTCAGCGGCTTTTGATACCATCGACCATGGTATCATGCTGCACCGGCTGGAAGGGTTGGGGGTGGGAGGCACCGTTTTACGGTGGTTCTCCTCCTTTCTCTCTGACCGGTCGCAGTTTGTGTTGACAGGGGGGCAGAGATCGACCCCGAGGCCCCTTATATGTGGGGTGCCGCAGGGATCGGTTCTCTCGCCCCTTCTGTTCAACATTTATGTAAAGCCGCTGGGCGAGATCATCCGTGGTTTCGGGGTGAAGTACCATCTGTACGCTGACGACACCCAGCTGTACATCTCCACCCCGGACCACCCCAACGATGCCCTTGAAGTGATGTCCCAGTGCCTGGAGGCCGTATGGATCTGGATGGGGAGAAACGGGCTCAGGCTCAACCCATCCAAGACCGAGTGGCTGTGGTTTCCGACGTCCCGATATAGTCAGCTGGCACCATCGCTGGCTATTGGGGGCGAATCATTGGCCCCCACGGAAAGGGCTCGTAGCTTGGGCGTCCTCCTGGACTCACGGCTGTCTTTAGAAGAGCACTTGACGGCCGTGACCGGGAGGATTTTTCATCAGGTTCGCCTGATTCGCCAGTTGCGTCCCTTTCTAGATCGGGACTCGTTACGCACAGTCACTCATGCCCTCGTCACCTCTCGTCTGGACTATTGTAATGCTCTCTACATGGGGTTCCCCTTGAGGTGCACCCGGAGGCTCCAACTGGTGCAGAGTGCGGCCGCGCGGGTGGTTATGGGAGCAACATGGAGCTCCCATGTAACACCTCTCCTGCGCGAGCTGCACTGGCTCCCGGTGGTCTTCCGGGTGCGCTTCAAGGTTCTGGTTACCACCTTTAAAGCGCTCCATGGCTTAGGACCTGGTTACTTACGGGACCGCCTACTACCATCAACAGCCTCCCACCGACCAGTACGCTCCCACAGAGAGGGGCTCCTCCAGGTGCCGTTGGCCAAACAATGTCGGCTGTCGGCCCCTAGGGGGAGAGCCTTCTCTGTGGGGGCACCGACGCTCTGGAATGAGCTCCCCCCAGAGATACGGAGGATTCCGGATCTGCGCATCTTCCGCCGCGAGCTGAAGACACTTTTATTTCATCAAGCTGGCCTCGCCTAAATCTTCTCCCTTTTAAATGTAAATTTAAAATTTTTAATGTATTTTAAAATATGGGTATTTTAAATTATGGGTATTAATTCGGCCAAATTTATTTAATTCATTTTATTCGATTTTAAATTTTGTATATCTATGTGTTTTATTTCATGGCTGTGCACCGCCCTGAGTCCTTCGGGAGTAGGGCGATATAGAAATTCAATAAAATAAATAAATAAATAAAATAAGGTTGACTCAGCCTTCCATCCTTCCGAGGTGGGTAAAATGAGAACCCAAATTGTTGGGGGCAATACGCTGACTCTGTAAAACCGCTTAGAGAGGGCTGTAAAGCACTGTAAAGTGCTATTGCTATTGGTATTATAAAGTGTGGGTTCCAAAACTGACATAAAACTCAAGCTAGGGGTGGACCAAGCATAATTGAGTGGCATGGTCCCTCCCCATGATTTAGGAACTATAGCTTGGTTGGCAAAAACAAAAATTACAATTAGTTGCTTTTTCATTTTGTTTGTTTGCTGTTATATTGCACAGCTAGATGATACTGGGAAATAGGTTGAACCAGACAGTCTCAAAGATCCCTTCCTAAAATCTCTGTTGTCACTGATGGGAAAATTAGTTATAATGCTGAAAATATCTCAGAAGAGATTTTCCTCAGCAGTACAGCAGGGGATGGGTGCATATATTTAATCTCATAATGATTTGTTCTCTTTCCCATAGCTATTATTATTGTTATTATTATTATTACTACTACTACTACTACTACTACTACTATTATTATTATTATTATTCATTTTTTAAAAGATGCATACATTAAATGTAAGTATTTATTTAACAATCAATCCAGTCCACTGCTTTGTATATATCCATGATGAACCATTCCATGCGGAATACAGAAATGGCAGAAACCTTTTTTTATGGGTGAATTCCAAATATTATACTATAATACTTTGATTGTACATATGTCCTCCCCCACACACAGAGACACTCAAAAATTAAACCTGTTAATTTTGTTCTGTGCAAATTATTTTCTAAGCTCAGAAATCAAAGGACTGTCCCTGAACTATTTAACATTCAGTATAGAACAAGATGTCCTTACCTCAGTTTCTTATTTTTTTAAAAAAAATTAAGGCATCAAAATCAGAAAAGAGACGGCAAATGAAAGAAAAACTAAAAAAGAAGCATGGAGGGAGAAATATTGTCACTATTCCTGACCATCACATACTTTTTCTCTGAGATCAGTATGTTCTCTGACAGGAAAGAACTACAAAGGAGGCTATTTAAAAAACTCCTGGAAGCGCCAGGTAGAAAAACATAGTTACAGAACTGATTTTTTTTTTCTTTTTAAGAAAAAGAACAAGGTTGATGATGTTTTTTTTTAATCTGATGTCTATTTTGGTTAATAAAAAGACACAAGAAGAAATGTGGTAGCCATAATCTTATATTTGCTTCCCATTTCCACTTTTCTTTCTTTCTTTCTTTCTTTCTTTCTTTCTTTCTTTCTTTCTTTCTTTCTTTCTTTTTCTTTCTTTCTTTCTTTCTTTCTTTCTTTCTTTCCTTCCTTCTTTCTTTCTTTTTCTTTTTTCTTTCTTTCTCTCTCTCTTTTTCTTTCCCCCTCTCTTTTTCCTCTTTCTTTTTTTCTCTTTCTTCTTCCTTTCTTCCTTCCTTCCTTCCTTCCTTCCTCTCTCTCTCTCTCTCTCTCTCTCACTCACTCACTCACTCACTCACTCACTCACTCACTACAACAACTCAGAGGGGTGGCAAACAAAATTGAAATGGAAACCACAGTACAAAACCGTGGAACACACATTATAAAACTTATAATTCAAAAAGGGAAAATGGCAGCCAAAAATAAAAGCAATATCATGTAATATAAATCCAGCTGGGCTTCACAATCCCCCACAGCTGGGCAAATAGCTAGGTTTTCAATGCTTTCCAGAAAGCCAACAGGTTTCGGATTGATCTGAGCTCAGGTGGTAAGGTGTTCCAGAGGCAGGTATCGCGGCAGAAAAAGATATGCTTCCTGGGTCCTGCAAGATGACATTCTTTGATGGATGAGACCCAAACATGTCCCTCCTTCACTGTCAGAGTGAAAAGAATGGGGCCTTTAAATATCCTGGATTTAAAGCCTTTAAATATCCTGGACCTGAGTCCAGAAGGCCCTCCGAATAGTTCAGGCTAGTTCAGGCTACAGCACGGGTGTCAAACTCCATCACGTCACGTGACATATCATGACCTATCACGACTTTTTTTGCCTTTGTGGAGCCGGGGTAGACGTGGCCTGCGTGTGACGCATTTGGCCCACAGGCTGCCAATTTGACAGGCCTGGTACAGTAATGCAATCCCACATAGAACTAAAGATGGGACATTACCAGTCCTGGAGGGGAATTTTCCTCATCCAGACCCTACAGCCTCCAGACACTGAGTCAAGACCCTCAGGGAATCATGGGTCAGCTCAGCCAGGGAAGATATACAACTGAATATTATGCTTATGGAGATTCTCAGTCATCCAGGACTGAAGAAGCTTCTTGGATGAGAAGCGAAAGGTCTTCAAGGAAAAACAAAGTCCAGTTGCCTTTTGGAAAAGCACCTTTGGGACAACTGAATATTATCTGCTTGCTAGGATAGCCTCATTCCATGCCATAGGATGAGCTCATTCAGGGGCTTCATAGAAACGGCAAATAAAAATGGACAGAATGTTGAAACCTGAGACACTCCACAAAGCAGCAACTGCGAGCAACAACTCTCCCCTCCTATAACACTGAATGGGAACTTACCCCAGAACTACTGTACTGTATGCCTCCCACACTTAACTCTCACTCTAGAAGGCAGGTGTGGGCTTCAAACATTTTAGCAAGGGATTCTCTGCCCGGTTGCTGGGTGGGTGTGGCCATGGTGGGCGTGCCCTAGTTGGCCTCCTGCACCACAGTGTGGGGGGGCTTTTTGCCCTTCTCAGCCTCCGGAGGCTTTCTTCGAGCCTCCCGGAGGGTGAAAATGGCCTTCCTAGGTTCCAGAGGCTCTTCATTTCCAGCCTTCCCGAACTCCACCGATCCGTTTCCGGCCTTCCCAAACTTCATGTAGGTCCATTTTTCATCCTCCCCGAGCCGCCGTGTGTGCCCTGCACTTATCTGCATCCAAAATGGGCCACGTGGAGACTCCTGGGAGGGATGGGGCAGGGTGGGTGAGGCCAGCCAGGAGTGAGATTTGGGGGTTCTCCGAACTGTACAGAATCTTAGCTAGAGGTTTTCCTGAACCCCTGCGAGCTCCCAGCAGCCCTCCCCTGCTAGAAAGATACCTTGATCAATGGTATCAAAAGCTGCTAAGAAGTCAAGTAGAGCAAGTATGGATGAACAATTCTGTTCCTATCAGAGATCATTCACAAGTACAATCGATGTTCTTTCAATCTAATTTGGGCTAAAATTCCTTTATGGCTGGGGAAAAATAAGCTTTATAGCATGCAGTGCTTTGGATCAGGGCATTGGTAAACTTTCCATGGGACAATTCGCTGTGGGACAAGAGCAGAGGTGGTATTCAGCCGGTTTGGACCACTTCGGCCAAACCATTAGTAGCGACCTGCGGGTGGGGGTGCTGCCTATCTGCCCCAGAGCTATGCCATCCTATTTAGCCACATTTTCAAGGTGTACACATATGTTGAAGCCGAGCATGCGCGCAAAGCCCATGCACGGAAAGCCATGTGTATGCACGGAGGTGGTGCGTGCGAGCGAGCAAACACGCACCCACGCTTACATTTTTGGTGCTGGGCGAACTGGTAAGTAAATTATATGAATCCCACCTCTGGACAAAAGTACACTAATATCAAAGAAATGGTGGAATAGAGTCATTAAAGAAAGGATGCACAGAATGGAATGTGAATGACAAAAATTGATTATTTTTTTAAAAAAAATTGAATAATTAAATTGAATTCTTAAATTGTGCTGCGGTAAGTTGTCCCATTCTGACCACAAGATGCATGTGAATGTGATTATGATATGCCTTTCAATCTAAAGGTCAATCCTTCTCAGAGGGGTATTTCCTTTGCTCATTAAAGGAATTAATAAGCCTTAGAAGTTCTGGATGGAAATAATTGGACAGAATAATTCTAGATAAGAAGGGATGATAAACAAACCTGTGACACATTGATGCGTTCTTTAACCCAGTGAGCCCTTGTGGAGACACCGAAATGGACACATCTTGTTTCAGAAATACACAGAAACAGTTGAGTTCCCTCTAATTATACTGTCTAATGGCATCAAATTAAGGACTACAATACATGGATTCCCACAGTGTCTGTAACCTGTACACCCACTAGGAAACCAGTACCTTCGAAATCAATGAGTCTTAAAAGACGAATTACACATGAGCTATTGATGAAACGTGGGAGATGTTTAGCATTATACCACCTGACAGCTGTTTTCACATGGCATGCTGTCCATGTGCTGCGGCTTACTGGGATTGGAGACAATTCGCTCGATATCAGCCCAGACTTCTAAAAAAGAAACTCTTGCATAATACGATGGAAAACTAACCCAGCCAAGGTGCGATCCATGTGCGTGCTTGGTCATATGGAAAGAGTCGATGGCGCATTGCCAAATTATTCTGAGAAGGTCAGACTAAAAGCACTGGATTTGCATATAGAAGGTATCAGGTTGAAGCCGGACGGGGAAAAAAAAAACTACTTTCTGACATTGAGAAGTCACCAATAGACAGATCAGCAACATTGAATTATGGGACTCTGGACCGCAAGAGGGTCTCTTATGCTTCTAAATCAGGATGCTTCAGTTCGTGTGAAATTCAATCGGAATCTTCCCAAGCTAGCTAAAATGTCTTGCTATAATTTTGCACGGTAAAGCCAAAGGTTACCTGCTCAACCTTTGATAGCGTTCATGCAGTTTTCTTAAATTAAATTACAAATCTAAGGTAGGTTACTTTTACCCTTGGTTGGTTGTTATGGCTTAATTAAATCAAACTAGCCCAGCCAATTTCATCTTTTTATGATTTGAAATACTGTACAAACCAGTGGTGAAATGTAAAATTTGTTACTACCGGTTCTGTGGGCGTGGCTTTGGGGGGGGTAATGTGACTGAGTGGGCGTGGCCAACATTTTTTTTTTTTACTTTTAAAACCATTTTTTCTACAACCTCTTCAGCCGAAGAGGTTGTTAAAAAATGCTTTTAAAAGCCTCTGACGATCCCAGGTGAGCTGCACGATCATCATAGGCTTTTTTTTTTTACTTTTAAAAGCATTTTTTCGGCCGAAGAGGGGGCATTGAATTATAGGTATGGGCACCAAGGGTGGGTTCTAAATTTTTTTACTACCGGTTCTGCGGGCGTGGCTTATCTTGTGGGTGTGGCTTGGCGGTCATGTGACTAGGTGGGCGTGGCTAGCTGATCAGAGTCATTCCTGGAAGGTCCTCGCACTTATGACCAGTCCTCGCACTTACGTCCCAACTCATTTGTTTGCTTTTAACACTGATCAGCTGTAGGACGGCCCTTTGAAGCCCCGCGGCAAGAGTTTAAACAGTTTTTTTCCCTCTAGTCATCAGCTGGGACTCAGGAGGCAGCAATAGATTGGGGGTGGGGCCAAATAAAAGGTAAGAATAATGTGGGTGGGTGGGGAGGTGGGAGGGCAGGGGGGGAGAACCGGTTCGGTGACGTCATATCGTCACCACTACCGTCTCGGCCGAACCGGACCGAACCAGGAGGAACCCACCACTGGTGGGCACGCGCACACGCGACCCCCCCATGCTCTTCCCACTTTTGGCACGCAACAGCAAAGAGGTTAGCCATCACTGTCCTAGAAAGAATGCAGGAATGGGCAACAAATATGACAAAGGACCTGGAAACTACATCATATGTTAAGGGAACTAGGTATATCTATCTTATTGAAGATAAAGACATGATAGCTGGCTTCCAGCACTTGAGGGGCTATCACAGAAAAGAAGGGATCAACTTATTCTCAAAGCATCAGAGGGCAAATCCAACCTAGCACTAAGGAAAAAAATTCTGACAGTGTGAACAATTAATCAGTGGAATAAATGTCTGTGGAGATTCTCAGTCATCCAGGTCATGGTTGTCCCAAAGGTGTTTTTTCCAGAGGCAACTGGACTTCCTGGTTTTTCTTTGAAGACGTTTCGCTTCTCTTCAAAGCAGCTTCTTCAGCTCTTCAGATGAGAAGCGAAACGTCTTCAAAGAAAAACCAGAAAGCTCAGTGGAATAGCTTGCCTACTGGAGTTGTGAGTGCTCCATCGCTGGAGGTTTTCAAGAATAAAACAGTTTGACCAGGATGGTATAAAGTCTCCTTCCTTGAGCATGGGGTTGGACTAGAAGACCGCTGAGGTCCCTCCCAGTCCTATGAGCCTATGATCTATGAATGGTGCCTCTTCATCAGCCATTAAGGATTGTTTATTTTGGGGAGTGGGGTCAATGTTATTCATTTTAATGAATAAACTTCCTTTTGCCTGCAAATACTAAAAATGAAGAGCAGATCAACAGCCTTTCTAGCTTAGATTGCTGTTTCACAAGAAGCACTCAAAGATACCCATGGAACAGAAGATGGATAGTCCTTTATGTTCCCCAGCAACTCGTTTGTTATCTGTGATTCACGAGAGACACAGTGCTAAAACAAGAAGCATTTGATAACTCAGTTCTCCATGAGTTTGTCCAACTCTCTTTTAAAGCCATCTAAACTGGTGGTCACTACCAGGAGGCATGGGCAAAACCCAATGCATTTGTCAAAATGACACCAGCAGCATCCCAAAACAGTTCTGCCCTTGTTATTCATGGGTGTGATGTCACCGTGCACCAACAAAAGGAGCAGAGCTTGAAGTCCAAATGTGACTGTTTTCATCATAATTCCCCCCTCCCTTTTCTCTATCACTTAGATATCTCTGGACACCACTACCTGTAAAAGCAACTAATTTAACTCATAAATTTTATTGGCCTTGAATTTTCCTGCACGTAGTTTCTGGTTTGGCTCTGCAACCAAACAAGACAAACACGGACTTCAATGGATAATTAGAACTACAGAAAAAACAATTGCTACCAACCTGCCTTCCATTGAGGATCTGTATACTGCACGAGTCAAAAAGAGGGTTGTGACAATATCTTCAGACCCCTCACATCCTGGACATAAATTGTTTCAACTCCTACCCTCAAAAAGACACTATAGGGCATTGCACACCAAAACAACTAGACACAAGAACAGTTTTTTCCCCAAATGCCATCACTCTGCTAAACAAATAATTCCCTCAACACTGTCAAACTAGTTACTAAGTCTGCACTACTATTAATCTTCTCATCGTTCCCACCACCCATCTCCTTCCACTTATGACTGTATGACTGTAATTTTGTTGTTTGTATCATTTGTACCCTATGACTATCAATAAGTGTTGTACCTTATGATTCTTTATGAACGTATCTTTTCTTTTATGTACACTGAGAGCATATGCACCAAGACAAATTCCTTGTGTGTCCAATCACACTTGGCCAATAAAAAATTCTATTCTATTCTATTCTATTCTATTCTATTCTATTCTATTCTATTCTATTCTATTCTATTCTATTCTATTCTATTCTATTCTATTCTATTCTATTCTATTCTATTCTATTCTAGAGGATAGATGGTCCAGAGTTCTGAGAGGGGAAGAAAAATGCCTTTGAGAATCTTTCCATGTCGTGCATGATTTATTTATTCGTCTTGTGTTTTCCCTTATTTGTTTTCACTCCAGACTAAAAAGCCATAACTGCTACAATTTTACTCACGAGGAAGTGCTTTCCCCCCTTTAATCATTTCTGTTCCAAAAACTCATCTTTTATGGATGGGAAAAGATAATGAGGGAAACACCACCTAATTATTCGTTCAGGGTGGCAAAATGTCCAGGACTTCAGATGCTGAATAAAATCAACCTTGTGATAATTTGTTCTCAATCTTCTTCTAATGAAAGAACCTCAGGAAGCATTAATAGTCAAACTGGTTTCCAGAAAGACCTCCCTAAATGGATGCTCAGACTATATTTTCTTGGAAGGAAAAAAAAACACATCCTAGAATAAAGATCCTAATTGGTGAGTGGGCATGCTAATCTCAGCTATCTGAGTTTCACAAAGTCCTCCTCAAAATGAGCCATTCAGGAGAGTCATTATTTTAAAAAATTGTGATATTCTGAGGGAGCAGTACATTTACTCTTCTCAGAAAATAATTTCACAATTTCAAGAACATTTGATGGGGGAATGAAACCGCACAAAGGACTAAACTCCTGAAGTTTCATCTTGATGCTCCTTTGCAGAAAACCATCCGTACACTTTTATGCTTTTCCAGATAGAGTGCAAAGTCCTAAACTTAGCTATCTTACCATTTCACTAAGGTGGAAGAGATTTTCCCTAGATTCTAGGCATGTCATTATGGGCAATTGGGCCATCAGAATAGATAACAGAATGACAGACTTGGAAGGGACCTTGGAGGTCTTCTAGTCCAATCCCCTGTTCAAGCAGGAGACCCTAGGCCATTCCAGACAAGTGGCTGTCCAGTCTCTTCCTAAAAACCTCCAGTGATGGAGCACCCACAACTTCTGAAGGCAAACTGTCCCACTGATTAATTTGTTCTCACTATCAGGAAATTTCTCCTTAGTTCTAGGTTGCATCTCTCTTTGATGAACTTCTATCTGTTACTTCTTGTCCTGGCTTCAGGTGCTTTGGAGAATAGGTTAACCCCCTTCTTCTGTGTGACAACTCCTCAAATATTGGAAGAGAGCTTAATTTCCTAGAGCAGTTTTCTCTCCCTCAGCCTAAAGTTTTAGAGAAAGAAGCAGATCTCTGGCCCTTATTGGTCCAAAGATGCACGGCAGAAAGGGTGAGTGGGATTCTGCCCAGCCACTGCGATCAAAAAAAGAGACAAACTCATTCCCACTTGCATGGTTGTCACTGGACAAGAATACCAATCAGAACTCAGATTTTAAGTTTATGGCGGCATGCACAGAGCAATAGCAATAGCAATAGTACTTAGACTTATATATATATATATAATATATAATATACATATATATATATATATAATATACATATATATATATATATATATATATATATATATATATATATATACACTTATATATATATATATATACTTATATAATTTGATTTATATGCCGCCCTTCTCCGGAGACTCAGGGTGGCTTACAATGCACTAAGCAATAGCCTTCATACTTTTGTATATTTTATACAAAGTCAGCTTATTGCCCCCACAAACTGGGTCCTCATTTCACCTACCTTAGAAAGGATGGAAGGCTGAGTCAACCTTGAGCCTTGGAGAGATTCAAACCAGCAGAAATTGCAGGCAGCTGTGTTAATAACAGGGTGCATTAAACCACTGTACTATCAAGGCTCCATATACCGCTCCATAGTGCTTTACAGCATTATCTAAGTGGTTTACAGAGTCAGCATCTTGCCCCCAACAATCTGGATCCTCATTTTACCAACTTCAGAAGGATGGAAGGCTGAGTCAACCTCAAGCCCATCAGGATTGAATTCCAGACTGTGGACAGGTTTTTAAAACAAAACAAAAAAGCACCCATCTTATAAAAACAAATAATGTGAAAAGTCTGACTCGTATTGAATGGTTTCTATAGATTAGAGCGAGAACTTTGTAAGGTAGAATAATATATTATCCAATCTCTGTAAGTAAATGCCTTGAGATGATGAGATTAATTGCAGAAGCTCAATTAGCAGCAGGATAAAGCTTTTTTCTTTTCTTTCTTTCTTTTTTTTTAAAAAAGAACATTTTTAGCATCAAGATAAGTCTAACTGCAACTATATATAGGATAAATGTATAAGACTGAGATGCATAATGGGATGATTGCATTAATGTCATCCTATTAACCTGTGGCTTTTTAAGCACTGAAGATACTCTTGTTATTATTTATAATTATGGTTATTATTTCAGCATAGGAAAAAGACAGCTTGGATCCCAAATATTAAGGGGGATAAAATAGAGAAAAGGAGGAGATATCATGTGAGTTTTATTTGGGATGATGGAGATTTACTGTTACAAAGACATATTTTTATTATATGTGGCTTCTATGCCCCTAAATAACTAACAAAGCCCAAGGGTACGGTCCTTATGGCCTATATCAGCCTCCAGGGCATCAGAATGAAGGTATACTGCAAGTCCAAAACATACCTACACACTATATTCTTTTTACAATACCCTGAGGGCTGGGCAATGGTTCTTTTAAAGAACAACAGCTAGAATTTCCAGAAAGCAACAACTCTAAACCCAAAGAGACCACATGCTCTGTGAATATGGGGCAGTTCTAGCAATATTCAATAAAGTTCCTGTCAGACCTGGAAGCCTCTTTTTCGTTGGATCTTCAGGCCCGCCACATTTACTACTTTGGGTAACTGGGAGGGGGGAATTATATGGAGCCAGGGTGATATATATAGTCATAATAACATTCCTTTCTCAGAAAGTCAAGGACATCTTGCCCTGCACCTGAAAGGTTGGAACTGGGAGGCATCTCCAGTTGGGACACTGCTTTGATTGGACCATGTGATGCATTTGTGGGTGCTGGGCAGGGACTTGAACTTTCCTTTGGGTGGGGAAAACCTGCAAACTTTCAGATTCAGGTTTTCCCAGATGTGCCAATATGACATCTCTAATAAAATGAAACTTTGAGGAACTTCAAGCCTCAGAGTTTTCCTTCATTGGGGGTGTTACTTGGAACCCTGACTGTTCCACTTTTAGAACCTCCGTCATGGCTCCGTTGGATCCCGGTTCAAAGGAAAAGAGATTGGAACTAGGACCATCCAACAGGGATGGCATGTCTCCCCTGGAACATCCTGAGAGTCCAGGGGCTGAGGACGATGATATCCCAGGCCCTTCCAACATTGAGGACAGTGGTCAACCAGATGGGGAGCCACCTGCCTTCACGAACACAGGAGAGGATTGTCTGCAGATGGGTAGTGGCTATGAGAGACAACAGATCCCCTCTGACGAGGAACAGCTGCATTCCCCACCTGATCTGCGGGCACAGAAAGTGGAGTGGAGGGAAGCCCAGAGGAAGTCTGTGAGGCTGCCTGCAAGGAACATCTGGCTCCGAGTGATTTACCAGTGGCTGGAGGAGGATGTGGTCATCGGGAGCAACCATTTGTCTCAGCACACAAACATCCCTGACTTTTGGAAACCTTGACTCCTAAACTTTTGACTCATGTTTCAGCCTTTTGATTTGCATACTGTGCTTTGCAGGCTCTGACTCTGGGTTGTGTTTTGCAAACTCTGCTTCTTGTTTATGGACTTTGACTTTCTTCCAGAGGTGGGCTTCAAAAATTTTAGCAAGGGGTTCTCTGCCCAGGTGCTGGGTGGGCATGGCCATGGTGGGCGTGGCCTAGTCAGCCTCCTGCAACACCTTGAGGGGGTGTTTTTGCCCTCCCCAGGCTTCGGAGGCTTTCCTTGAGACTCCAGGAGAGCGAAAATGGTCTCCCCAGGCTCCAGAGGCCCTCTGGAGGCCAGAACTTCTGGTAAGCCCATGTTTCACCGTCCCCGAGCCTCCACGTGCACCCTGCACTTACCTGCATCCAAAATGGGCCGCATGGGGACTCCTGGAAGGGGTGAGGTGGGGTGGGAGGGGCCAGCCAGGAATGGGATTTGGGGGTTCTCTGAACTGCACAGAATCTTAGCTAGAGGTTCTGCGAACCCCCAGCAGCCCACCCCTGTTTCTTCCCATTTGGGGGCTTGGTTCTGGACCCACTTGAGGGGATTGGGTTACAATGACTGTTGGTGGTTGTTTTGTAGGGGAAAGTGGAGGTTTACCAACATCCCTGGAGGGCTGTCTGTCATTGTTTAGTGGTGCAATAAAGACTTTGTTGCTGTCTACATTTGCTCTGACCTGGGTCAGAACAACCTAAATCACAGATTTCAACTTGTGTACAAATAATCAGCAACATTCTTTACCAAAGTTAACTCCTGAACTTAGAGAAGTTAGGAAGAAATCGGGACTCCTAAATTCAGGAAACATACAGCATATATTGCAGAAAACAACTTTCTGGGGAGAAGATCAAGAGTGGTTCTTGAAACAGATTCATTCATCTGCTTGCATAAACCTTACTCTTTAATCCTGAGGAAAACAGAATAACCAAGCAGTTATCATGGGACTGCATGGAAGAACAGCGATTGAATTACAGATGCATCATTTTTGCAACCTTTTCTCCACGGGGATTACATGCTAAGGCTGTTCACCAAGAGGGGGAAAACCCCCAGATCTTAAATTGGCATCTCTATTCTTGGAATATTGTACACAATCTGTCAGGGAGGTTATTTCCATGCTTTCTATTAGGAGCCCTGGAGTGAAAACACATCAGATTCTGAATCATTGAGATATGTGCACCTTTCCTCTTTACATTGTACTATTATGGGCAATAAATCCTGCAGGAACGTTCTGCATGTATTCAAATGGGAAGTGCATGCTCTATTGATGTGCTTCAAGGATCTGGCTTTGGGCTTTCTTCCCACCGTACCTGGACCTGCTGAATGTGGTTCATTGACAGGATGAGGTTGGTTCACATCTTAAAGTCTCCCCTTTTAAGTCACAATTGACTCAGATGCGTCTGCATTGTTTTATTGACAACAATGCAAATCTGCTTTACCATTGCTTTCCTCTGTCTTTTTTACTTCCAATCTAGTCTACTTTTTCTTCTTCCTAGCATATTCCCACAGATGCAGGGTCTGCGTTTCGGATCATTGAATGCCACTTTGTGTGGTCAGCTGCGTCTCCAGGGGGCAGGTCTGTGGCTTGCATGTCTTTGTTGATGGTGTCTTGCTATCTCTGTTTTGGACGCCCACAAGGTCGCCGGCCATTGACTTCTAGTTGGTGGGCATTCTTGGCAATGGTGGAAGGTGCTGCTTTCTGGACATGTCCATACTAGTGGAGCCGGCCTTCTCTCAGCTTCCCTGTAACTGGTGCCACACCAAAATGCTGTCGAATTGTGTTATTTGTGATGTGGTCAAGAAGGGAGATGCCTGATATCCAACAGAGCATTCACATTTCTATGGCACGGAGAGAGCTTTCGGTCCCTGTTGTTGCTGCTCAACATTCAGCATTCACTTCCAATCTAGTCTACAACCCAGAAAATTCCTCAATGTCACCCTTCCAAACCTTGACTCACCTAAAGTCGCCAAATCCCTTTGAAGATACAACATAATTTTATTTGCATGCACACAAGCAGTAATTCACTCTAACACTGGACACCTAGAAATGGTTTGATACTCTGCTGAATGGCACAAGCAAAAGCACAGTTGAAGTTTATATAACTTTGGTCCACTGTATTGCAAAGGTGCATGCTAAAAAGCAGAGACATCACCCTGCCAACAAAAGTGTGTATAGTCAAGGCTATAGTGTTCCCATTTGCAATGTATGGCTGTGAAAGTTGGATAAGAAAGGCTGAGTGCCAAAGAATTGAGGCCTTTGAACTATGGTGCTGGAGAAGATTCCTGCGAGTCCCTTGGACTGCAAGGCGATCAAACCGGTCAGTCCTAGAGGAGACCAATCCTGACTGCTCTTTAGAAGGCCAGATCCTGACGATGAAACTCAAGTACTTTGGCCACTAATGAGAAGGAAAGACTCACTGGAGAAGAGCCTAATGCTGGGAATGATTGAGGAAATGGATGGCAGAGAATGAGGTGGCTGGATGGAGTCACTGAAGCAGTCAGTGTGAGCTTAAATGGACTCCAGAGGACGGAAGAGGACAGGAAGGCCTGGAGGAACATTGTCCATGGGGTCGCGATGGGTTAGACACAACTTCGCAACTAACAACAATGATATTGCAAAGGCACAACAAAGAAAAAGGCAGATGCAGTGGAAATCAGAGTGTGACTTTGGAATATTTTAGATAAACCCATCCATTGGACTGTATCATTGTTGATTCCTTCCTACCTATCAGCATGCTAACTGTACTATCTTTGAAATATGATCAGTGCTTAGAAACAGTTTGATCTATTGGGCTTTTCTGACTGAGTCTTCAATTCAGCTTGGTGTAAATGTTTTCTTATGAGGGCACTTTAGGTAGTTCATCTGTTTTGGGGTGATAGTGAAAGCAACGTCCGTGTGTGTATGGGGAGAGTATATTTTACCATCACAAAAAACTATCTAGTCTTACCCCACTTAGCTTTATTCAAGATCAGCCAAGGTCATCTCTGTAAAGGTTCACATCCTACTGGCAAGTTTGGGGCTAGATTAGTGTTTGAAGAAGGAGTGACACTTTATTGGCAGAACATCTCTTTTGTCTTTATGTGTTTTGTGCTCAATCAGTGGAATTACTAATTAAAACATTTTGCCAGCACAGAGATGGAGAAGAACAGAGATGGAGGAAAGATCTGGCATTAATTTGAGACTGCTTCAGTAGATGGTAGATTCTTAGAGGGGAATGAAAATAATCCCCTGCCTATTTAACCCAGAGAAGATGTCTTCTAAGGTCAGGTTGATCAGTAGACTAATTTCTCTTCAAGATGTGTGGACTTCAATTCCCAGAACTCCCCAGGCAACATGGGAATTGACAAGAGGAATGCTTTGGATGACATTCCATAAAAGGTCCAGCAGCCAAAATGTAAATTTTGCCTAAAGTCAACAAATGAGGGCATAAGGAAAGAAGATTGGCTGCATCTGGAAAATAGTCAACCAAATAGTGATAACCAAAAGGGTAGCAAGGAGGAAAGATGCATGGAAGAACACAATGATTCTGTACAACCTGTGCAGTAATACGCTGAAGAATACCAAAGGGAACGGTCAATTTATGATTCAGGAAAAGGTACAAAATGAATCAAGGACACTTCGCTGCTTATAATGGGGCCTGTGTGCCTTCTCAGCCAGGACTACAGCTTAAAGAGATTTGCTGTACCATTCAAATACAGATTATTGTTTTGTTTACTCTGTGTACTCTAAGGTAGTCTTGTCATTTAGCAAGACAAGGTTATTGTCTTAGGCGGCAAAGTTGGTAGTGTACAGAAGATCGTGTGTTCAACTCCTAGGAATTGCTCCATTGGAACACCAAGCACTGTGTTCTACGTCTGTGATGCAGCCTCCTAAATGTTCCTTCTGCCATCAGGGAGAATATGAGATGCTATTCCATCCCACTGTTGAAGGAAGATTCAATTACAGGTCTAGACGGTTTGGGTAAGTGGTATGTGTGTGTGCCTCTGTGTGTGTGTGTCTCTGTGTGCATAATATTGTCCTTTGCTTCTGGCAGTAAAATGTCTGGACTTAGCTCTAACTATCCTGAAATGGTCACTGTCTGGAGCCCTAAGTTTCCATTTGCTACATACCTGGACTTAAGGTGTGGCTTTCTTGGGTTATCTGTGTCCAATTTCTGTATTTTTCAGAACCACAGAAATTGCAAAAGTGTCCTGGAAGAAGGCAGTGGGAAACCAATCTTCTTATACTGTTGTCAAGAATGTAACACAGATGCATCCATGAAGTCATCTGGAGTTGAGCTACTAGTATTATTATTGTTGTTGTGGTGATGATGATGATGATGATGATGATGATGATGATGATGATGATTGGTCACACAGTTAGCCAGAAGTTTTGACATTTGACTATCTATCTATCTATCTATCTATCTATCTATCTATTCATCCATCCATCCATCCATCCATCCATCCATCCATCCATCCATCTATCATCCATCCATCCATCCATCCATCCATATCTATCTATCTATCCATCTATCTATCTATCTATCTATCTATCTATCTATCTATCTATCTATCATCTATCTATTCTTTCTGAAAGGCCTGGGATAGGCAGGTGCTGTCTTTTAATAATATTAAAGATGTCACTGCAAGATGTAAGCTGTTCCAAGTAAAGTTTCCTTTTGGAATTGACTGATAAAGATCTTGTCAATGCCAGTGGTATTCAGGTGATGCTCCAGATGTTTGGGGATTGCACCCGAGGCACCTATTGCTACTATTTTGGCTTTACTTTGCCACAGTCATTCAAGTTCTATTTGCAGTTTTTTGTATCTTGTGATTCCAGTTCTTTCTCTTCTCTTCTCTTCTGCTGTCTTCAGGTACAGCAATGTCAACAGTTGCAAAATCTGGCGTGTTATGCTTGATGCTAGACTGTTTGAATTCTAAGGTCCCAGCGTACTTTAGTTTCTTCATTTTCTATTACTTTGTCTGTTTGTAGACCCATCAGTTCTTGCTTGCAGGGAAATGGTATTTCTTGCAGATATTCCGATGCACCATTGCAGCTTCTTTGTTGTGCTGTTGTTCTTAATCAGTCTGTGCAATCTTCTTGCAGCAGCTAAGTAGCCCACTGTTTCTTCAGTCTCTTTGCTGTCTGTTGCCATCTTCTCAATTCTTAAATTATTATGTACACCATAGTTTGAAATCACAGTTGCCAGTTCTTTAGCTGGTGTTGGCCTTCATACACATCTTCCTAAAAATATCTCTAGGATATCATAATGTATCATTTTGTCAATGCACAGATTTTCTAAATGGCACCCAAGGTGTTTTGATATGGCACCCAGTGGGCCAATGACCACAGGAACCGTCACAATCACTTTATGCTATAATCTTTCATCTTCGATTTTCAGACCTTATATTTTGTGACCTTCTTCAATTCTTTGTCTTCTATTCTTCTGTCCCCTAGTATTGCCACATCAATTGTCCACACTTTCTTCCTTTCAATCACAGTTTAAATCTGATGGGTTGTGAGCCAAGGCATTATCAGTTTGTATCTGGAAATCCCACAATATTCTTACCTGCTTGTTTTCATCTACTTTTCCAGGTCTATATTCCCACCATTTGTTCCAAGCATTCCTTTTAAGTATCCCTGCTTTATTGGTTCCAATTTATAATAACAGGCCACAATGACATGGTTTTCAAACATAGTATACTTTTGTCTTGTCTGTGGTTGTTGTGGATAGGATAGGATAGGATAGGATAGGATAGGATAGGATAGGATAGGATAGGATAGGATAGGATAGGATAGGATAGGATAGGACAGGACAGGACAGAGCTGGAAGAGAATCTGGAGATCTTCTAGTACAGCCTCCTGCTCTGGCAGAAGACCCTATACCATCTCATACAAGTGACTATCCAGTCACTTTCTTAAAAACCTCCAGTGATGGAGCACCTAAAACTTCTGGAGGCAAGCTGTTCCACTGGTTAATTGTCCTCACTGTTAGGAAGTTCCTCCTTAATTCCAGGTTGCTTCTCTCTTTGATTAGTTTCCATCCATCGTTTCTTGTCCTGCCATCTAGTGCTTTGAAGAAGAATTTGACCCCCTCTTCCTTGTGGCAGCCCCTCAAATATTGGAATACTGCTATCATGTCACCCTAATTCTTCTTTTCTCTAGACTAGCCAAACCCAAAAACTCTGATGCAGTCCTTGTTGACCCAGGCAATGACCAATCCAATATAGGATTCTTTTCGTGTATCCTCACCATATTAAATGGGTTGATGAATACATTTAAGAGCAGTTCTTCTGCTATGATCTGTCTGGCATGGTTGGCCCTTCTGGTAGGATACACTATCACACACACACAAAAAAAACCTCCGAAGCTCATCATAGCATCACAAGCCCCTCCCCCATGACAAGGGGATGTCCACAGAAGTGACTTTATTGTTGTTGCTTTCATTCCTCCTCCTCTTCCTTTTCAAAAGTTATTTTGAACTCCCATATAGATATATGCAAAACTTTATCACCAGCACTAAAATATTGCTACTAAATCTGGTAGTAGGATTGTCCAGAGAATTATACAGACTATTCTAAAGTGGATGCAATGGGCCAAATCCTAGCCAACTGTCAGATTAAATGAGAACCCAGCTTTCAATCTTCCCTTTGTCCTGGGCTCTAGGCAAGAACTGATTTAAAGAGGAAGAAAGAACAGAATAGTATAGATGTGCAAATATCCCAAAGGAAAGATCTTATGGTAAAAATAATTCTTGGATCATGGCATAGGACAGGGGTCAGCAACCCGTGGCTCTGGAGCAGCATGTGGCTCTTTCATTCCTCTGCTGTGGCTCCCTGTTGCTGGTCGGCTCCACAATTGATAGGGCTTTTGGTTAGGACAGGTAGAGGAAAAAGGATGCTGTGCTAGGAGGAGACTCTATGGTGGGGAAACTGGACTTCGGTCAGCTCAGAATTGGATGGGGGCTTCCGGCTAGGACCTTTGTGGCTCTTTGAGTATTTAAGGTTGCCGACCCCTGGCATAGGTGGCAAAGGCTAACTGTCAGGTTTCGAGGTCGTCTCAAATAAATTGCATTTCAAACAAAGTCTTTGAAGGAAAACTATTTATTAAGCACGACATTCTAAATCAGACTCCATCGAAGCCAACACTGACTTCCAGACCCAAAACCCTCTCTTTCCGTTCCCCACTCCCCTGCACTCATTGGCCATCTTCCAAGTCATTCTACCCCTAATCAACTGCTCTAGCTCAAAGGAATTTCCCCCCTCCCATCCCATCTCCTAGGGGATATTATCTCCAGGGAAAATAAGTAGGTGAAAAGTCAAACGTCCCTTTCCAGACGCCTCCGCTTCTCCTTCTTTTGTCAGCACTAGAGTAAATGCAGCTTGAAGTGCTGACACTAACATGATCCAAAAAAGCTTCTACCATTCTGTCTATGTATTACTGACACTGATACGGTAATGGTAATATAGGTAAAATAGAAACAGTATAGGGCAGTGATGGCGAACCTTTTTAGCGCCGAGTGCCAAAAAGGTCATGCAGAAACATTGTGCACGCATGCATGTGCTCATCAGGGCTGCGCTCCAGAAAAATGGAACTTCTGGGTTCCATTTTTCTGACAATCAGCTGCTGGCATGCATGCGCAGGCCAATTTTTGGCACTTCCACACACATGAAGGGATTACGCTCCTGAAGAGCCTAACTTCTGGGTTCTGGCATGCATACACACCCAACAATCAGGTGGCCGGCACGCATGCACATACCAGATTTGGCACTGCCACGCACGCAAAGGACATGCATGCCAGAAACCCGGAAGACAAACAAGCAAGGCTGCGCTTGCTGGGTGACATGGCTTTACATGCCACTTTGGGCACACGTGCCATAGGTTCGCCATCACAGGTATAGGGTTTTCTTCTTGAGCAGGGGGTTGGACTAGAAGGTCCCTTCCAACTCTGTTACTCTGATTGGCAAACAACTCTCCAGGAATCTGCACAAGGCTCTTAATGTTGGATAAGGACCTTCCATATCTCATATTGTGCCATTGATCCAAGGATTTCTTGGTGTTCCCTGAATTTGGTTGTTTGTTTGTAGATGTTTCATTACCCAACTAGGTAACATCATCAGTCTGCAAGTAAGCAGCCACGTTCAGAGAGCATCAAGAACTCCACAGTTCAACCCTGAGCTACAGATACTCTTCTATTGATACTACTGATCCTCAGTTTCCCTTAAGCTTGGAAATGATAATTCCAGCCTTTCACATTCAGCAAACCACTGGTTTAAAACAGTGTGCAGGAAAGTTTGTTCCAGAGCTCATTTGCAAAGGGACACCAACCCTTTCTTCTTGCAAGCGTTCTACTTACCATGAGCTCTTGGTGGTCTCTGAGCTCGGTTGTTGCTTACAAACATTTCACTGCCCAACTAATATCATCAGTGCTTATTCAGAATATCTCCTATCCCCGTCTTTTCTCATTTACTTCTTTGACAACTTCGTAAAACGTCTGTACAGAGTAGATATGCCAAGTCACCTCTTTACTCAATTAGAAATAGTAGTGTAAATGTCACTTGTCTTAACCTTTACAGGAAGAAATGATCCAGAAAGAAAAGTGAAGCGAGATTCCCTACAATCTCCTACTCCAGGGGTGGGCCAATGTGGCCCTTTTACAACCTGTGGACTTCAACTCCCAGAATTCCTGCCCACCCCTGTCCTACTCCAGTCTTCAGAGTTCCTGTTGGAAAACTGTATTCATATCAATTTCATTATTTGTTGTTGTTCTCAATCACTATGTTGTGTCCAATTCTTTGAAACCCCCATGGACCATAGCATACCAGGCCCCCTTGTCCTCCACTGTCTCCCAGAGTTTGCCCAAATTCATGTTTACTGCGTGGATGACACTATCTAACCATCTCATTCTCCTGTCCCCTTCTCCTTTTGCCTTCAATCTTTCCCAACATCAGGGTCTTTTCCAATAAGTCCTCACTTCTCCCAAAGACAGATAACTATGGGCACACCATTAACAGGAGAAGGGCACAAAGTGGCCTCATGCAAATCCTAGTGGACTACCATTTAAATATGAGCCAGCAGTGTGCAGCAGCTGCCAAAAAAGCCAACACAGTTCTAGGCTGCATAAACAGAGGGATAGAATCAAGATCACGTGAAGTGTTAATACCACTTTATAATGCCACACTTGGAGTATTGCATTCAGTTTTGGTCGCCACAATGTAAAAAAGATGTGGAGACTCTAGAAAGAGTGCAGAGAAGAGCAACAAAGATGATTAGGGGACTGGAGGCTAAAACATATGAAGAACAGTTGCAGGAACTGGGTATGTCTAGTTTAATGAAAAGAAGGACTAGGGGAGACATCATAGCAGTGTTCCAATATCTCAGGGGTTGCCACAAAGAAGAGGGAGTCAACCTATCTTCCAAAGCACCTGAAGGCAGGACAAGAAGCAACGGGTGGAAACTAATCAAGGAGAGAAGCAACTTAGAACTAAGGAGAAATTTCCTGACAGAACAATTAGTCAGTGGAACAACTTGCCTGCAGAAGTTGTGAATGCTCCAACACTGGGAGTTTTTAAGAAGATGTTGGATAACCATTTGTCTGAAGTGGTGTAGGGTTTCCTGCCTAAGCAGGAGGTTGGGCTAGAAGACCTCCAAGGTCCCTTCCAACTCTGTTATTCTATTCTATTCTATTCTATTCTATTCTATTCTATTCTATTCTATTCTATTCTATTCTATTTTATTCTGTGTCATTATATAGATATTGGTGTCTCTCCTTCTCCTTCAGAAACCTTAACTGGAAGGCAAGACTGGCTAAACCATCCCAGTTTGGGGATAACCAGGAGATTAATTCATTTTGCACTAGAATACAACGCAAGAACATCTAAATTCCGAAGTGCTGGAAGCGACAAGTACTTAATGTTCTCAATACTATGAGCAAAACAAGTGAAGCAGCATGATTAAGAATCAGAGAATTACTGGAGGAAAGGAGAATGACACCTTGCTGTGAGTAAAATGTTGGTTGTTTAAATGAAAATTAACATTTAATTGCAATAGGAGATATTAAAGAGGGTGATCACTGGACACATTAATAAATGAAAGTAGAAAATACATGATACCACTTGCATCTATTCTTAAAGTAGGAGAAAGCAAATACAACTTGTTTCTTTTTCTCTATTTTACTAGAGCCAGTTTGAGATGAAGTTTCTATCAGTCTCTTTCATCCACTTTTCTTTCATCTATTTTCTCCCAGGAGAACCTCTGTCTCTTAGCTGATACAGTTTGGATTAAACAAAACCTTGCTTTCATGCACAGAAGACCTGCCTATCAACAAAATTGTATCATCTGGTCCAGTTCAACAAACAAGGAAGATAGATCAAACTGCTAAAACTCTGTCAAATTGAATAGTCACAATGGGGGTTTGCATCAATTTCTCATCTATCCATCCAGTCTTCTCTGATACATTGCTTTGATTGTCCCAAAGGCAGGGGTGAAATGCTCCCAGTTCGGACTGGCTCGGACGAGTAGGTAGCGATGGCAGCGGGCAGTTCAGAGAACTGGTAGCAAAAATCCCTGCCCCTGCCCCCCATGCCCAGCTGAGCCGTGTGATCATCAGAGCCTTTTTTTTCTTTTAAATGGCCAAGCTCTGACAATCCCAGCTGCTAACCGGTAGCAAAAATCCCTCCTGCCCCTCCCCAGCCTCCAGCTTGCTTACCTTAGCTGCTGGTCACAACGCCTTCCTTGCTTCGCTTGCTGTAATACCTGCAATCCATTGCATCAGCAAGCAACTGAATCTCCCTGCCTGCAATCAAGCTGCTCTATCTGCCTGCCTGCCTTCCTGCTTGCCTTGTACCTTCTATTGCAGGGGTCTCCAACCTTGGCAACTTTAAGACTTGTGGACTTCAATTCCCAGCAAAGCTGGCTGAGGAATTCTGGGAGTTGAAGTCCACAAGTCTTAAAGTTGCCAAGGTTGGAGACCCCTCTTCTATTGGGTAAGTTTTTTCCCCCTTTGGGAGCTTTAAAAAAAATAGTTAATTGGGTTTTTTTTTAGTTGTTCTTTTTTTAGACCTAGCCATTTAAAGTTTAGGAAGTTTTAAATTTAGCTGCTTTTATATAAAAATAAAAATAAATTAAAATAATATTTCTGCAGCTTTCTGAGATTTAGTGTGTTTCTGTAGTGTTTCACTCTAACTACACAAACACACAAAATCTCACAAAGCTGTACGTGGAATTGTGTGTGTGTAAAGTGTGAAAGTTGGTTTTTTGGGTTTTTTGGGGCTATGTGAGGTTCCTGCTTGTTGCAGGGGCCATTTTGGGTCTAGCTCAGCTGCTTTTACCTTGTGGATGAGCCAGTTGTGTTGTGTTGTGTTTTGTAGGTTAAAAAAGGGCAAAGAAGTGACATTGACTTGGCCACGCCCACCCAGTCACCTTACAACCAAGCCCCGCCCACTAATTAAGCCACGCCCACAGAACCGGTAGCAAAAAGTTTTAGATTTCACCCCTGCCCAAAGGTGCTTTTTTTCCAAGAGGCAACTGGACTTTCTGGTTTTTCTTTGAAGACATTTCGCTTCTCATCCAAGAAGCTTCTTCAGCTTTAACTGGATGGTGGAGAATGGAAGTCAGAGCTGAAGAGGCTTCTTGGATGAGAAGCGAAATGTCTTCAAAGAAAAACCAGGAAGTCCAGTGGCCTCTTGAAAAAAGCACCTTTGGGACAACCAGGACCTGGATGACTGAGAATCTCCATAGAAATTGCTTTGAATGATCAAGGAAGTGCCATTAGCGAGGTTGTGAAATATTTATCCATCTACTGACCAGATTTTATTTTGGGCCACTTTCCAGAAGCATCGTGAACCATTGTGAAGGACATTAGAAATTCAAGAACTATTTGTAATGAAATTTAATTCGGACTAGTGAATAATCTCAGAGATGAATCTCATTCACAAACTTTTTTTTACAACTGAGTTAAAAATGGTCTTCTTTAAAAATTCACACTTACACAGTGATTCCACTCTGGGCCATTGGCAGAGTTTTTTCTTCGCTGACACAGAATCACTCACAGCCCTAACAATAGCTGTAAGTGTGGGAGTTTGTCAGTAGGAAACAATTGCGTTTTATTGTTTGCTCTACAATATTTGCTAGTAAGATAATAAAGACAGGCACTAGAAGGAAGAAAATGATGCTTAAATCTGCTCCATACTTCTATACTTTGGATGCCTGCAAATGTTTTTTTTAAAAAAAGCATGGTCTTTTCACTGGAATCTGGAGTGGTGAGCCTTTTCTTCCTTTGCATTTCCAATTAACAGAATAACAGAGTTGGAAGGGACCTTGTAGGTCTTCTAGTCCAACCCCTCAAGCAGGAAGCTATACCATTTCAGATAAATGGCTGTTCAATCTCTTCTTAAAAGTCTCCAATGATGGAGCACCCACAATTTCTGGAGGTGAGCCATTCCTCTGGTTAATTGTTCTGTTAGGAAAGTTCTCCTTAGATCTAGGTTGATTCTCTCCTTGATTAGTTCCCATCCATTGCTTCTCATCCTGCCTTCAGGTTTTTGGGGGAAGTTTAACCCCCTCTTCTTTTTGGCAGCCGGTCAAATATTGGAAGACTGCTATCATGTCACCCCTAGTCCATCTTTTCACTAGACTAAACACACCCACTCCCTGCAGCTGTTCTTCATGTGTTTTAGTCACCAGTCCCCTAATCATTGTTGTTGCTCTTCTCTGCACTCTTTCTAGAATCTCAACATTTTTTTATAGCATGGTGACCAAAACTGGATGCAGTATTCCAAGTGTGGTTTCACCAAAGCACTATAAATTGGTACTAAGACTTCATGCAATCTTGATTAAATTAATCAAGAGCCTTGGTGGCGTAGCAGACTAAAGCATTGTTAAGTAACACCAGCTGCCTGCAATTTCTGCAAGTTCAAATTTCACCAGGCTCAAGGTTGACTCAGCCTTCCATCCTTCCGAGGTAGGTAAAATGAGGACCCGGATTGTGGGGGCAATAAGCTGACTTTGTATATATATATAAAAAAAGAACACTGCTGGGGGGGGGCAAAAGCCCTACTAAGCAGGTATATACAAAAGTATGAAGGCTATTGCTTAATGCATTGTAAGCCGCCCTGAGTCTCCAGAGAAGGGCGGCATATAAATTGAACCAATAAATAAACAAATCATAATATTCTTCTGGCATCTGGTAAAGGATTGGAAGAAATTGGAAGAAGCACACTTGTGATGTTGACCAGATGGGCAGTGTTTCATGTGCAAAGAGCATGACACATCTTCCCAAAGAGAATGTGATCATGTTCTGGCTGCTGCTAAACCAGCTCTTACTCTCTCAATTTCTCCTTGGTCTAACTTAAGGTAAACCGCTCCAAACTCGATTGCAGAACATACGACTTCAGCAACAGAGTGGTCAATGCCTGGAATGCACCACCTGACTCTGTGTTTCTTCCCCAAGCCCCCAAAACTTTAATCTTAGATTGTCTACTGTTGACCTCATCCCATTCCTAAGAGGTCAGTAAGGGGCAGTGTGTTCTGCCCAAGCTCTGGATTTCCGAGGATATTGACACACACCAACGGTCCTTATCAAATTTATTAAGTAGCAAGAATAAACAAGACCGGCAAAGGTTGGCAACCAGTCCAGAAAACAAGATATGATAAACCAAAAATCATAAATACGAGTTGTTTCCAGCAAGAAAGCACTAGCTGCATGCGACTTAAATAGGCTAAGGGAGTGGCCAATTATCCTCAAGCCCTACTCTCGAGTAGATCTCCTCCTCCTGAGTAGCCACGCCTGCCTTTTGGCAGCCCTGTGTGCTTGATCATTGAGGAGAGGCTCCTCCACTTCACTCTCTCCACTTGAAGGAACCTCTGGAGGTTCTGAAGGCCCTGGCTGAGTCTCTGCCTCTGGCACCACATCCTCTTCAGCCTCCTCACTGTCCGATGTGAGCGCTGGCTGCGCAGGCTGCTGGCGCGACACCACACCAGCCTCCTCTTTGTCGGGATCAGCCACAATCCGCGCAGGCCGCTAGTGGGTCACAATACAGTGGTGGGTTGCCCCGGTTCAGACCAGTTCGCAAGAACCAGTAGTAAAACCGGCAGGAGGCCCAGCCCACTGCCCCTGATGTCGTCATCGGCAATCTGGGCATGCACAGAAGCTTCTGCGCATGTGCAGAAGCAAAGCGCGTGCACGAACGAAGCGAGCACATGCACACAACCCCATTGTGAACCGGTAGTAAAGGTAAGTAGAACCCATTCTTGGTAAGGGGGCGTGCATAAGCACACCTATGTGCCTACCATCCCTGTCCTACTGTCCTCATTTATTTGTATTCATTTCCTGTATTCATAATCATGTTTATACTTAATTCTGTTAACTTATACATGCTTGAAAAAATAAATAAATAAAATAGTTGTTTCCATCCTGCCCAAAACTGGGGACTTTTTTTTCCTGGGAAAACTATCACGTTCCTCTTCTTCTTCTTCTTTTTTTTTTTTTAGCAAAAGCCTGTAACTAGTAATGTGATTCTGATTTTTAAAAAAAGCCAGAAGGGATTCATAGAACCTGACATGGACCAAACCCACATCCCTGTTTCTGCTAAGATCTCAGGCAACCTGCTGCAAGTGTCTCCCTAGCAACCTGGAGATCTTAACTTGCTTTATCCACCCACGCTGCCTTTCTTGTCTTGATCCAGGGATTTCCCTGCTTGCATGCAATCGCCTCTGTCTCCCTTTGTTTCCTGGGTCTCTGTCAAATCCTATTGATAGGCCTGTTACCAGGGCAACAAGGAGAAAAAACATGTTCCCGTCTATTCTCGCCTAGTCCAATGATTTACTTTAGTACAGTTCAAGGCTGACTTCTGGAAGATCACGAGATAACAAGGAATCTCCTCTGGATCAGAAAGAGCTGGAAAATTGGGGGTTTGGTTTCCAATGCACCATTACTGATGACCAACTAGCGAACCAATGAATGATGTGACTGCTCATGTAGACTGAGGCTACTGTGGTTATAGGATAGGATAGGATAGGATAGGATAGGATAGGATAGGATAGGATAGGATAGGATAGGATAGGACAGAACAGAATAGAATAGAATAGAATAGAATAGAATAGAATAGAATAGAATAGAATAGAATAGAACAGAATAGCTGAGTTGGAAGGGACCTTGGAGGTCTTCTAGTCCAACACGCTGCTTAGGCAGGAAATCCTATACCATTTCAGACAAATGGTTATCCAATCTCTTCTTAAAAACTTCCAGTGTTGGAGCATTCACAACTTCTGGAGGCAAGTTGTTCCACTGGTTAATTGTTCTAACTGTCAGGAAATTTCTCCTTAGTTCTAAGTTGCTTCTCTCCTTGCTTAGTTTCCACCCATTGCTTCTTATCCTACCCTCTTTCTAGAGTCTCCACATCTTTTTTACATCGTGGCGACCAAAACTGGATGCAGTATTCGAAGTGTGGCCTTACCAAGGCATTATAAAGTGGTATTAACATTTCATGTGATCTTCATTCTATCCCTCTGTTTACGCAGCCTAGAACTGTGTTGGCTTTTTTTGGCAGCTGCTGCACACTGCTGGCTCATATTTAAATGGTTGTCCACTAGGACTCCAAGATCCGTCTCATAGGTTCAGTGGATAACCTACACTAGGAACTGGATGATGAAATTGTAGTCTTGCCATTCAGACGTCTTTCCATAAACCCCTCCTGAACATTCCGTTCAACTTTAATGCTGGATAGCATCGTTTGGCAGATTCTTCTGGGCCTTCCTCTCAGAAAATGGTGCTGCCCAGAACCATCTGTGTAGAAGATGGTGCAGATGGACTACTCTTCAACATCTAAAGCCTCCAGCCTTTGATGTCCCACAAATTCAAACTAACCTTTACGCTATTTAACACATACACTCTCTTGGGCCCCAAAATCATATGTTGTGCTTGAAAACCTAAGTTGCACTGTTATGACTAGTATGGCAACTCTATTTTCAGCTCAACCTATCTCAGAAGGTTAGAGGAAGAAGCATTACAGATACCACGTTCTTGAATTAAAGGCAGGAGGTAAATTGAACCAAATACATAAATCATCTAGAAAATAATAACGGATCTTTCTCTTCCTTGTCCCACCAGGACAGTTTCACATTTTCTTTACCCTACTTGGTTTGTTCGTGAACTAAGTAGTAGTTCTACTGCTTTGTTCATTCTCCGATGTATACTAGATTCCATGCAGGTTGGGTGGCCTTACTCGGTTAGGCACAGCCCTGTGATATTTCTCTGTGACTTTCAGCCAGAAAAAGCTGTAGTTAGAGCAATGGGGAGTGGGGCAAAAGAAAAGAAAACGGGGAGACCGAAAGAGATCGTCAAAGTGAATGAGATGGAAGTGAATGGAAGTAAGTAACTAATGCTGAGGAGACCCCGCATAACCACGTCTCTGGCATGAGAGCCTCTTGCTATGTGAGCCAGGAGCGTCTTTTGGATTTGGCAGCATTTTAAGAACAGCCAGCCACATGCCAAGCGGGTGCAGACTCTGCTCCGACACGGAGCAGGTTGGAATCCAGCCAAATTGGATCAGGAACCTACCTCTTATCATAGGGAAGTTTCTGGCCTCTCAGCGTTACAAGCTCCTGCTCCAACTTGTCCTGATCTTGTCAAAAGCATCACCATTGCAAAGACCACAAGCAACTGCAAACTTCATGGCTCTATGATGGAGCGTGAAGAACCAGAAGGAAGCATCTAGTGAAAGGCAAGCAACAAGGTGTCCGATAGAAGAGAATCTTTGTAGCTCAGGGTTGAACTGTGGAGTCCTTAGTGTCCATGGACACTTTGTTGTAGAGCCCTTGGTCCTCTGTGAGCTTGGTTCTTTTCTTACAGACTTTTCATTACCAAACTAGGGAACATCATCAGTGCTAGATCTGATGGTGTTACCTAGTTTGGTAATGGAACATCTGCAAGAAAACAACCAAGCTCAGAGAGCACCCTGGACTCCACAACAAGGTGACCATGGACACTTGCCTGGATGTCCACAAGCCTCCTGCACTTGCTTTCTTTTTAAACATTGTTATGTTGTTATTGTTTCAGGGGAGATGGACATGATGCAAAGCAAAGCAACCTCTGGCATTATCTGAATTTTCAGAAATGCCTCTGGGACCCAAAGACGAAGCAGTCTTTGGAAATAAAAACAGGGTATAAGCTGCAACTCAGTGTTGGTTCAAAATGATGTGCAATTGCCAGAGAAAAGGAGAAATGTAAACTGGAAGGTACAGAACATCCTAGGAAGCATTGGCAGAAAGTAATCATGCCCATTTACTTTCTCATGAATTGATATTTTGTAAATGGGCATGTTGCACCATGGCAGCATTTCTGAAAAATCCCAAGCCCTCTACCAAGACAACCATTGTCTGACAAAATATAAAGTATTAACTCAAAACTCCAAATTGCCCACCAGTTCAAATATTTTGATTGCCACAAAATTTGACTTGTCAACTACTTGGAGGCTTGCTCACATGCTTAGCCATAGTCTGCTTCATCACAATTTTTTTTACTTTATTTATTTGTTTGCATTTTGTCTTATTATTTCTAGAAATAACTCAAGTTGGCAAACATACCTATTTAAGGGAATTAGGGAATGGGTTGAGCTGCGAGTGACTCGTGCAAAATCACCCAGCTGGATTTCATGCCCAAGGTGAGTCTAGAACTCACCATCTCCAGGTTTGTAAGCTAGCACCTTACCCACTAGACCAAACTGGTTCACTTATACAACCTAATCACACGCTATGAATTGACAAAGAACAAACTTTCGTGATTACCTACAGATATTTTAGAATGATGATTATATCTCTAACTGACAAGCACTTCATCATTTTAACACATATTCTTATACTCATCTATTTCAGTGGTTTGTCACAGGTCTTCCCTTTAATGAAAAAAAACTCTTCCTCACCCCACAATCTTTTTAAAAATATGGATGGTATGGAAACCCTGAACTCAAGGTCATTCATTTGGGGGGTGATAAAAATGATTTACTAATCTAAGTAAATTGCTGGAGGAAATGATTGTCTGTTTTTAAGGATTTAATCAAAACATCCCCAGTAAGATGCACCATTCATTCTTTCATTCTTTGTTCTCTTCTTTCTAGGATGTGTGAAATCAAAAATCCTTCATTTGAAATTCTGTCAGAAGTTTTGCCTGAAGGACAATCCTCACATTTGCTCCAGAGCTTGCTTGATGTGAAATCTGGGGGCCATGCTAAATCCCTCAAGATGAAAAATAGATGTAGGATGAAATGAGAACATCCAGAGTATTCATTTATTTCAGAAATAGACTCCAGTCATTCAGTCCCTATTTCTCCTTGTAATGATTAGTACATGACAATAAGTACAGCTCCATTCACAGTTCATAATATTCAGGTTGTATTGTGCAAATCCATGATCAATTTGCTAGGAAGAAAACTAAATGAAATTTTAGAGCTTCATTTACATTCTGGATTATTTTACTTGTCTTTAGTTCAACATTCTGTTTAGGTAATAATAAGTCCAAGACTGTTAACCATGAAATGGAACATCATGTTCAATGATGCTGAAGTGCAACATTCACAGTCGTGTTGATAGGTTTTTTTAAAAAGCCTGATCTGAAGCAGAACACTTGGTTACGAAAGGTACAATATTGTAATGAAATGTAGACTTCTCCCTGTAAATGGGGAAGAGATTCATTACTGGATAAGGATTTTCAGAAAAGATTTCTGGGAAAGAAGAATAGATGAGAAAGAAACTCAGCATAATGCTGTCCTGATTGTGTGTGATGTAAGTAGTAGTAGAAGGGTTCAAGATTTTTATTATTTTATCTGACAGCAATAAAGAGCATTCTTGGAATTCTTGCTGCTGTGCCTAATTGTTGAGTCGGTCTATCTCGAGGGCTATCAAACATGCCAGGCAACAGATCACATTTATTACTGTAAAACCTAGACAAGAAGACAATTACAGAAGTCCTCATCTACCATCATCTTATGTCTAGCTCTCTGTCAAAGAACATTCTGTCTCTCTGCTGTGTAAAATCATACAAAGTCATATAAAAGAGTAAAATAATACGTATTGTAGTCTGGAAATCACCATGAAGGAAGGAAGTTAATTTTTGAAGATGCTGTTCCATCTAAAGAACCATCTTTAGTAAATTGAGACATGTCTTGTTTTTGTTGCCTTTTTGCAGACAGATGAAATTTGCCATTCATCAGATATGGATAAATCCTCCATAATTAGCAAATACTAATTTCCCGGTGTAATCTATGTTAGGACTATCAGAAATAGTATAGCAGCCTAAATTCTAATAAATAGAAATACACATAAGTCAAGGTTTTTTTGTCCATGTGAACACTCTAATTTAGGATTTACAGTAGTGGCCAAAATTGTGGAAACCTTTTGGGAAAAGTGTATTTTCTAAAACTAGCTAATAACATCACTTTTTTTGTAGTAGTAGTAACATAAAATTATATATCAATGGAAAGATAATTTAATCAAGAATGTAATGCAATAACTTTTATGAAGGATTTGCTATTAGAACAGCAGTTATAGTATAAATAAGAAAAGTGAAATACGTAGAAAAAATGAGATATAGAAAAATGATCATCGTGTCAGTTAATACTTAGTTGGGTAACCTTTAGCATGAATTATGGCCTTACAACTTCTTCCCATGGAGTGAACCAAGTCTTTTAGTTCTGCAGCTGTTATAATGTGAAACCAAGATTGAATGATGGCTTCTATTAACTGGGTTTTATTGCTGGGTCACTTCTGACTAACAAGTTTCTTTAGTCGGCTCCATAGATTTTCAATTGGGTTAAGGTCTGGGCTATTCCCAGGCCATTCCAGCAGTGGAATATGATTATCTTGAAACTCCCCCCCCCAAAAAAGTGGTGTTATTAGCCATCAAACCTCAAAAATACACTTTTCCCAAAAGGTTTCCACAATTTTGGCCACTACTGTACGTGCTTCTTTAAAATATTTGCTCCCATCTTTACTAATTCTCTATGTACGTGAAATACCATGCTTGAATCTGCAGTGCATATGCTACACTTCTGGGGAAAAAAGTTTCTTCATTCTTGCATCCATCTGGACATGTTTATACGTGCAGCTGAAAAGAGGACACACTGACAATTCTTTGCCATTAAATAAACTTGCACTCCCAATTTGGAAATAGGTAATTATTTTTAGTTTTTCTCTGAAAATGCAGAAATGTCTGTCGCTGGCCTTGAGCCGAAACCAATTAATCTCAAGTATAAGTGACTATAGAAATTGCTACTGATAAAAAAAAAATGCTTCTTGGATGCTGGTTTCGTGCATCGATGCTCACATTTTAAGTACAACTGGAGGATTTGAGTAAACGGAACTCAGCAAATGCAGCAACATGCCGATGGGTACTTGGAAGACAAAAGAATGATGAGCAATCGGAAACAGGTTGTCATTTTGACTGGGCCACAATAAACATTTATGCTAGAATGAGAACTAATGTGCACTTAGAGTCGGAAAATGCCACTTTTCCAGAAACGCAAAGAACAGATTCAAAAAAAGTATATTTAGGATGTGAAATTTCCTTCTGGGCCATTTATTTATTTATTTTTCAAATTTCTATACCGCCCTTCTCCTTTCGGACTCAGGGCGGTGAACAGCCAAAATAAAACATTTGTACACAAAAGTTAAAATAGGTTTAAAATAATTAAATAAGGTTTGGCCCAAAATTTAAAACATTTCAATTAAAATCAGTATCAAAATTTTAAAAACCAACCATAAAATTCAGGACAGCCCGGCTAACTGAAAAAAATAGGTTCTAAGGGCCTGACGAAAAGTCCGGAGGTCTGGGATCACTCGTATCTCTGGGGGTAGATTGTTCCAGAGAGTAGGTGCTACCACAGAGAAGGGTCTCCCCCTGGGGGTCGCCAGCCGACATTGCTTAGCCGACGGCACCCTGAGGAGGCCCTCTCTGTGGGACCGAACTGGCCGGTGGGAGGCAATTGGTGGCAGAAGGCGGTCCCGTAAGTACCCCGGCCCTAAGCCATGGAGCACTTTAAAGATGATCACCAACACCTTGAAGCGCACCCGGAAGTCCACCGGGAGCCAATGCAGCTCGCGCAGGAGAGGAGTCACATGGGAGCGCCCCGTCGCTCCCATAATCCCCCGCGCAGCCACATTCTGCACCAGTTGGAGCCTCCGGGTGGACCCCAAGGGGAGCCCCATATAGAGAGTGTTACAATAGTCCAGACGAGAAGTGACGAGCGCTTGAGTGACCGTGCGTAGGGAGTCCCGATCCAGAAAGGGGCACAACTGGCGTATCAGGCAAACCTGATAGAAAGCCCCCCTGGCCACGGCCATCATATGCTCTTCTAAAGACAGCCGTGTATCCAGGAGGACACCCAAGTTGCGGGCCCTTTCTGTGGGGGCCAATGATTCGCCCCCAATAACCAGCGATGGTGCCAGCTGGCTATAGCGGGACGCCGGCAGCCACAGCCACTCGGTCTTGGAAGGGTTGAGTCGAAGCCTGTTTCTCCCCATCTAATGGGCCATTTAATGGGCCATTAAAGTTTTACTTGGTATTTTTGATTCCATCGTAAAATTATTTCTAAAATCAAGATGGCTCTCTCTCAGGAATTGCTACAGAAAATTTAAAAAGATATATCCCACCTCCCATGCAAGCTTCTCTGGATTTTTGGTCTACTCTACAAATAGTAAGGTAAAGGTAAAGATTCCCCTCGCACATACGTGCTAGTCATTTCCGGCTCTAGGGGGCGGTGCTCATCTCCATTTCAAAGCCAAAGAGCCAGCGCTCTCCAAAGACGTCTCTGTGGTCATGTGGCCAGCATGACTAAATGCCAAAGGTGCACAGAATGCCGTTAGGGACCCACCAAAGGTGGTCCCTATTTTTCTACTTGCATTTTTTACAAGTAATGGGAGCTCACCCTGTTACACGGCACTAGGGATTCAAACCACTCAACTGCCGACCTTTCGATAGACAAGCTCAGTGTCTTAGCCACTGGGCCACCGCGTCCCTCTTACTCTACAAATAACTCCCCAAAATTCAGTTTCTGAGCTCTCGTCCAAGTGAAACCATTAGTGCTGAAGGAGTCAACCACCTTATTTTCATCGGCTTACAAAAGCTCAGAATGAAAGAACTTCATCATTTTTCACCCAAATGATGAAATTGCTAACAAACCCTCCTTCTTTCTAACAATTCTGAATCATTTATTGCAACAGTTGCTTATTTATTAAATATTTATTATTTATTTATTTGGGGACCAGGTTCATATCTTATACTCTAGGGCATTTTAATCAATCAAATCATCCCACTTTTATATCATTTCACTCACCAAAACAATTCCAGCCATCTCACACATTTGAATGAAAAACAAGGCGATCACAATAAGAATGGGAAAATAGAAAACCAGAAGGACAATCCCAAATGTGCTTTCCCTCCCCCACAAGGGCAACTGGACTTTCTTTGTTTTTCCTTGAAGACGTTTTGCTTCTCAATCAAGAAGCTTCTTCAGTGCTCGTCTTCAAGGAAAAACAAAGGAAGTCCAGTTTCCTTTAAAAAAAAAAAAAGAAAGAAAGAAAAAAGCAGCATTGGAACTACCATGACCTAGATGACTGAGAATCACTATAGATGAGAAGGACAATCAAACTCAAGTCACAGATCTAAGACAGAAATCCACTACCAGGGAATGGATCATATCGGACATTAACACGATTGAGCAAGTTCAGAGGTATTTCTCAAGAAGAGTATTCCACTCCTCTACTCACAATAGAATTCCCTATGCCTCCAAGCTTGAAATTTTGGGCTTGGACAATCTGGAACTGCGCCGCCTGCGGTCCAATCTAAGCATAGTACACAAAATTGTCTGCTACAATGTCTTGCCTATCAACGACTTCTTCAGCTTCAACCACAATAATTACACGGGCAAACAATCGATATAAACTTAAGGTGAACCGCTCCAAACTCAATTGCAGAAAATACGACTTCAGCAACAGAGTGGTCAACGCCTGGAATGCTCTACCTGACTCCATTGTTACAGCCTCAAACCCTCACAGCTTCAACCTCAAGCTGTCTACCATGGACCTCACCCCATTCTTAAGAGGTCTGTAAAGGGGGCGTGCATAAGCTCAACAATGTGCCTACCATCCCTGTCTTACTGTCCCCATTTATCTTTATTTACTTCCTTTGTTCATGTTTATGTTCATACCTATATTTGTTATCTTGTACATGCTTGACAAACAAATAAAATAAATAAAAATAAATATATATTCCATTCTATCCCAGATCTGCTGGAAGAGTTACATTTTTAAAGCAGTAAGGAAGCATAACAGGGGCATGCAAGGTCAAGGAGAATGATGTTCTACAGCAGGGGTGTCCAATCTTGGCAGCTTTAAGGCTTGTGGACTTCAACTTCAAAATCAACTTCCAGGATTCTGGGAGTTGAAGTCCACAAGTCTTAAAGTTGCAAGGTTGGACACCCCTATTCTATAGGGAAAATGTCAACCACAGAGATGGTCCATGTCTGAGGTTCTTCAAGATGGCACTGTTTTACTGATAGGATCTAGATTGCATCATGTTCAGCTGAAATTAACCATAACTCTTAGCCAGCTTCGTCCTTTGTTGTTGTTGTTAGTTGTGAAGTCGTGTCTGACCCATCGTGACTCCATGGACAATGTTCCTCCAGGCCTTCCTGTCCTCTACCATCCTCTGCAGTCCATTTAAGCTCATGCCTACTGCTTCAGTGACTCCCTCCAGCCATCTCGTTCTCTGTCATCCCCTTCTTCTTTTGCCCTCAATCTTTCCCAGCATTAGGCTCTTCTCCAGTGAGTCCTTCCTTCTCATTAGGTGGCCAAAGTAGTTGAGTTTCATCTTCAGGATCTGGCCTTCTAAAGAGCATTCAGGGTTGATCTCCTCTAGGACTGACTGGTTTGATCGTCTTGCAGTCCAAGGGACTCGCAGGAGTCTTCTCCAGCACCATCGTTCAAAGGTCTCAATTCTTTGGTGCTCAGCCTTTCTTATGTATGTAGCTTCGCCCCACGTTCCAATAAATCTGAACCAGACAAGGCTGCACTGAGAATGATGGGAGCCCACAGAGTCCTGTGATCCTTTGTCTCTTCTCAACGATATGTAAAGAAGTGGAATTATTTAAAAGAGGAATGAGGAAAACCTGAGGAGCAGCAACCAAAGAAAATCCAAACTGGTTTACAAGAATTGGGTGTGTTGGGGAGAATATTTATAGAGTAATTCTGGAGGAGGAATTTCCACTGAGTAATTCCTGATACTGAAATTGCTTCTTCCAGCAGCAGTCAAAAGTGGAGCATATTCAGTAAAGCTCTTGACATTTCAGGTCCTTTGATTTCCTCTCCCTGTGTCACCAGAGGCATATTTATAATCCTAAGGGTCCTTTTGACCTCTTCGTATAGAAAGTGCCTTGGTAAAATAAATATTACGTACCCCGAGGAAATAAATTCTATTCAGCATGAGGTCATCACAGAGAATTCTTAAAGGTCAGACATTTTCATAATCATAAAAATGTGACTAATTGACAGAAAATGGACAGAGCAAAAACTCAACCCATCCTTTTCTAATTAAAGGAAACAATAAAACTTGCCTGTATCATATATTGCCTACGCCTCTCATATTAGTCGGTTGACAAAGTCAACATGAAAATTGACCTAAGGAGAATTGAGAAGGACATGAAGAAATACAGTATGATATTACAATTGGAAGAGATTATTTAGTCTTTCTAGTCAATATAGGAATCCAACTTCAAATATCTTAAAAATACGGCTTCTAGCTTCCAGAAAAGATGTGGAAACTCTAGAAAGAGTGCAGAGAAGAGCAACAAAGATGATTAGGGGACTGGAGGCTAAAACATATGAAGAACGGTTGCTGGGACTGGGTATGTCTAGTTTGATGAAAAGAAGGACTAGGGGTGACATGATAGCAATGTTCCAATATCTCAGCAGCTGCCACAAAGAAGAGGGAGTCAAGCTATTCTTCAAAGCACCTGAGGGCAGGACAAGAAGCAATGGGTGGAAACTAACCAAGGAGAGAATCAACCTAGAACTAAGGATAAATTTTCCTGACAGTTAGAAGAATTAATCAGTGGAACAACTTGCCTCCAGAAGTTGTAAATGCTCCAACGCTGGAAGTTTTTAAGAGAGTGAACAGCCTTTGTCTGAAATGGTATAGGGTTTCCGGCCTAAGCAGGGGGTTGGACTAGAAGACCTCCAAGGTCCCTTCCAACTCTGTTATTCTATTCAAAAGCACACATCGTGATATCTCTGAGTAACAGGTTCTACTATTGAACTAAACGTCCTGCTAGCATATTTTATAGATGGGGGCGGGGCCAGTTTGAGATGGTATTTATCGGTTCTCCGAACTATTCAAAATTTCCACTACTGGTTCTCCAGAACTGGTCAGAACCTGCTGAATACCACCTTGGCTCTGCCCTCATCTATTCTCTGCCTCCCGAGTCCCAGCTGATCTGGAGGAAATGGGGATTTTGCAGTAACCTTTCCCTGCCACACCCACCAAGCCACGCCCACCAAGCCATGCCACAGTCACCGAGCCACACCCACAGAACCAGTAGTAAAAAATTTTGAAACCCACCACTGCTCTGAAGTGTAGAATAAGTGTTTCTTGCTATAATGGCTTCTATTGCTGGAACTTCCCTCACACTATTCCAAAACAACTCTATTGTAACTACACTGAAAAACGCCTTTTGAAAAGAAAGGTGACCCAAAATTCTTATGACTATTTTTATACAATTAGGCAATTTTATAAACAAAGATTTAGCATTCCTGCAGCATTAATCCTACTTAATGGGGAAAGAAAGGGTATTGTCGCTTGTATTTCAGATATTCTAGATTATGGAATAATAGATCTCTACTTTTCCAAATCACACTCTGGATGCAAGCATCAAGCTGGACAAGATTACTCTGGGGCAATTTGGACAAGATTGGACACTTTCTGGCACTTTCTATGAATTGGACACTTTCTTTGCACTTTGTGGATTTTTAATATTAATTGTGTTGTTGTGCACAGAGGGGTAATGGTGGCCTAGTGGTAAAGACACTCACCTCCCACTTGGAAGGTTGAGAGCTCAATTCTAGGTAGTGGCAGATGTTTCGCGCCTAGGGATCAAAGAAAAAATATCTGCTGTGTACTCCTCATAGGAGTCAGGAAGGGCATCCAGTCAGTAAATGCTCAGATCCATCCAGTTTCCCAAACTCTACTCTTAATATGGACTACAGTGTCATAAAAAGGGAGTAATTGTGTTGTTGTGCACAAAAGCATTAAGCTATGCGATTCTTCCTTACCTGATCAAACAGGCCAAAAGGACACTTTCCAGAAACAGGTTTACTGTTGCATTAAGAAAAATAGTTCTCTACTTCAAATTCCATCATGCTATCTCCATTTATTCCCATCATACCACTTCTTTTACATATAAACCCTGCACATTTCAGACTGACCCACTTTTGCAGGATAACAGCAATCCAGCGGCAGCCTTTTTCCTAAGGGGGAAATAAGATTCAGGCATGGAAGCCTTAATGAGATGCAAGGCTAATCCTGCAGGACTCTAGGAGAAGTCGAGACAGAGCTGTAAAACTAGACATTTTGTCACAGAAATCTTTTTCTAATCCGCCGTCCCGCTGCATTTTCAGAGCTGACCAATTAATGCAGTTAGGGAATTTTAAATCTAGACTTTGGGGAGTCCCTGTTTCTGATGGAAATGAATATTACTTAATTAATTTTAACATATGTGGAGCAATCCTTCCTGTATTTGAGAGAGGAACGTTCCTGCTTAAATTGCTGAGCTAGGAGAAGAGCAAGTTCAGCTGGAAGGTGAAGTTAAATGGGGCATCAGTTTGGAATCATTGTGTTGTCACAAGAGACTCAGGTCCAGCACCCCCATGAATTCTGTTGACCATTATCTAGTGCAAAGGTGTCAAACTCAAGCCCCGGGGGGCCAGATCCAGCCCGTGGGGTACTTAGATCTAGCCCGCGCGGCCACTCTGAAACCAGCAAAGAACCAGCTCACAGTGCTTCTGCCAGTGAAAACGGAGCTTGGGAGGGCTGCATGAGGCCCTCCCAAGCTCCGTTTTCACTGGCAAAGGTTTGCAAGAGGCTGTGGCAGCAGAAAATGGATCTCGGGAGCCCCTGATACGAGTGACAGGTGCCCCTGATACAAGTGACGTCAAGCTGGCCATGCCCACTCTGGCCAAACCCACCCTGGCCTCCCTAGGTCAAGCACAACCCTGATGTGGCAGTCAATGGAATTGAGTTTGACACCACCAGCCCGATCTAGCGCAACTTTAGTTTTTACCATTAGTAGACTAGATTCTTGTATAGAGGTAGCAGTAATAAACTCTTCTATGCTTTAAATTCAATGAATGATCCTGTTTATTTGCACCCGGCATTAATCTACACCAGGGGTGTCAAACTCAAGGCCCAGGGGCCGGAACCGACCCACACAGTGCTTAGATCTGGCCCATAGGGCTGTCCTGGAAACAGCAAATGACCGGTCTGCGGTGCCTCTGCCAGTGAAAACGGAGCTCGGGAGCCCTGCAGGAAGCCCTCCCAAACTCCGTTTTCACTGGCAGAGGGTTCCAGGATGCCGCTGCAGCCAAAAACAGAGCTCGGGAGCCTGTTTTCACTGGCAGAGTACTTGGGCTGCCACTGGGCCCCCGACACGAGTGATGTCAAGCTGGCCATGTCCACCCTGGCGACACCCCCTGCCCCCGCAAGGTCAAATACAACCCTAATGTGGCCCTCGATGAAATCGAGTTTGACACCCCTGATCTACATAATGACTCCTAACTAACTAATGACAGATTTAACTCCACCTTCCGTGGAGACTGCTCCCCTCCCACAGCTAGTATATTGACTTCAAGTGGACTAATACCTTCTTTTCTCTTCTTCTACAACTTCTTATTTATTTATTTTTTAATTTGATTTATATGCCGCCCTTCTCCGGAGACTCAGGGCGGCTTACAATGCGTTAAGCAATAGCCTTCATACTTTTGTATATTTATACAAAGTCAGCTTATTGCCCCCACAACTGGGTCCTCATTTTACCTACCTTAGAAAGGATGGAAGGCTGAGTCAACCTTGAGCCTGGCGAGATTCGAACTTACTTTAATTGCAGACAGCTGGTCTTAATAACAGGGTGCTTTAGACCACTATACTACCAAGGCTCCTTATTATTGAATTAGAAGAAAGAAAACTTACTTTAGAAAATTCCTTTGAGACATCGCATGGAGCTCTAATCGCAAGACAGCCAATGTAGGTGCATGAATTTTTTTTCTCTGCCACTGTAGAATCTGTTCTCCAGTAGACTCCAAACTTTTTGGCTTCCCAGTCTTGAATTACATTTCAAGGATGGAAACTTTTGGGCTGGAATTTTTAAGGAAACTCTTCCCCCTGAGCTTTTCCAGTGTGGGTTGCCTAGAAAACTGTAGAGTAGACCTCCATTCCCTCAAATGGTCAATACTGATTCCCAAGGTTCGATGCAACTATTCATTATAATGGTTGATCGTACAATCAGCCAGATATTTAGACTGGATTTGGCATTTTTATCCATCTATCAAGTCCTTCCCAAGGAGCTGGAATAGGCAGATGTTGTTGTTTGATGGTGTTAAAGGTTACCAGATGTTAGCTGTTACAAGTAAATCTGACTTCCACCAATTCTCGCTTGCAGGCCAACGGTATTTCTTGCTTTGCTGCTACTTTTGTCATGCCATTGTTTGTTTCTTATTGTCATTATTGTTATTATTATTCATGGTATTATGAATATTCACTAGATTATTTTAAAGTAGAATTTATTAGATTATTTTCAGTTAATAAATGTTGGGGGGTGTCAATGAACAATCTGAAATTTCACGAAGGGGTCAACGAGTGGAAGAGTTTGGAGACCCTTTCTATAGAGTGATGTAAAGTAGGAGTATCTTCCCCTGCCGCCAACCATCAAATTAGCTCAAAAGCACCAAAAACAGCAAATGGAAAAGTAGCCTGAGATAAGGTAGAAAAGCAAACCCTTTCAACAGAGAAATTAAAAAAAAAAAAAAAGAAATTACAAGATAGATTTCAACATTAGCGCCAAAGTCCGAACCTAATAGTGTCACTGAATTGAACTGTAATTTTCTAAGATGAAATGCCTTAGAAATCCATGAAATACAGCATGATTCACTAACATAGTGAAATAGCTTTCAAAACCATTGAAAACTGCCCTATTCGTGGAGCAAGATGAATTCCCAGCACTTATTTTTAGCCACAGCAGCTGCTCAGAACTTACCTGGCAACCTTCTTTATCCTTAGGTAATGAGTAGGAAGGGTTGTGTTCTCACTTGGTGGTGAGAAAGGGAAACTAATCTTTTTATACATTATAAGACAAAGGAGCACAGGGTTGCTGTGCTGGCGCTAAAATGAGAGGAGATCTTCCCTTTGAATGCTGTCTTGAGCTTCTAGAATAAAGGCGGAAACTAAATATAATCCTAAATTAACAAATTTAAAAAGCAATTTTGGAGTTTCTCTTTTGTTTGGTACTCGACACGCAAGCTAGAAGTTGTCGGGGTCAGTTGTTTTGTGACTCGCTACCCTTTCCAGCCAAAACAAAGGATCACGTGTTAAATCACATGGTTTGTTTGGTACTCGTCATTTTTTGTCCTCGTCCCACCTCCCAGATCCAATTAACGATGAGTACTGAGGTGATTTTTTAAAAAATCCAGCTTTTATTTTTATAAGTAACTCAAGGCAGCTAACATATCTAATACTCCTTCCTCCTCTTATTTTCCCCACAATAACAACCTTGTGAGGTGGGTTGGGCTGAAAGAGAGTGACTGGCCGAAAGTCATCCGGCTGGCTTTCTGAAATTCACTTTCTATGAATGAGATGGGTGGTCTGTAAATTAGCGATAGATAGATAGATAGATAGATAGATAGATAGATAGATAGATAGCCAGGCAGACTGGCAGACAGGCAGAAAGACAGACAGACAGACAGACACTGATAGATAGAGATAGAGACAGAGAGAGAGAGACAGAAAGAGAGATGATGATAGATAGATAGATAGATAGATAGATAGATAGATAGACAGACAGACAGACAGACAGACAGACAGACAATAGCTAGATGATAGGCAAGCAGACAGACACTGGGAGAGAGAGAGAGAGAGAGAGAGAGAGAGAGAGAGAGAGAGAGAGAGAGAGAGAGAGAGAGAGATGATAGATAGATAGATAGATAGATAGATAGATAGATAGATAGATAGATAGATAGATACTCCTGAAAACAAATGCCACACTCCCTCAATTAAATCTCCTACCTCATATTTTGTATGCAGAAAGTTCCAGAATCAGTCTTTGCCCCCTATCTCAGTTAAAAGAAGCAGCTAACAAATATTGCCAGTTAAGGCAAGAAAAAAAAAGTGAGCTAGGCTACTTTGTACAATGTTGCTTAAAAGGGATGTAAATAATAAAAGTTGTTTTGACAGAACATGTTAGCCTGTGTTTAACCACCGTTTTCCTATACCCAGACCTATTTGTCTGGATTCAGAGAACACACTGATTGATAAACTAGCTCCACTCACTAGGTTCACACAATACAGGAGCCACCAACGAGGAAGTCGTATCTTAGCCTAGCTAGCAGTTGCATGAACCAACACGCAACATAGGAAGAACTGGATTCACTCTGCTATGCTTTGTTTTAACCACAAACAGCTTGTTTAAGTAAATCATAGCAGTTCACTCACATCATGCCAAATTATACAGTGGGATTTACAGGATTTAGAGACTGGATTTACATATTGCACATAGCCCCCCCCCCAAAAAAAACAACAAAGAACCCCACATAAGCTATATTAAGCTTTGTATAATATATGAACTTAACCTATGGCTGGACTCTAGTTTTAGCCTTTAGAAACTAATTGTTGCTCATACAGACTATATCCAAGGAAGACTCTTCATAAACCAGAATATTATCTTTTAGTTAGTCCGATGATGCTCGGGAGCCTAACCAAGCTCTCCCAGCATATGAAATGTGTCTTGTAGATTCATCTAGGTCAACATTCTCTTCATCTCATAAAAGGTGATATAAATCATCTCTACCAAGAACCCATCTACTATCTGAATAGAGATAATCATGCTAAGAACTTAGCAATTGCAGAGGGTAGTTTGGTGCAGTGGTTAGGGTGCTAGGCCAGAAACTAGAAGATTGTGAGTTCTAGTCCACCCTTAGACATCAAAGCAGGGGTGAAATCCAGCAGGTTCTGACAGATTCTGGAGAACTGATAGCAGAAATTTTGAGCAGTTCGGAGAACCAGTAGTGGAAATTTTGAGTAGTTTGGAGAACCAGCAAATACCACCTCTGGCTGGCCCCAGAGTTGGGTGGGAATGGAGATTTTGCAATATCCTTCCTCCAGGAGTGGGGTGGGAATGGAGATTTTGCAGTATCCTTCCCCTGCCACGCCCATCAAGCCACACCACACCACGCCCACCAAGCCACGCCCACAGAACCGGTAGTAAAAAAATTTGGATTTCACCAATGCATCAAAGCCAGCTGGGTGACTTTGGGCCAGTCATTCTCCTTCAGTCCAACCTACATCACAACGTGGGCTGTTCTGGAGAAACGGGAAATAGGAGCATTATATAAATATATCACCTTGAGTTGACCAAAAATAAAATGGAATAAACATCTATTAATAAATAACTAAAGCCTCACATATCTGCACACAAGTAAAATATTTTTCTCTATCTTTCCTCTTCCTTTTTTCCAACTGTGTCATACCTTTTAGATTCTATCACCAAGCAGGAATATTTTTATTAAAAAAGAAAAAGAAATCTGAGCACGGTGCTTTATAAAGTATAAATACAAACAGGGAGAACAACTTGACTAGAAGGTTGTGCTTCATAAACTCCATTGCTTCAGATTATGGAGACTTTCCAGATAATCATTGATGCTAATAACCTTAATACGGCAGAGTAGTGGAACATGGCTACTCATTACAACTTTACATTAAGTTGTAAAACTTAATGTCAGGGTTCCAAGTAATACACCCATAGCAAACAGAACTCCGAAGCAGGTAGATTCCTCAAAGAACAGTTTTATTGGATATATCATATTGGCAGAGACTGGTGAAAACTGACTCTAAAGTTTCCCATGGTTTTCACCTAATTAAAAGTAAAAGTGTCCCTTTTCCCAAAAATTCAGTCACATGGTCCAATCAGGATGCTGTCCAGTTGCTTGGTAACATCACTCCACCTCTCTTCAGCCACCTGTTGGAATGTCCTTGGTTCCCAGAGGAAAGTACATTGTTTTGACTACAAATCCCCAGCTGTCTCTATTTCCCCCACCTCCCTAGACCTCATCTCAAGGAGCCTGAGTGGCGTAGGAGGCTAATGCCTCCTACTAAGGCAGCATTTAACATCCAGCTGCCTGCAATTACTGCGAGTTCAATTCTCACCAGGCACAAGGTCGACTCAGCCTTCCATCCTTTCTAAGGTGGGTAAAATGAGGACCCGGTTTGTGGGGGCAATAAGATGACTTTGTATAAAATATACAAAAGTATGAAGGCTATTGCTTAACGCATTGTAAGCCGCCCTGAGTCTCCGGAGAAGGGCGGCATATAAAAATAAATAAAAATAAAATAAATAAATAAAAATTGCGGCAACGCTGAAGCCTCCAATATGGCCAGTTTCAGAGTTGACACTTAAGGCAGATGGGATTTAGTTAGTTCTTGGAGAAAAAAACATCAAAAACTCATAGGACTTTTAGGCTACACTAAGAAGTCCAAAAAGCATCTATACAGAAAATGATGAGCAAGTCCTTCCCAATATTTTCAAGAAAACAGCTAGTTATAATGAGTCAAAATGAGTCACCGGATTTCAAGGTAGTTTTAATCCTTACCTTAAGGCATTTTCAGTTTCTAAGGACTGTTTTTCAATAATGCCAAAGCACGTTCTCCCTCAGGTCTCAGCTATCGCAATAGATCTTGTGTATTTCCAGTCTATTGTGTGATTCCAGTGGGTCACTGATGAGCACAATCCCCCTATGTGTCAATGAGGCATTTCCCCAAATTAAATTAAGGTGCCTCCTGCTAAATTATCAGTATAGTGTCTGGGGGATTGGCACAGTGTACAGCAGACTAAAAGCATCTGTTCAGTACATTAAGTGTAAGGTAAAAGTAAATGTTTTCCTGTCCAGTTGTGTTCAACTCTAGGGCATAGTGCTCATCTCCATTTCTTAGCTAAGGGAGCTAGCGTTGTCCGAGGACATTTTCCATGATCATGTCATCAACATGGCTGAGTGCTGCGGCGGCCTAGAGGTGGTGCTCTCGCCTTACAATCAGGAGGCTGTGAGTTCGATCCTAGGTAGAGGTAGATATTTCTCTTTCTGGGCACAATGAAAATATATCTGCTGAACAAAACTCCGCATTGGCGACAGGAAGGGCATCGGCCAGTAAGCACTCAGCTCCATTCAGTTGCCCAGACTTCACCCCGCAAGCGATTATGACAGAAGAAGAAGAGGAAGAAGAAGAGGAAGAAGAAGAAGAAGTAGTAGTAGTAGTAGTAGTAGTAGTCATCAGCATGGCCAAAAGTGCATGGAATGCTGTTACCTTCTTACCGAAGTGGTACCTATTTATCTATTTCAATTTGCTTGCTTTTGAAATGCTAGGTGGGCAGGAGCTGGAGCAAAAAACGGGATCTCACTCCATTTATGTGGCATCTGTGCCTTGAACCCAGGCTGTCAACTTTCCAACAGACAAGCTCAGTGTCTTTAACCACTGAGCCATCATGTCCCCACCTTACAGCTAACCCTAGACTTATGACCATAATTGGAACCAGAAATCTAGTCATAATTCATTATAAATCATAACCCACATGTCCGGAAGTAAAGTTTTGGCTTTTTTTCATGGTGAACATTAAGCAAACCTATTCATTTGAATGGGTGAATTTTGCTGGAAAATTGGCAAAAAAAAAATCATTGAAAATCATGAATACAAGAATGCAGAATACTACAATCAGTTGTAAAGCTCACCTGCCCGATATGCCCAATACTGTGGAGAGATATTTATATTTACAACAGTTGGGATGCTTTATGGGCCATTATAACTTAAAAAGGTCACAAAACGACTAGTTGTAATTTGAGGATTGCAGGGGTATAGCAGGGATCCCAATCCCTTGGCCATGGCCCACTCCTGGGCTGTGGCCTATTTGCAAACAGGCTGCACGACAGGGGTGAAATTCAGCCGGTTCTATCCGGCTACGGCGAACCGGTAGCGGCGGCTGTAGGAGGCTCTGCCCACCCACACGGACGTCATGACGTTGCTTTTTTGCAATGATTTTAAGGCTCTGCGTATGCTCAGAAGGCTTTGTGCATGCACGGATGACAGTGTGCACAAGCAAAGTGAACATGTGCATGAGCAAAGCGAGGCGCATGGCATGTGCACATTTGCAAACCAGTAGCATGAGCTGTGTGTGTGCTGGCCCATCAGCCCGCTCAGGGGTGAGTTCTACTTACCTTTACTACCAGTTCACATCGTGCCCGCACGCATGCGCAGATTGCCTATGGTGACGTCCGAGTTAGTGGGCGGAGCCTCCTGCTGGTTTTACTACCGGTTCTTGCGAACCGGTCTGAACTGGGGGCAACCCACCACTGAACCCGCTACCCGCGCAGCCTAGTTCCCCTCTCCCCCCCTCACCAGCCTGCCAAGCCGCAAAGGTTGGAGACCACTGGTGTATAGGATATTACTCCTTGTATATTGATGTGTACGTGCATATGAGTAGTTAATGAATGTACTTCAAAACAGCTTCTCTCAAAGTGAGAGAACAAAGACCGAACTCAGATGCAAAGCAAATTGGATGATAATCATTTTTTCCCCCAAGAAATTCTGGATTGAATTCTCAATGTCCTAAGTTTCCCACCCACCCCCCTCCAGAATAACCTTGAAGTCCACCACTAAGCCCTGAATAAAAGATGAGCATATCTCCTTGAGAATAAAGTAAAATGTCCATGAGTTTTAGCACAGCCATATTGACATAATATTCAGTATAAATAGCTCTCAAATCTGGCCTCCTTCCAGTTGTTTTAAACAGTGCATCAGGCTGGTGAGTAGGTGGCATAAGGAAACCCCCCTTTCTGAGGATGGCTACTTCTAATTTATATTGTGCATTTCTAATTTAATTATGGAATTATCTCCATCCCATTTTCTGGTCACACTCAAACAAAGCAAGTGCCAAATTTAATGAATGATCCAATATGTGTTCAAAGCTGGAAACGAAAACCATCCTTCTATTTCAGTTCTCCAACCTGGATTGCCTCCAGATGTGCTGATTTCAGTTCCCAGAATTCTCAATCACAGCTATGCAAGTTGGAGAATTTGCAGGACATTTAGAAATAGTCCAGATAATGGACTATTTCTGAAGGTTGCCCACACACTGGAGATAGCTTGCTAGTTTCCTACACCAGGAGTTTCCAAACTTGGCAACTTTAAGACTTGTGGACTTCATGGTAGCTGAGGAATTCTGAAGGCCGAAGTCCACAAGTCTTAAAATTGCCAATTCTGGAGACCCCTGCCCTAGACTATATATATTTAAGATGATTACAGTAATTTATGGAAACTTGCAACCCTTGAGGTGGTACAAGAAGAATTCCCCGATTAACGTAGGCTGAAAGAAAAGGAGAGTACTCAACACTACAGAAAGCATTTTGCAGCTCTGCAAATATTTAAATCCAATTTTGCCTAGCACTTGATCAATACTCTCTCTAATATCACACATAACTTTTACATAACTTGTGTGGTAACTGTGTCAACTAAAGCCTCAGGGACATTTCCATTAAGAAGCCTTTCTGATTATTTTGAGATAATAAACAAAGAATGCCTCCTATACATGCCCTAAAATAAGCATAAAATGGGCTCCGGAGGTTAGGTGAGTCTATGGATGGTATTTTTATGGTTTGATTATGCTCTCAAGCAGCATAATTTTACTATAGTAATATTATTATTTTTTTGTTCTTTTAGCTTCTGTTCTTGGCTTTGCTCCTGTAATTCTGAGATGGGCAGCTGTATACATACATACATACATACATACATACATACATACATACATCCTCTCAAAACCATTAAGTCAAGTACCACCCTCCACCAACCTATCAATCCAAGGGGGTTTACTCCTTTTCAAAATTCTAGGAATGACTAAGGAGTCACCAGGTACATAACAGAAGTATTTATATCCTTGGCGAATTGAGTCACACAAGGGTTCCAGATAGATAGATAGATAGATAGATAGATAGATAGATAGATAGATAGATAGATAGATAGATAGATAGATGCCGTGTTTCCCTGAAAATAAGACCCTGTCTTATATTTTTTTGAACCCCGAAATAAGGGCTTGGCCTTATTTTTGGGGAGGTCTCCTCTTGCTGTCTTACCTGATTTCCAGCTCTGTCTCCCTAATCCTAACCAGAAGAAATGGCAGGGACCAGCTGCGCATTCATTTAAATATTTTCGGGGAGGGCTTATTTTCGGGGAGGGCTTATTTTCAGGGGGGCTTATTTTAGCACATGCGCTCAAAAGCCTGATTGGGCTTATTATTCGGGGAGGTCTTATTTTAGGGGAAACATGGTAGATAGATGATAGATAGATAGATAGATAGATAGATAGATAGATAGATAGATAGATAGATAGATCCCAACTGTTCTGCAGAGCAGAGTGTCTCACAGCCCTCTTTGACTCATAGATGGCAATAGCCACCTCATTTCCTTCTTCCCTGACATTGTAAGTAGGTTGGCATATTTCCGAGAGGGAAGTCTCACCTCCATGCCCATCCAGGTCTCAATTATGCATGCCACATTAGCATTCTGAACCACAATTAAGTTAGTCACAACTGATATCTATCTATCATCTATCTATCTATCTATCTATCTATCTATCTATCTATCTATCTATCTATCTATCTACCTACCTACCTATCTATTTATCTATCTTTGGGGGACCAGTATCTATCTAGGTGATTTACTTTCTTTTAGCCACTTTGTGATGACCCGGGGCGAGGCACGAAAGCAACACAACCAGAGAACAATTCTAACTCCCCTTTATTGGTCCAACTTTCCCCCAAACTTCCCCATGTTTACTGCAAGTCCTGGAGCAAAGCTCTCACATGCACCTGCGACAGCCTCTGGCTGCGAGTAGTCCAGCTAGCAAAGTTAGCAGGGCAACTAAGGCAAAAAATCCAGCAAGCAAAGTTAGCAAGGCAGCAAACAAGGCAATAAGTCCAGCGAGGCAGCCAAACCGGGCAAGGCACACAAGACAAAGCACAGAAAAATCCAGATGTTGACAATTGCACGTGAGGCTCCACAGATTCAACGTTTGTTCCTGACAAACACCCCACCCCACAGCGTCCCAGGTGAGCCTTGTGAAAAGGGGTGGGGCGGCCTCCTGCCAAGTCTTTGGGTTGCCTTGGACTTATCCTGCCTCTTCTCCATTCTTCATGCTCGGGGATCGGGGGGGAGGTAATTGCTCATCGCCGGAGCTCTGGAGCTCTTCTGCTCCATTGTCTGCCCTGTCCTCCCCACTCGCCTGGTCCTCCTGCACCCCCTCTCCCTCGCTGGCAATTCTATCCAGGCCCGAGGGACCCAGGACTGCCTCATCCTGCTCCTCTGGTCATTCTTCCCTTGGCCCTACCTCTGTCTCGTCCTCCTCCTCAGACTCAGGCTCAGGCTCCGACAGGGCCATGATACACTTATGCAGCAGGTCTATGACAATTCACCACAGCCAACTTGCTGTGGGACAACTGCAGCGGGAAACTCACCACCGGACAATTCAATGCAGGATTCGTTCCTTTTATTATTCATCAAAGCAAAAGCCGATAGATATAGGAATGGATTTCCTTTGATACAAGAGATAAAATAATTTTGACGAAAACATGGTCAACAAAAATAAAAGGAACTACGTGAATCCTGCAGTGAGTTGTCCTGCACTGAGATGGCCATGGCAAGTTGTCCTGTGGTGAGTTGGCCATCACAAGTTGGCCATGGAGAATTGGCCAAGGCAATCGGCTGTGGTGAGTTGGTTGCAGCGAGTTGGCTATGGTGAATTGTCTCGTTCCACGTGCAGCATCCTTCAAAGCAGGCAGGTCCAGGTCTGAAACACCTCCTAGGTTTACCTTCATGAAATATCAAATTGCACTGAGCTAAAAATGTCACACAATGAACATTGACTGAGTGGCTGTGGTTCCTGGCATCCCAATATAGTCAGTTGACTCCATCACTGACTATCGGGGGCGAGTCTTTGGCCCCCTCGGAGAGGGCTCGCAATCTGGGAGTCCTCCTGGATACACAGCTGTCCTTGGAGGAACATCTGATGGCTGTAGCCAGGGGGACTTTTTGTCAGGTTCACCTGATCCGCCAGTTGCGGCCCTTTTTGATCGGGATTCCCTGTGCACAGTCACTCATGCCCTCATCACCTCTCGCCTGGACTACTGCAACACTCTCTACATGGGGCTCCCCTTGAGGGGCACCCGGAGGCTCCAACTGGTCCAGAATGCGGCCGCGCGGGTAGTTACGGGAGCTGCATGGTGCTCCCATACAACACCTCTCTTGCATGAGCTGCACTGGCTCCCAGTGGTCTTCCGGGTGCGCTTCAAGGTGTTGGTTATCACCTTTAAAGCGCTCCATGGCATAGGACCTAGATATCTTCGAGACCACCTGCTGCTACCGACCGCCTCCCATCGACCTGTGCGCTCCCACAGAGAAAGCCTCCTCGGGGTGCCATCAGCCAAACAGTGTAGGCTGGTGACTCCCAGGGGGAGGGCCTTCTCTGTGCGGGCACCAACCCTCTGGAACCAGCTGCCCCCAGAGATAAGGAGAATCCAAGACCTCGGTGCCTTCCGCCGTGCCCTTAAAACTATCTTTTTTCAGCAAGCCGGGCTGGCCTAACGCTTTTTTAAATGTTTTTAATTGGTTTGTCATTGCTTTTAATTATGGGACCAAATATATATATATATCTTTTTAATTGTATTTTAATGTTTGTAGTTTATGTTTTTACTTTGGCTGTACACTGCCCTGAGTCCTCAGGGAGAAGGGCGGTATATAAATTTGATATAAAATAAAAAAAAATAAAAATAAACATCCCCAGTGGTGTTATTGGAAAAGAAGCAAAACTTGAAGTTATGTTTGATCACGTAGGAGCTCTTACTACTTGGAAGATTAGGCTGCAGAGCTACGATGATTTGTACTCCATGGCATGAGAGGTAGGCATTTATCCACACACAGGTAGAAATTGTTACCATGCTATAAATACCTAAATGCATCTGTGGAAGTCTTGGTGCCATCCCAAACTGGTCAATCAGGTAGGAGTATTTTTAGTAAGCGGGGACAATTTTTCTTAAGGTGACTTGTTCTTTAAACATGCAGCTACGTGATTGAAAAAATTGAATTTTACTATCCAATCTGCTATCTCTTCTGGGTATTTTTAGCCAAGGAAGCAATAGGTTTGGCCCTGGGATGACTTTTCCAGAGCTAAGAATGGTACTTGTCATGTCGAGCGTACTGATAAGCGGTGACAGAGATCAACTGCCTTTGCTTCCCTGGAGCCCTCCTGGGAGCCAATTTGCATCCACCATTGTCACAAAGACGAGAAGAAATTAGGCAGTTTAAGGTTGATGGAGAACATGCAATTCTACTTTTTGGAGGACCTCTTAGGGCACATTCACATAATAGATGCTATTCCTCTCACCTGGATCATTTCAGCAGTTTGTAGCCAAAGGTACACATATATGCTGCAAAACACACCACTACTGTTAATGCCTGACCACACTAGCAATGACTGTTGTGTGTGGGACAAGGAGCTGGGCAGGCTGTCTTTACCAACTCCAAACTTCATTTATTAAGCTAATTTATATAGCCATCCAACTCATACATAAATGATTCTGGGCAACTTACAACATCACCAAAAAGGCATTAAGAGTTGTAAACCTAATCTTGCGTAGCTTCTTTTCTGGTAATATCACACTACTAACCAGAGCATACAAAACATTTGCTAGACCAATTCTCGAATACAGCCCATCAGTCTGGAACCCACACTGCATATCGGACATTAATACAATTGAACATGTCCAGAAATATTTCACGAGAAGAGTCCTCCACTCCTCTGCTCGCAACAAAATACCTTATGCCACCAGACTTGAAATTCTGGACTTAGAAAACTTAGAACTATGCCACCTTCGGTATGACCTAAGCGTAGCTCATAAAATTATCTGCTACAATGTCCTACCTGTCAATGATTACTTCAGCTTCAACCACAACAATACATGAGCACACAACAGATACAAACTTAAAGTGAACCACTCCAAACTTGATTCAGAAAATATGACTTCAGCAACAGAGTGGTCACTGCCTGGAATGCACTACCTGACTCTGTGGTTTCATCCCCAAACCCCCAAAACTTTAACCTTAGACTGTCTACTATTGACCTCACCCCTTCCTAAGAGGTCTGTAAGGAGCGTGCATAAGAGCACCAGCGTGCCTATCATCCCTGTCCTAATGTTTCCTCTATTTGTATCTATTTTATGTATTCAATTCATGCTTATACTTATATATATATTACCTAACACGTTCTTGACAAATAAATAAATAAAAATAAAAAACAATAACCCCTCTCCCTCCATGGGAGCAACAACTAATTGATCAGTTTGTGTTCCTCAGGCCTTCTGACAAAACCATGTTTTTAAGGCCTTTCAGAAAAGCAGCACACTGGGGGGATCCACTTTACCTTGGGGAGGAATGATGTTCCATGAAGAAGGTGCCACCACTCAGAAAGCCCTTTCTTGTGGTCCCACCAGATGGAAATCCCTAATTAATGAAACCCATAACATACCTTGCCTACCTGTCCTGGGGCTGGGTATATGTAACAAGCAGAAGTGGCTTTCACGTAATTTAAGAATCGGTTCACCCCAGCACCAAAAATGTGAGCACACGCGGCTTAAAAAAACACAACTAAATAGGACGGCATAGCGCCGGGGCGGGTGGCAGGCCCATCCGCAGGTCACAACTACCGGTTCGCCCAAACCTGTCTGAACCGGCTGAATCCCACCCCTGGTAACAAGGAAGAGATTGTCGTTCAAAGAGCCTGGCCCAAATTGACATTCAAGGCTTTAAAGATGATTACCAGCATCTTGAATTGTTTTATCACCCAGGTGGTCAAGGCAAGGCAGGCCTCTAGAGAGTCCTTTATTTCTATCAACAAAAGGTCCAGCAAACAGCCCTTCAATGACCAGTACCGTATTTTTCGGAGTATAAGACGCACCTTTCCCCCCCCCTAAAAGGGGGTGAAAATTTAGGTGCATCTTATACACCAAATGTAACCCCGCCCACTCACTGGCCCCCACCCTTTGACCTCTGCCTCCCAGCAGTTACCTCCTTGTAGCAAGCAACAAGAAGAAACAGCTCCTTTCAGCTTCAGCACAGCCTAATTAGCACAAGTTGATTGGCTCGGCCTCCCGACTCTCAGCTGTTTTGCTCTCAGCTGTTTTGCGCAGGCCTCTGCTGCTTGCTGCAAGGAGGTAAATTGCTGGAGCAGATTATTTTTTTCTTGTGCTAATCAAGCTATGCTGAAAACGAAAATGAAAGTAAAGCAGGCTGTTTGCTGTTTGCTGCAATGAGGCAAAATTGCTGGGAGGCAGAGGCACATTTCTTTTTCTTGTTTTCCTCACCAAAAAAGGTAGGTGCATCTTATAGTCCGGTGCGTCTTATACTCCGAAAAATATGGTAAGTCTCCCATGCTACCCTGAAGGCAACCACACAGCCCCTCAAACCACAGCCCCTATAGTACAAAGACAGCCCACAGAGTAGGAGCATGCTCACAGGGCAAGGTCCGAGGTTCCAAGTCCAGTCCACAAGGCAGAGTGTCAGGCAAAAGACAACGGCAATCCTCGGGACAAGGCACAAGTGCCAGGCAAGAAGAAGCTCCAAAGGTACAGTGAAGCAAAAGCCAGATGCCCAGGCCACAAGTCAAGGGCAAGGTCCAAGACAAAAGGCGAAGTACTTTTGGAGGGTGAGGTGACCTCTTGAGGAGGCTTGCAGCTCTTCTCAGGATTTGCCTCCACTCAGTTCTCCTTACCCTTGGATCAGTGGAGGAGGAAGCTGTTCCTCATTAGAGGAGATCTCCTGCCTATCAGTACCACAGCAGCCGATCTTCCTCTGTGTCTATGAAGGCAGGCAGCTTTCCATCTAGTTAACCACCTCTCCCAATATCCGAGTGGCCTGGGACATTGTCCTCAATCCCTGGCCTCTCCAAACATGCCAATGGAGATGTGCCATCCCTGTCAGAGAGTCCCAGATCCAACTCCCCCTCCTCTAAACCGGGTTACGATGGAGCCATGACGAATTGTACCTACAGTAGTGGCCAAAATTGTGGAAACCTTTTGGGAAAAGTGTGTTTTCTAAAACTAGCTAATAACACCACTTTTGTTTGCAGTAGTACCTTAAATTATATATCAATGGAAAGATAATTTAATCAAGAATGTAATGCAGTAAGTTTTATGAAGGATTTGCTATTAGAATAGCAGTTACAGTATAAAGAAGAAAAGTAACCTGAAGCTTCCAAATAATCTTCAAGGACAGCCCCAAGTATATTATCCTGTATATATCAACAGTCTCCAATCACTTTGCACTAGCACACATGTCTGCAATTGGGAATGCATGTTTTCAGTACTCATGGGAAATGGCTGCCAAGGGTCACAAGCCACCCATTTAGCAGAACAGGGAAAAAAATACTGATGTGCCTCATTCCAAGTTTACAGAATCCTCTTTGCTATCTCAGATTGTCCTGTTTTCTGAATAGATGGACAGACAAAGCATTAAGCTACAGCCCTCTATCATTTTTGTTTCTTAAGAATTTCTTCTGAGTATATTGAGCCCCAAAGCATTCTTGGAACTGAAGTCTCTAATGCTTTGTTTTGCAACATGGTGTATGTTAAAATAATCTAAAACAAAATCAGAAGCCTCGTGTCACCAAAGAAGGTCCAACATGAGGTGACTGTGAGGTGACTATGGCATTATTCCGGAGATCCAATTGCTTTCTGCTTTCTGATAATTTCCGATAAGGAGATAATCTGATAAGGAGATAATCTTTCTGGTAAGGAGGTAATCCTTGTTGAACACAATGCAGCTTATTTCTGAGAGAACATGGGCAAAATTGTATTTTTAATCATGCAATCAGTTATATTTTGAAAGTGAAAGAGTGTTCTGCTCATGGACTTCCTCAATGTTTACTAGGCTTACAAAACAGCTCTATACAAGGTTAGAAGAATTCATCGTTAATATATGACCAGAATGCATATTTTTCTTTCAAATGACTAGTATGATCTTTGACATAACAGAAATGGTGCTTCCTGAGGAGAACGGTTAAAATTCTTCTCTCCGCCCTTCCCTGAAATCAGTAGAACAGTCACTAACTGGATAGTTGTAAATCAAGGACTACAGCAGCTATAGTTGTCACCCTACAAACCAGGACTGGATGGAAATTGATCAAGGAGAGATTCAACCTAGAAATAAGGAGAATTTTTCTGACATTGAGAACAATCAGCCAATGGCACAGCTTGTCTTCAGAAGTTGTGGGAACTTCATCACTGGAGACTTTCAAGAAGAGATTGGACTGCCATTTGTCAGAAATGGTGTAGAGTCTCCTCCTTGGGCAGGGGGTTGGACTAGATGATCTACAAGGTCTCTTCCATCTCTGTTAATCTGTTAAACTGACAATGTTTTCAGGTACCAAGTTATAGAAGCCAGAATAATTTTGCATAAAGCTACAGAATCCAAAACAACAAAGGTAATCATCATCATCATCATCATCATCATCATCATCATCATCATCATCATCCCACTTAAAATGTTGCAGGATTTCAGGCATTCTTACACAATTTGAATCACTTATAGGCTTCCTTGTCAAACCTCAGTGAAGCATTCATGCAAATGATATGATTGTACAATTTGTGCTGGTCACACATCCTGGTGTCTCGCTCAGATACTTATGTCATGTCATTTGCTCAACAACCTGGTAGCGTACATATCATTATTTGCTTCTCTTGCCTGCACTTCTGATGCTGATGGAGACATTTAACAATTTTAAAGAATGGGACATCACAGTTGCCTTTGGGTGTTGCCGTACTTGCCATGAAGTCAATGAGCACACATTGCCAAGCCTGGCCTTAAAATCCACCATACAGTTGAACAGGGGTGAGCAATAGGAGATTTAAAGAAATAGAAAGGATTATGTTGTGACCTAGGCTTCCTGAGTCATTAAAACACAGGAGGAGTTCCAAAAACCTCTTTTATTGCCACAGCTGTGAATTCTGTTCATTCAGAGATGAGTCCCAATTGTAAAAAGTCCTTCGGGAGAAATCCTTTGGGATAATCACCCACCTTTATCTCCCTTGACATGCTGCCAAAGACCTAATTGGCAAAGCCACACAGAGTCCAGAATCAAACAGAGCTTCAGGCTTTAAGCTGAACAGAATGAACAAAAGTTGCCTCCTGCAAAGGCCCATGTGCCTTTGCTCCCCTTTTAAGTCTTATGGGAGGGGCCAATCATCTCCCAGCCCTACTCCTGAGTCATCCCTTTTGTTTTAACTGTTCTTGCCTTCTGGCAGCTCTGCGCATGCACGCACTGGGAACAGGCTCCCCCTGTTCCTCTGCCTCGCTGAGGTCCGACTCTGGAGGCTCCGGAGGCAGCACACACCTCCCAGATGGCCCTTTCTCTGCCTCCGATGCAGAGCCCTCATCTGAGCCTTCCCCAGACTCCAGGACTGGCCCATGTTCCTCCCCAACCTTCTCACTGTCCGACTCTGCTGCCAGCTCCACAGGCTGCTGGCAGACCACAACAGGTTAAGATGAAATCATCTTCTTTCTCCATTCTCCATGCATTTTAAACATCTGACTTGTCCTTGGAGGAATAGTACCACAATTAAGTGAAAGATTGCAGCGGGAAGGGGGTGGGTAGGTGGGTGGGACCAGCTCTCTTAATGCTTAGCTGTGGCAAAATGCCAAACCTACGTTAACGGGTCCTAAAGGACTGAATGTAAATCTGAAAGATTTCTTTATGGATAGAAAGTCTTTGTGGGGGGGGGTTGTTACAAATTACTCTAATTTGCTGTGGATCCACTGAGGGGGGGGGAGCCTATCTTCCGTCATATATATTTCACCTGGGAAATTTGAAGAAATCCCACTGCACACCATGACGGATGGAGTTTTAAAGTTTTACTGGAATGATTGCAGTATAGCAATAAAGAAACAGCAAGGGTTTTATATACTCTAAATAGCACAGAGTTTATGTAAGAATGGTTGCCATCATCCTTGAAGGCTACAACTTGTTCTTCCAGGAACAATATTGTAGTTTGTAAACAATTTCCTATCAAAGCCAAATCAAATCTTAAAGGAATAATCACATACCATTTAGTATGCGGTGTTGGGAAATATTTCCTCTCTATGTTTCTCTAGACCAATGCTTCCCAAAATTGGATAAAAGCAGGGGTGGGTTTTTTTTTTTTTTTTTTTTTGAGAAAAGACCCATAAACCTATTGCCTATTATAACAGGGTCATTTAAATCAAGGTAAAGATTGCCACATGTACTAAGATCAGCGGTGGATTTCACGTATTTTTACCACCAGTTTGCTGCGAGCTCACACGCTTGCTTCGGACATACACACACCTTCCATGCATGCACCTGGCCTTCTGTGCATGTGCTTTGCTCATGCACGTACCTTCCATGCATGTGCCTGGCCTCAAAACGTAGCTAAATAGGATGACATAGCGCCAGGGCAGGTGGGAAGGTGAGTCGGTGGGTGATCCCACGATCTCTGCTACCGGTTCCTGCGATCTCTGCTACTGGTTCACTTGAACCGGTCTGAACCGGCTGAATACCACCTCTGACTAAGATATATACTGTTCAAAAAAATAAAGGGAACACAAGCAGAAGACATCCGAGATCTGAATAAATGAAATAGCCTTATTAAATACTTTGTTCTTTACATACAGTAGTTTATACACTGCTCAAACAACTAAAGGGAATACAAAACTACTGTATGTACAGAACAAAGTATTTAATAAGGCTATTTCATTCATTCAGATCTCAGATGTCTTCTGCTTGTGTTCCCTTTATTTTTTTGAGCAGTGTATTTGAAAATCTCCCAAAATAAGTTGAACATTGATGAAATCACCAATGATAATTCAAGTTCATTCTATGATATCATTTTTTATAAAATGGGTAATTCTCAAGGTCACCAATCCTTCATTCTGCGACCATTCGAAGTTACAGCAGTGTTGAAGGAACAGATTTACTCTCAGTCCTCAAAGTTCTTTTTGATAAGCCGTTTTGGATAATGAAGAAAAAAGTTTGGGAAGCACAACTTCAGACAAATAACATAACAGGTAAAAGAGGGAAAAGTATCTCTTTCCAATTACAACCAGCTTGTAATTAACTCACTAGCTAAATCAAAACTTCACTGGGGAACATGAAACATTAAATAGTTACCCCTCTACAGCTACAACTTTTAATCTTCAACTGTAACAATACATTCTCCTATAATCAGATAGGGGAGAAAATGGTGTTGTTAGCTTTCAACTATAGAAAGTTAGCACCCACCCCTTTTCTAGAAGAATGAAATATTTTGGGAAATATTAAAAAGGCAGAATATTACATTTCCCTGGATGATAAAAAAAAGAAACATGTTTTAAAGACAGAGAGCAGCTCCCTGCCCCCAGCAGATATTTGGTGCCCATTAAGAAAGACTGGGCCAACCTATCTACAAGACAAAAGACCTCCAGCCCCAAGGTGATGGGATTAAGACATGACCCTCCAGGATGTAATAGGATTAACCCGTAGTGCAGCAGAACTCATCACATGGCACAATCTCCTAAAGACATTGCACCAGCCAAGCTTCAATCAAACCTGGGAGCTCAGACAACCTCAGCTATGACCCCTGCACAGCCCCATGGGAGTCTGACAGCAGCCAATAGAATACATGTTCTTGCACAGGAACAGGAAGCTCAAGTTCAAAGCCCAAGAGAAGGTATAAAAAAAACCCCTCTCAACTCCATGGGGTCAGCTGCCCAGGACCATCCATGTGGTTCTGCTTCATCATTAAACCATCTTTCCAATCAGCCTCCATGTTTCCAGGGTCTTCCTCCCAAACTTGGAACTGAACCAGATGGATATTTCTCCCGACACAACTTTTCTTAGCCCCAGTCAGCAAAATCCATGGTAGGGAATGACAAATTGTTTTTCAGAAAGATTTGGGGGAGAGGGCATAATTTTCTAAGAGATATAAACAGGTATAAGTGAATGTCTAGACACTGGGATTGATATACACTCAACGCATCGTGTCTCTTTATGCAAATCCTTGAACAAGTGAACAGAACACGAAGTGGAAGAAGCAAGTACAGTATATAACTGTTTTGTAGGAATCAGAGATTTCCCTTCAATCTTAAATGACAATGGAAGATGTTGGCTTGCAAGGTGGACATGCTGTCCTGTAGAAGCAACTCTCCCTCTCTGACACGTCTATTGTTAGCTATTCTCAAGAACTAATCAAACTCTTGTTTCTTCCTCCCTCCCGTCACCCTCATCATCTCTCTTCTGGAGAGGAAGTTGGGGGAGAAGACGCCGTTTTTAACTCCCCAAGGGGTTTAGTGTTGTTCGCGGAGGCATAAAGATGTTCACGGTAGTGTAGCACAAACTCAGAATGCCAAGCAGCACTTACAGTAAATAATAGTAATTACTAACGTCTCCTTCGTTTTTCTTGTCACAAAAGCCTCAATTCATTTAATGCTATTTAATGCCATGGAGGGTTCATTATCTGCACTTAGGAAGTATAATGAAAGGTTTACACAGAACACCAGGAACCTTTAGAAGGAGGGCCACGCTCATCTCACAGACAATAGATTACTACCCAAAAAAAGTGTGAGGGCCTCAGGCATCAGCATGGATGAATTAATTTAAGACGAGACAAGAAAAATGGTTGAAAGAGAGAAACCCCCATCGCAAGATAACTGGAAGGGAATAAAGGAGAGGGGGAAAAAACACCCATTGCTATGGCAACAGCTTTCCGGATTCTTTTCTAAGGAAACAGAGATGGTACCACATGGAAGAGACAAGGCGTATCCTGCAAAGGAATGCCAGGAAGGATGAAGAATTCCTTGATTTATTTCTTTAGGAAGTCCCTGTCCATATTTTTGTAGCTTCTCCAGATGTGATGTCAAAAATAAGCCTTGTTCAGCCAGATATCATATGGATGCGTTGGAATGTGACTTTAAGAATTAAAAAATCTTCACCAATTCAACAGCAGGGATGCTCTCTAAATTGGGCAACAGAGAGTGCTGCTAAGTTGCTCAGTCTACTCTTATCTTCTTTCTTCCCAAGCACAGTGTTTAATCTTTCCCCACAGAGATAACTATAAGGGAACTGAAAACTTTTATGCCATCAAATAAACGTACAATTACTCCAAGGTATGTAGTGTGCTGGCATCCCAGTGTGAAGAGGCCTCTTCTTGCAAGAAGTAGGAGGACACAGTGGTGGGATTCAGCCGGTTCTGTCCAATTCGGGCGAACCGGTAGCGCCAATTGCGGTAGGCTCTGCCCACCCACCTAGATATAATGCCGTCCTATTTAGCCACGTTTTGGAGGCTGTGTGCATGCAAAGATGGTGTCTGCACGAGCAAAGAGCATGCACAGAAGGCCGAGCACACACACTCACATTTGCAAACTGGTAGGTAAGTGAATCCCACCTCTGGGAGGACACCAAGTTTGGGTTGGCTGGAGCAGGCTTGCAGGTTTACTATCAAGACCCAACATCATATCCTTAGGTGGAACTGAAAAAAAAATCTAATAAATGTTTTCCTGAATGAGATCAAACTACCTACGTCACACTTTGGGTCATCATAATTTAGATGTGTTAAATGTAGGGTCCCAGAATTCTATCCTTCAGGTTTAAGATTAATCAATTTTAGTTTATTATACTGTATATCTACAGCTAAGAATAATTATATACATTATTATATATTGCAGAAAAGAGCAACAAAGATGATTAGGGGACTGGAGGCTAAAACATATAAAGAACGGTTGCTGGAATTGGGTACATTTAGTTTAATGAAAAGAAGGACTAGGGGAGACATGATAGCAGTCTTCCAATATCTCAGGGGCTGCCACAAAGAAGAGGAAGTCAAGCTATTCTCCAAAGCACCTGAAAGCAGGACAAGAAGCAACGGATGGATATTACCAGTAATCAAGGACAGGACCAACCTAGAAGTAAGGAGAAATTTCCTGACAGTTAGAATACTTGATCAGTGGAACAACTTGCCTTCAGAGGTTGTGAATTCTCCAACACTGGAAGTTTTTAAGAAGAGATTGGATAACCATTTGTCTGATGTGGTGTAGGGTTTTCTTCCTGAGCAGGGGGTTGGAATATTAGAAGACCTCCAAGGTCCCTTCCAACTCTGTTATTCTATTCTATTCTATTCTATTCTATTCTATTCTATTCTATTCTATTCTATTCTATTCTATTCTATTCTATTCTATTCTATTCTATTCTATTCTATTCTATCCCATCCTATCCTATCCTACCCTATCCTACTCTACTCTACTCTATAATTAGAATAAAACATACTATGATGTGCTACAATCAGTTGAAAAATCACAATATAAAATCTATGTCAATTCAATTCAAATTCAAATTCAAACCTTTATTGCCAATGCACAACATGTGTACAATGAGATTGGATGAGATGTGAGATCCAGTTTAATGTAGTACTTAATGCAACAGGATAAAGACAGAGTGAATCCTAGTCCCACTTTAGGCATAAAGCCAGCAGGTGATCTTGGGCCAGTCACTCTTTCTCAGCCCTAGAAAGGAGGCAATGGCAAACTACTTCTGAAATTTTACCAAAAAAAACCCTTGCAGGGACTTGTGCAGGCAGTCACCATAAGTCAAAACTGCCTCAAAGGGACCCCTACCCTGCCAAAATGTTTGTAGTTATCAGAATTCTAAAAATGTTTATTTATTTCGTATGGAGTAACAGAATACAGCATTAGTGCATACAATTCACAAAAAAATGCATACAACATGTGTATCAAAATATAAAACATCAGAGTAGTGGATTATTTTAAAAACGCGTAATACAAATGATGAATAAAATTAAATTATTGTAGTTATTATTTTATTGCTTTTTATTTTTATTACTAAAAATGTTGATAACACATTGGAAGATTCTGGGTTGAGGAAGGATGACCTAAGCCAGTGTTTCTCAACCTTGGTAGCTTGAAGATGGGTGGACTTCAACTCCCAGAATCCCCCAGCCAGCGCTGCTGGCTGGGGGATTCTGGGAGTTGAAGTCCACCCATCTTCAAGCTACCAAGGTTGAGAAACACTGATTCCTAAGCAGATCCAATTGATGGTCAATATTATTCCGCAGCTTGACAGACGGTCAAAAAAGTCAAAATGGTGGATGCAGCAGCACAATTGAAGCCCAATCCTACTGTATGTGTAACAATGTTGTTTCCAGATACAAAGTGGTGTGGCTTCAACTATGTGGCTTTGATATCATCTTGATTTATTTTTTAATCCTTCCTGTGGACACCGCTGATATCAAGATTATGTTGAGATTTGGAACATTTCACTCAGAACATTTTCACAATTTCCACAGAATTCCCAATGATTTCCCTGAAAAAGTACCCTTGCTTGCCTTTCTTCGGTCTCTCTGGGCAATCTGTGAACTCCCAAAGCAACGGTCAAGAATTTTCAGTTTATTTACATGAACTTTTCATCCGTTCAACTTCAAGAGAATAATTAATGATGAAAGTTACTCTATCCAACCATCCTCATCTCTCTAGGTCAGTGATGGCGAACCTTTTCGGGACTGAGTGCCCAAATCAGAACACATGTGCATGTGTGTGCATGTGCGCATGCTGGTGCACTGGAAACTGGAAGACCACCGGCTGGTGCATGCATGCCTGTTTTTTGGCCATTTTTTTGGCTGTTTTCAGGCTGTTTTCTGGGCAATTTTGGGCCTTTTTCGGGCTGTCAGGCTGTTTTTGGGGCCCTGAAAATGGCCTGAAAATGGCTAGAAAACAGCAGGAAAGTGGCCTGAAAAAGGCCCAGGAAAGAGCCCCCAAAACAGCCTGGTTTTTTGCCGTTTCCAGGCCATTTTCTGGGGCTCCGGCACCTGTGAAGACCAGCTGGCCGGCACGCATGTGTGCATCGGAAACCAGAAGAGCAGCTGGCGATGGCGTGAGTGCCCACAGAGGGCACTCTGCAGGTCACCCGTGGCACACATGCCATAGGTTCACCATCACGGATCTATACTCTCCATTACAATATTTTACCAAGCATCTTTCAATTTTTTTAAGTTTATGATTAATGTACATTGCTCAAAAAAATAAAGGGAACACAAGCAGAAGACATCCGAGAGCTGAATGAATGAATGAATGAAATAGCCTTATTAAATACTTTGTTTGTTACATACAGTAGTTTTGTGTTCCCTTTAGTTGTTTGAGCAGTGTATAAACTACTGTATGTAAAGAACAAAGTATTTAATAAGGCTATTTCATTCATTCAGATCTCGGATGTCTTCTGCTTGTGTTCCCTTTATTTTTTTGAGCAGTATATTTTTCATATACACTGAGAGCTTATGCACCGAAGACAAATTCCTTGTGTGTCTAATCACACTTGGCCAATAAAGAATTCTATTCTATTCTATTCTATTCTATTCTATTCTATTCTATTCTATTCTATTCTATTCTATTCTACTCTACTCTACTCTACTCTACTCTACTCTACTCTACTCTACTCTACTCTACTCTCTGTTCCTACAGCATTGGTTTTTATAATGCAACTTTGAAATGACCAATGGAGAAAAGATATTCTCAGGATATTTTTTAAAATCAGAGTGAATGAAAAAGTTCATTCATTCTGCCAACAATTTACTAGTGGTAAATTACAACTGATGAACCTGATCGACTTCAGAAGTCAACTGTGTTGAGAATTCAGATGCAGAACTCAACTGTACGAAATATTTCACAGAACAAAGCCAAAAGGTCAATGCATTAAAGGATCCAGTGGTATCTCAGATGAACATCACATTTCTTTGCATCCATGCATGCATTCACAGGCATCATTTTTAGTCTCCTGAAGAGACGGATGGCAGGAGACAAAGCATTTGATTTGTGCCACGTGTAAAAACATAAAAAAAGTTGTTTGGTGGCACATTTCCCTGAAAAAAAACAGCATGACATTACAAGGGTGGGAAGTACATCATAACATTTCCTATGACTAATCCATGAAGTTTAAAACTGACAAATGCGTCCACATCAAACTGTCCAGCAGAGAAATTGCTTTGGCATTCGCTCTCCAATTTTTTGGGGAAAGTGAGATTCGTTCGCTGTATGAAAAGTTTTCCTCAGATACACTTTTAGGACAATGCTTTAATGCCTGACCATATTTGGCCCAGTTTGGTCTAGTGGTTAAGGAACCAGACTAGAAAGTGGGAGGTTGTGAGTTCAAGTCCTGCCTCAGCGATGAAAGCCAGCTGGAGAATTTGGGCCAGTCATTCCCTCCCTCCCTCCCTCCCTCCCTCTCTCTCTCTCTCTCTTTCAGCCAACCTACCTCACAGGGTTGTTGCTGTGGGAAAAATAGGGAGAGAAAGGTGTTTTGAATACGTTTGCCACCTTGAGTTATTTGTATAAATAATAAAGACGGGATACATACATACGTACAAGCAAACAAACAAATAAATATAGGTGTCCTCAATATACGACCACAATTGAGTCCAACGTTTCTGTTGCTAAGTGAGACAGCTGTTAAGCAAGCTTTCCTCCATTTTACAACCTTTCTTGCCACGGTTGTTAAGTGAATCACTGCAGGATCACATGATCCTGGGAATGGTGCAATTGCCATAAGCGTGAAAAATGGTCATAAATCACTTTTTTCAGTGCCATTGTAATTCCAAACGGTCACTAAATGAAAGATTGTAAGTCGAGGACTACTGGTAAAATGTTTAAAACTTTGGAAGATGGAGGACAAAACCATGAGTAACTGAAGAATATCGGTCTCTCTTTCTGTACATATTTGTATCCTTTGCAATGGGCATGTTAGTGACTCAAGGTAGCTTTTGAATGTACAAAGAGTGCAGCTTTTTTAGTATGAACATGTGCTTGACAATCGCATGTGAGGTCATCTCAGCACTTGCTGTTTCACGGAATGACCAGAGCCTGCTGTGTCCTACTGAAAAGTAAAATCAATAAAAGACAGCATGTATTTCGTGCAGATGATGAAAGAATAACTCCTTCTCTGCTGTAATCAGCAATTACTGGATTTAGGCCAGTCCTTATGACTGGATGACCTACACTTAACTCTAACCGGTTGTTGCTTACATTTAAAACTTGCTGCTGTCATTTAAGTTTCTGGGAAATTCTGAAGTCACAGCAAGTTTTCTCTCGGAGCTGATTGTCCTGCTATTAAAACATATGACATATCCCAGCCTTCCAGAAACGGCAATATTTTAGCATATGTGTGGCATGCAGGTGGAATAACTTACCTGTGAATCTGTCTTCATATGAGGGTTTCCCAACCTTGCCCACTTTAAGATATGTGGATTTTCAATTCAAGATCACGTGAAGTATTAGTATTAGTTATAAAACCCTAGTAAGACCACACCTGGACTACTGCAACCAATTTTTGGTTGCCATACTACAAAAAAGATGTTGAGACTTTGGAAAAAGTTCAGAGAAGAGCAACTGAGATGATCAAAGGCCTGGAGACTAAAACATAGGAACAACAGTAGCAGGAACTGGGTATGTCTAGTTTAATAAAAAGAAGGACTAGGGGAGACATGATAGAAGTGTTCCAATATCTCAGGGGCTACCACAAAGAAGAGGGAGTCAAGCTATTCTCCAAAGCACCTGAGGGCAGGACAAGAAGCAATGGGTGGAAACTAATCAGGGAGAGAAGCAACTTAGAACTAAGGAGAAATTTCCTGACAGTGAGAACAATTAGTCAGTGGAACAACTTGCCTTCAGAAGTTGTGAATGTTAAGATGATGTTGGATAACCATTTGTCTAAACTGGTGTAGGGTTTCCTGCCTAAGTAAAGGGTTGGACTTGAAGACCTCCAAGGTCCCTTCCAAGTCCGTTATGCTAAATTCTAAAATTTAGAATTTCTAAAAACTAGTATTTGAGGGGCTGCCACAAAAAAGAGGAGGTCAAATTATTCTCCAAAGCACCAGAGGGCAGGACAAGAAATAATGGTTAGAAACTAACCAAAGAGAGAAGCAACCTGGAATTAAGGAGAAACTTCCTAACAGTGAGGACAATTAACCAGAGGAACAACTTGCCTCCAGAAATTGTGGGCGCTCCATCACTGGAGGTTTTTAAGAAGAGTTTAGACAGTCACTTATCTGAAATGGTATAGGTCAGTGATGGTGAACCTTTTTCAGACCGAGTGCCCAAACCGCAACCCAAAATCCACATATTTATCTCGGAGTGCCAACATGGCAATTTACCATATTTTTCAGCGCATAAGACGCATTCCCCCCCCAAAAGAGATTGGAAATGTTGGTGCGTCTTATACACTGAATACAGCCATTTTTGGCTTCCCAAAGCCCTGCCCCGCGTGTCCCGTTTTTGCAAAAAACGGGCCCATTTTTTGCAAAAGCAGAGTGCACAGAGTCTTTGGGAGGCCTGCAGACTGCTCCTGGGGGCTGGGGAGGGCAAACCTTTTCTTTTTTTTTTTTGCTTACCCCTTCAAAATCTTGGTGTGTCTTATACACCAGTGCATTTTATAGTCTGAAAAATATGGTAACCTGAATACTTTTAGTTTAGAAAAAAAACAACTCATATATGATTAACGTCTTTTCTCTGGGAAAAAACCCCCCACAATAACAGCACTTTCAATGATACAAACAACTTTTTATTGAAATGTAAAACTTTGCATTTGGCATGCTTTTTATTAATGTGACTTTTGCTGTTGTATGCCTGCTGATAATTTTTCTAACCTTGGCTCATAGTTTGTAAGTTTGAGAACAACACATGCAGCACTCAGTTCATCTATAACTCTGTTTCTGGTGTCAGATTTGATATAATTCAAAGCTGAAAACAGCTGCTCACAAGCATAAGATGATCCAAACAAAGTAAGGAAAGCAATCCCAAGTGCTTTCATTGACTTAAACTTATTTGGCAGAGAATTCCACACTTTAAGGATTTCATTTTCAGAAATACAGGTAACTGTGTCAGAACTAACTGAGCTGCCCTTTCTTTCCATCTTCTCAAGTCTTTCACGCAGATCACAGAATTTATTTTTTCCACATGGAGCTTTCTTGAAATTCCACTAGCTCCATTTCCAGATTTCCTAAATTTAATCAGTGTAAGCAGGAAAGATCAAGTTTTGCAAATTTGGCTTTATCTGGAGAAGTAAGAAAATCCAGGGGTGTCTCCATCTTACAGAACTGCAAAAACCTGTTACAAAAATTCACTTTTGTAGCTGCTACAATGCTAGAATATTCCTTGTAGATTTTCCGATGGCTTGTAGGATTGTCTGCAAATATTGTAGAATTTTCTAAATGCATTTTTAGAATTGGAAAATATTTCAGCTGCTGACTTTCAATGTCACTTTAAAAAATCTCCAGTTTGCTCTCAAATATTTTGATATCATTAAACATTATTTCTGCTGTTTTCCCAAAACCTTGTAGTTGTTTGTTCAGTACATTGAAGTGTACTGTAAAATCTGTAAAAAACATGAGGTTGTTAACGCAGGCCATATCAGTGAGCTGTGGATATTCCTGCCCTTTTTCATTCATAAATAGCCTAATTTCATCCAAGCAACCTACAAATCTCTCCAGGACTCGTCCTCTGCTCAGCCACCAGACATTATTGTACATAAGTAAACAATTATAGTGTGCCTGAACCTCTTCAAGAAGTGTTTGAAACTGTCGAGAATTCAGAGCACGAGCCATGATGAAATTCACCATTTTTGTGACATCTTTGAGGACATCTTCAAATTTTTTCCTGCTTTCCTTGGCACAAAGAGCTTCTTGATGTATAATACAATGGAACTGAATAACTTTATGCTTTGTTTCTTTAACAAACAACTGTATGAAACCAGATGTTGCCCCCACCATAGAAGGTGCCCCATCACTAGTAATTGAAACCACTTTTTCTGGTCTTATGTGTTCTGATGAAAAAGCCTCCATCACAGCATTGTAGATATCGATCCCTTGTGTTCTTTCAGGCAAAGACACCAGTTTCACCAGCTCTTCTCTCATGATGTCACCAGTAGCGTAACACAAAATTACCGCTGGCCTCTCATGATTATTTACATCTGTGCTTTCATTCAAGCACATGGAGTAACAGGCTGCCTTTTGTAGGTCAGTGGTGAGCTGCTGACCAACATCACTTGCCATGCGCTGGACTCGATCTTTAACAGTATTTCTACTAAGTGGCACCTCAGTTCCTTTTGAATTTGCTGATCACCAGCAAGTGGCAGAAAGCAATTTCACAGAGGAAGGGATGGAGAAGGCTGTGGGATGAATTCACACCCACTCCCAGACCCCCTTGGGATCAACCAGGACACCTGCAGCCCTCCCCTGCCTCCTCAGGCATTGGAGCGTGTGGGGGGGGATGCTTTTCAAGGAGCCACAAGGAGGGCTGAGCTGGTTTCTGTCCCACAAGTAAGATTTGGTCCAGAACCAACCCCAACATGAAGGTCTTTTATTTGCTCCTTGTATTCCTTGTCTTTGCATTTTTACCCGGTAAGAAATTAAATTTCTGATGATGTAAAAATAGCTCATAAGTCACCTTTCTAGATAGCTATTATCATGTCTATAAGCAAGATACTCTTCTCCATCTTTTGTCTGGAGTACCATTTAATCCAGAGCCTTTTAATTCCAGAAGTCCAAGTTTAAAGAATGGACTTCTGGAATTAAAGCTTCATTTTTTAGCTAAAACTTCATTCACACCTGTTAGTTTTACTTTAAACCAATAGCTTTGAACACTGTATTGGTTTTTGTTGTTGTTATTTGAATAAAAGGAAAAGAAATCAAATAGTGGTACCTAGTGCGGAAAAAGAGATGAAATAATGGGTCATTCTCAACACTTGAATTCTCTACACTTAAAATATCTAGAAATTATTATGGTTAAGTGAGTTTTGCCACCAGCTGCTACCTGGGTGCAGTGCCGGTAACTGCATGCAAGTAGAGGAGAAGCGGGAAACGCTTTTTGGGACCCGAGCTCATTTGCTGGAGGAAAGAGCAAGCGCTCAGAAGAGCGGGCTCCGTTTGGGTGGGCGATCACTCGGGTTGCATAGTTCAACAGGGAGGCTACCGAAGGGAGACCCGTTTGGAGGGATCTGAGTGGGGCGTGTCCTGCCTAATTCGGCTGCAGTTTTTCCTTTCCAGACCAGCTCCAAGCAAGTGGTGCAGGCGGCAACGCAAGAACTGCTGAAGTTTGTGCACCGCAGCCCGTCCCCTTACCATGGTAAGAACGAGGCATTCGGCAAAATTGGGAGCTTTGCCGCAGACCCCCATGTCAACAGTAGGCCTTCCTGGGGTGTCTAGTATGCATCAAGGCAGGCCTGCCCCCCACCCCAAGCAACACGCCTCGATCCTGGGCAGCACCCCCAGCAGCAGCCCACCTGCAATTTACCAAAAATTAGGAAGGTGATGGCAGTCAAGAGGGCGAGGGGCAGAGCAGCTGGGCTTGGGCTGGCTAATCCGGGCAAGCAGCAGGAGAGCAATAATACAGCAGCCAACAGTTCAGCCTCGCACACGTTGTAAGAGGAGCTGCCCAGTGGGCATGCGCGTGCCAGGAAACGTACTTTCTGTTTTTGGTGCACGCATGCGCACTGGCCAGCTAGTCTGATGAGCTGAGATTCGGGTGCGAACCCAGAAGAGGAATGGCCGATGCTGCGTGTGCCAGGCAACATGGTTCCGTGTGCCACCTGTGGCACGCGTGCCATAGGTTCGCCATCATGGGTATAGGTTCTCCTGCTTGAACAGGGGGCTGAAATGGAATGGAATGGAATGGAATGGAATAGAATAGAATAGAATAGAATAGAATAGAATAGAATAGAATAGAATAGAATAGAATAGAATAGAATAGAATAGAATAGAATAGAATTCTTTATTGTCCCAGATTAAAACACACAAGGAATTTGTTTCTAGTGCGTAAAATTTCAATGTTCATACAACAATAGTCATAGACATCCAAGCTCCCTTCCAGTTTATTCTATTCTATTCTAATTCCCAGAATTCTCCAGCCAACATGCTGGTTGGAGAATTCTAGGAGTTGAAGGTCCACACACGTCTTAAAGTGGGCAAGGTTGGAAATACTGCTCTACATCAAAATCTCCCTGCCTTTTCTGGCAAGCTTGCTTTCTGCAGGGGAATTATTGTTTTGTCCTGCTTGTTCTGGGAAGTGCAACACTCTAACGTGCAAACCCACAAATTTATTCTCCACAATAAATTATCTTTGCATATCAATTCACTATTAGAATCTATTCAAAATAAACTAGTTATTTTCAGCTTGACAAATCTAATTCCCGGTGATTATGTCGAGCTTTGGCAGTAATGCACGAACATATTGTCCAATGCCTTTTTCCATTAGACTAATTTTTTTTTTAATTTTCAGGCTAGCCTACAACCTCAATTTTCCAAACAGCTTCCAATCTATGTATAATACAATAATTAAAACATTAATCAGGTTCAATCTTGCTTAGTCTTTTTAAAGTTCACCTAGAAATTGTGGAGCTCTTGATGTGCCCTCTGACCTTAGATGTTTGCTTACAGATGTTTCATTACCCAACTAGGTAACAGTATCAATCCAAGTAAGTGTGAGCTTTGCTGCTTGTTTATATATGACAATTTGCCTTATTGCAGTTTCCTCTAGGGTGGTTTCTTGATTATAGTACTGTTTTCTCCTTGATTGTTTGTCTAGTGTTGATCCATGCTTATCTTTTTGGCGCGCACGGCCCAGTGGTGAACTGGTAGTAAAGGTAAGTAGAACCCACCCCTGATAGTTGTGATGTTATTTTCCCTCTTGAGCCCTCTTCCCAACACATGACAGCCATTTGGTGAGAGTCCTTGGAACTTGCTCCCAAAATTCCAGATGTGCTCAGGAGCTCCACATAGTTGCCTGCTCCTGCAGCAAGGAAAAGTTTACATAATTCAATATTTAAAAATATGACATCTTTTACATTGTCACCACTCTTCTGTGTAACCTTTCTAGGTTGAGGAGCAAATTGAAGACTTTTTGAGATTGAGGAACAATAGATTTTTTTTCTTTATGTAAAAGAATAGATCATCCTGATAACAGGTTGTCCTCGACTTGTGACCACAATTGAACTCAATTTGTTTTGTTGCTAAGTGAGACATTTGTTAATTTTGCCCCGTTTTACAACCCTTCTTGTCAACGTTGTTAAGCGAATCACTGCAGTTGTTAAGTTAGTAACACGGTTGTTAAATGTAAAATGAATTAAAGTCACAAAAGTTGATCACATGACCCGGGGACACTGCAACCGTCATAAATATGAATCAGTTGCCAAGCATCTGAATTTGGATCACATGACCGTGGGGATGCTGCAATGGTTGCAAGTGTGAAAAACAGTGATAAGTAACTTTTTTCAGTGTTGTTGCAACTTTGAACATTCACTAAAGGAATTCGTGTAAATCGAGGACTAAATGTATATGATATTCCATAATTTTAGCAAATGACATTTTCTGTCAGGGAAATACTTTAAGAGCTGACCAGCTGCTATAATGATATAAGACAGGGAATGAGTCAGCAAGGTTTTTGGGCTGATACTACTTTAAGAGGCTGTATATATAAGAGAGGCCCTGTGAGGGTGTCCCTCTCTCAGTGTGTGCCTTTGTGCTATAGTTGATGATTGATTGCCTGACTTTGCCTAGTACATGTATGTATATATTCCTTGTATATAAACCAGTATTTGAAAGACAAATCTCTATTTACTGTATTTGTTCCTGGGTTATCTCAAAATAGTCACACTGCGAGCACTCTGACATTTTGGAACTAAAAAGTAGCACTGTAATTTTTGCCTAACAATCTAGCTTATGAATGGCTTAGGGGTAGTCATGATGTGTGCAGCACGAGAAGAATCTGGCAATTCTTATTTTTCTGTATATTCATCTCTTTTTAAATAGAATATTTATATTGCTTCATACTGGGAACTGCAGTACTTCTCAGTATGTGATTAGTTGGCATCTTCCAAGGAAAAGAAGGAAAGAAGATCTATTTCAGATGAGCTAGAAGAACAAAAAGCCCACTGCAGGCGGCTTCGCCTTCCTTCAGAAACAGTGTGATATCTAAAGAACTTCCAACTTCGTTAAAAGGTGTGAAATGTTTTTAATCTTTTGAGTCTGAACTGCAATTAGGAAGAGTCTTACTATTAGAGATGGATGACTTCACCAAAGATCTCTCCAAAACACTTCCTTCTTATCCTCCAAGCATGCTGGAAACCCCCTCCAGATCTTCAACCAAAGGGGAGAACCAGTGATGGATTTCAAACATTTTTACTACCGGTTCTGTGGGCATGGCTTGGTGGGTGTGGCTTGGTGGGCGTGGCAGAGGAAGGATACTGTAAAATCTCCATTCCCTCCCCACTCCAGGGGAAGATTGCTGCAAAATCCCCATTCCCTCCCGATCACCTGGGACTTGGGAGGCAGAGAACAGATGGGGGCGGGGCCAGTCAGAATTTTTACTACCGGTTCTCCGAACTACTCAAAATTTCTGTTACCGGTTCTCCAGAACTGGTCAGAACCTGCTGAAACCCACCTCTGATGAGAACATTAGAGAGAAGGACAAAGGATTACAATAAAACCTATTTCCCTCAATAAACTAAACCCATAATAAACTAAATCACTAATTTAAACTCAGTCAGTAAACCACATTTCCTTGCACTCTTGACAGAGCTAGTGTTCCAACTCTTTCAGGATATGAGCTGAAGGTCTTCCTCGTTTCACAGTTCCTGTTGAAACAGCAAATGGAAGACCTCTCCAAGGGGATCGTTGTTCAGCTTTGCCTTCACTCCTATCTCGGTCAAGCTGTCCTGGCAATGGTGATTCATGTACTGAACACTTACTCTGCTCTGTGTGAGGCTGCCTTTGGAGATTACTCAGAAGCTACAGTTGGTTCAAAACACAGCAGAAAGGCTCCTGATAGAACAACCATATCGGAGTAGAATTCACCAATCCTGAAACTGCTGGCTGGCTGCAAATAACTGGGCCCAGTTCAAAATGCTAGCCATCACTTTTAAAACCCTTCACGGCTTCACACCAGGTTTTATCAGCAACATCTTGTCAAGAAAGAATTTGCCCACCTAGAGAGAGTCTATTGAGGATCCCCACTGCCATTTTGTGTGTGTGACATGACATGCCAGATGGCAGGCCTTCTTGGTGGCTGCCCATTCCCTTTGAAAGACTTCATTCCCAGGAATAAGATCAGTTCCCCTTTTCCTTGAATTTGGGAGGCAAGTTTATAAATATGGGAGGGAGGGAAGGAGGGAGGGAGGGAGGGAGAGAGAGAAAACAGAAGATGGATGGATGGATGGATAGATAGATAGATAGATAGATAGATAGATAGATAGATAGATGGATAGAGGATGATGGATGATGAATGATAGATAGATGAGATAGATAGATAGATAGATAGATAGATAGATAGATAGATAGATAGATAGATAGATAGATGGATGGATGGATGGATGGATGGATGGATGGATAGAGGATAGAGGATGAATGATAGAATGATAGATAGATGATAGAGATAGATAGATAGATAGATAGATAGATAGATAGATAGATAGATAGATGGATGGATGGATGGACGGATGGATGGAGGATAGAGGATGATGAATGATAGATAGATGATAGAGATAGATAGATAGATAGATAGATAGATAGATAGATAGACAGACAGACAGACAGACAGACAGACATATAGATAGTAGATAGAGATATCGAGACTCCTGAATACAAATGACACACTCCCTCTATTAAATCTCCTATCTCATGCTTTGTATGCCAAAGGTTCCAGAATCACTCTTTGTCCCCTGTCTCATTTAACAGAAACAGATAACAAATATTGCCAGTCAAGACAAAAAAAGTGAGCAACTTTGTACAATCTAGAGAGAAAGAGAGAGAGAGAGAGAAAGAGAGAGAGAGACAGACAGACAGACAGACAGGCAAACAGACAGATGCTTCAGATCTAGGTGGTAGCTTGAATTTTTAAAGATTTTTTGGATTCATTTTTAAAGTTCTGTAGCAGATTGCTTGACCTTGATTTAGTAGAGAATGAATACTAGCCATGCAATTGCAACTAGACTTTTGCAATACATAAATATAGTAGTCAATATGGCCAATCACCCTGACTTTCAGACCTTTGAACCAGCTTCATGCCACCATGCCTGTGTCTACACAGTTGTGTTCCTTCTACCAACTAAGCCGGCCACCTCTCCTTCCCAGAAGGCCAATGGCATGCCATGAAAAACAGGTGCTGATTGCTTATAGGTCTTCAAGCCCCTTTCTTCTCTCATTGCATTTGCATGTCACTTTTGAGTTCCACAACTGTAGGAAAACATCTGTCCTACAGTCTCAAACTGCCTTTCCAGGGAGTGTTTCTTGAGGGAAATAGACGGATTCCTAATCAACCTCTATACCAGCCTCATGGCGCTTTCAGGACACAATAATGTGATGTTCATCGTCCTTGCATATAGAAGGAAATAAAGCTTCAAGCTACAATCAGGAAAGAACGTGGCTTCCTTTTCTTTTGTTTAACAGGGATACCATCAAGATCATGTGAGGTACCACTCTATAAAGCCTCAGTAAGACCACACCTAGAATATTGCATCTAGTTTTGGTCACCATACTATAAAAAAAGATGTTGAGACTGTAGAAGAGGGCTGTCAAAGTCACGGCCTGCAGGACGGATGCATCAGGTGCTGGCCATGCCCATGCCCTGTTTAGCAAAGGGGGGAAAAGTTGTGATATGTCACATGACAACGCCGTGATGATGTGCGTTTGACATCCCTGCTCTAGAAAGAGTGCAGAGAGAAGCAACAAAGATGATTAGGGGACTGGAGGCTAAAGTATATGAAGAACGGTTACAGGAACTGGGCATGGCTAGTCTAGTGAAGAGAAGGACCAGAGGAGACATGATAGCAATGTTCCAATATTTGAGGAGCTGCCACAGAGAGGAGGAGGTCAACTTATTTTCCAAAGTGCCTGAAGGCCAGAAAAGGAATAATGCATGGAAGCTGATCAAGGAGAGATTCAACCTAGAAATAAGGAGAAATTTTCTGACAGTGAGAGCAATCAACCAATGGAACAGAAGTTGCCTTCAGAAGTTGTGGGAGCTTCATCACTGAAAGCTTCCACAAAGAGACTGGACTGCCATCTGTCAGAAATGGTGTAGGGTCTCCTGCTTGGGCAGGGGGTTGGACTAGATGACCTACAAGGTCCCTTCCTACTCTGTTATTCTGTTTCATTCTGTTTATTCTGTTTTAATATTGTGGCCAGTAATATAGGGAATTTCCCTATGGATGCAAGCCAGTGGTGGGTTTCAAAAATTTTGAATACTACCGGTTCTGTGGGCATGGCTTGGTGGGCGTGGCTTGGTGGGCATGGCAGGGAAGGGTGTAGCAGGGGAAGGATACTGTAAAATCTCCATTCCCTCCCCATTCCAGGGGAAAGTTACTGCAAAAACCCCATTTCCTCCCGATCAGCTGGGACTTGGGAGGCAGAGAATAGATGGGGGCGGGGCCAGTCAGAATTTTTACTACTGGTTCTCCAGACTACTCAAAATTTCCGTTACCGGTTCTCCAGAACTGATGCAAGCCAAGGCTATATGTTTTCTGAGGTTTTCGCGGGTGTTCGTATGTAGGTCTTTGGTTATTCGGGTTTTCTCCCGTGTAAAATTGGAGGTTTCTTGGCAACGTTTCGACGAAGTCTCATTCGTCATCTTCAGGCTGGTGTTTTCGGCTTCGTGCTTCTAGGAGCAATGTGTGTGATCACAGCTGTTTCTTCCTTTTAACTGCCAGTGGGGGTGTGAACTGATTGGGTGGGAGCTTGGCTGTGTTCTGATTGGGTGGAGGTGTGTTCTGATTGGTTGGGGGTTTGGCTGTGCTCTGATTGGATGGGGGGTAATATATATATTTAATATATAATATTTAATATTTAATATATATATATTAAGGATTTAAGATGTTTGGTATCGCCTGCAACGGCTCTTTATAATTCTTCAAAATAAGGGAAGACTAGTACTAGGAGTTTTAAAACATAAGTATTCTTTGGAGATACAAGCGCACGTTTTAAATATTTAATAAGCTGCAGGGAGCATCTCTGCAATGCTTTTTCAATTAGTCTCCAACACTTCGAGCGGGCAAGGCAGGCGTGGGAGGCCCAAGCATCGATGTATTCTTCCCTCCGTGAACCACCGCTAAAATATTCATATTTGCAAATGTAGCCAAATTTAGCTTGGTGCTCTAATGAGCGAGTTAAAAGATCATTTCCCCCCTATGGCTTTGTCCTTTGCCCATTACAGATGAGCTGTGCAGCCGTGTTTTTGTTTTTCACTCGCTGAACAATTTGCAGCGTAAGGACAGAGCTAAGTGATGGGGGTCGCTGAGAAAATGTTACGTCTGGGAAGTGTGATTTGTTTTCCTCTCCTCCTTGGAGCAGACAGAAATAATCCATGTAAAACACTTGCTCTATGGCGTAAATCAGAGGCAAGGGGAGTAGGATTGCATTTTAATTTCTTTTTTTCTGCTAGTGGCAGGTGTCCGTGGTGTGGTGGCCTTTTTGGAGCAGACTGACTTTTTACAAGCAAACAGTATACTAAGCATAACAGAGAATATATGCACCAGTACAGGGAGTCCTCGACGTACGACCACAATTGAGCCTCAAACTTCTGTCATGAAGTGAGACATTTGTTAATGCCAGTTTTTGCCCCATTTTGCCCCACCTTTCTTGCCACGGTTGTTAAGTGAACCACTGCCGTTGATAAATGAGGGACCTGGTTGTTAAGTGAACCTGGCTTCCCCATTGACTTTGCTTTAAGGATCAAAACTCACTTATTTATTTATTTATTTATTTATTTATTCATTCATTCATTCATTCATTCATTCATTCATTCATTCATTCATTCATTTATTTATTTATTTATTTATTTATTTATTTATTTATTTATTTATCAATCAAATTTCTATACCGCCCTACTCCCGGAGGACTCAGGGCGGTGAACAGCCAAGATAAAATACAGATAATACAAATATTAAAAGTCCCTTAAAATTATTAAATATTTTGGCCGAAACACAAATTAAAACACCCAATTTATAAAACAAATCAAACGATTTAAAAATTTAAAAGGGAGAGTTAGGCCAGGCCTAACTTAACTGTTTTGCAACGGATATTTTGGGCTCCATTGTGGTTGTACGTTGAGGACGCCCTATGGCAGGGGTGTCAAACTCGATTTCATTGAGTGACACATCAGGGTTGTGTTTGACCTTGGGGGCCTGGGTGGACATGACTGGCGTGGGCATGGCCAGGTTGGGTGTGCCCAGCTCAATGTCATTCATGTTAGGTGCTAACACAGGACTTCTCTCAGACCTTCCCTCTCTCTCATTATAATCCATCCTTCCTTCCTTCCTTCCTTCCTTCCTTCCTTCCTTCCTTCCTTCCTTCCTTCCTTCCTTCCTTTTCTTCTTTTCCTTCCCTCTTCATTCTCCTTTCTTCTTCCTTCCCCTCTTTCCTTCTTTTTCCTTCCTTGCTCTCTTCCTTTCTTCCCTTCTTTTTCTTTGTCTTTCCTCTTTCCCTTTCTCCTTTCCTGTCCCTCCTTGCATGCTCAAATGCAAAAGGGGAAACCTTTCTCCCTTTGTTTTGTTCTTAGTTTGTTTTGCTAGCCATCTGCCAGGGAAAACGGAGCTTGGGGGAAGGGGGCACGCAGCCCTCCTCAGCTCCATTTTTGCTGGCAGAGGCACCATGGACCGGTCCTTTGCTGTTTCTAGGGCGGCCCTGCAGGCCAGATCTAAGCACCTCACGGGCCAGATTTGGCCCGCGGGCCTTGAATTTGATACTCTTGCTCTATAGCAGGGGTCGGCAACCTTAAACACTCAAAGAACCACAAAGGTCGTAACCGAAAGCCCCCATTCAATTCGGGAGCTGACCGGAAGTCCGGTTCCCACATCATAGTCTCCTCCTAGCACAGCATCCTTTTTCCTCTACCTGTCCTAATCAAAAGCCCTATCAATTGTGGAGCTGACCACAAGCAACAGGGAGCTGCAGCAGAGGGATGAAAGTGCCACACGCGGCTCCAGAGCCGCAGGTTGCTGACCCCTGCCGTATACTCATGTGTAAGCTGTACCTTTGCCAAGTGATCTTCTGCAAAGAGACTGGATGATTTCATAGGGATAGAAGGACAGGCCTGTTAGATCAGGGCAATATTTTCTTTAGTCCAGCATCTTGTAACACAATGGTCAATCAGTTGTATTTATGAAGCTGACTAGCATAAACCATTCACTACATCTCTTTGGCACCGAGTATTTTAGGTTTCGTTCCTGCAATTTAGGAAGTAACATACCTAAGAGCTACCACAAATGTCTTGACCTGCCACGTTTTTTAAAAAAAATATGATTCTGCACCAAAACGTTATCTCATGATCCAAACAACTGAAATCAATAGTTTTATTTGTATTTTAATCTCTCTCTCTCTCTCTCTCTCTCTCTCTCTCTCTCTCTCTCTCTCTCTCTCTCTCTCTGTGTGTGTGTGTCTGTCTCTGTCTCTCTCTGTCTGTCTCTGTCTCTCTCTCTCTCTCTGTCTCTCTGTCTCTGTCTCTGTTTCTGTCTCTCTCTCTCTCTCTCTGTCTCTCTCTCTCTGTCTCTCTTTGTCTCTCTCTCTCTCTCTGTGTCTCTCTCTCTCTCTCTCTGTCTCTCTCTCTCTGTCTCTCTCTCTGTCTCTCTGTCTCCGTCTCTGTCTCTGTCTCTGTCTCTTTCTCTCTCCAGAGCCTACTTCGGAAATGCTAATTTGAAGCTCATTTAATCAAGGAAGGATTTACCTTTCTGGTATTCCCCAGAAGCGTGACCTTTTTGAAGTTACTACTGACAAAGGTTAAGGATGGCAAATGAATGAGCTTAGCCAATTGTGTCCCATCTGCACTTCAGGGCTGGCTATTTGCTTTGCAGCTCAGGGGTTTATGATTTGCTTGAGCAACAGCCAGGAAGAGAGCAAGGGAGTGCTGTACGGCTTTCTGAATATCTCTGCTTCTATTATATTTCTTTCTTAGTTTGCTAAATTACGATTCAACTGTTATCTAAAAAAAGTCTAATTTAAAAATGGTGTAGAACAATACTAAAAAAACATTCACATAGTACAAGTCATTACAACATTAAAAGTAGTTTTACAGAGGCATCGGTATAGTAACAACCATAGAATAAATTCAAAATAACGATCAATTTCAATAAAAAAAATTGGGGCTATTGCAGATACTAATAGCCTTGACTTAGAACCAGGGATGGGATTCAAATAATTTAACAACCGGTTCCCTGCCCTAATGACCAGCTGGGTGGGCGTGGCCATGGTGGGCGTGGCCAGGGGGTATGACAGGCAGCACTCGGCCTCCAGCACCCCCCTGGGAGCAAAAATGGGCTGCGGGGGGGACTCCTGGAAGGGGCGGAGAGGGGAGAGGCAGGGCCAGCCAGCAATTTAACAACCGGTTCTCCCGAACTGGCCCGAACTGGCTGAATCCCACCACTGCTTACAACCCCAATTGAGCACAAAATTTCTGTTGCTAAATGAGACAGTTGTTAAGTGAGTGTTACCTCATTTTACAACCTTTCTTGCCGCACTGCAACCGTCATAAATATGATCCAATTGCCAAGCATCTAAATTTTGGTCATGGAGATAGTGCGAAGCTTGTAAGTGTGAATAATGGTCACAAATCACTTTTTTCAGTGATGTCGTCACTTCGAACGATCGTTAAATGAGCTATTGTAAATCAAGCACTATCTGTATTAGATTGGTATCCCATGCATAGTTATTTGCAAATGAGACCTTGTGTGTTTAGTGAGAGCATGGAATACTACTGGGCTGTTCTTATACATTATAAGTAGTCCTTGACTTGCGACCACAAAAATTCTTTTGGTAAGCAAGACAGTTGTTAAATGAGTTTTGCTCCATTTTATGGCCTTTCTTTTCACATTTGTTAAGTGAATCACTGCAGTTATTAAATTAGTAACATGATTGTTACTACCAATCATTAGTAACATGATTGTAGTACCAAGAGCCTTGGTACTACAGTGGTTTAAAGCACCCTGTTATTAACACAGCTGCCTGCAATTTACTGCTGGTTCGAATCTCTCCAAGGCTCAAGGTTGACTCAGCCTTCCATCCTTTCTAAGGTAGGTTAAATGAGGACCCAGTTTGTGGGGGCAATAAGCTGACTTTGTATAAATATACAAAAGTATGAAGGCTATTGCTTAACGCACTGTAAGCCGCCCTGAGTCTTCGGAGAAGGGCGGCATATAAATCAAATTAAATAAATAAATAAATAAATAAATAAATAAATAAATAAATAAATAAATAAATAAATTGTTAAGCGACTCTGGCTTCCCCATTGACTTTGCTTGTCAGAAGGTCACAAAAGGTGATCACATGACCTCGGGACACTGCAACGGTCATAAATATGAACCAGTTGCCAAGTGTCCAACTTTTGATCACATGATCATGGGGATGCTATAACTGTTGTAAGTCTGAAAAAGTCATATGTATGATCTCACAAGATCTCACATATATACACACACATATATGCCAGTGGTGGATTTCAAATTTTTTTACTACCGGTTGTGTGGGTGTGGCTTGGTGGGCATGGCATGGCTTGGTGGGCGTGGCTTGGTGGGCATGGCAGCGGAAGGATACTGTAAAATCTCCATTCCCACCCCACTCCAGGGGAAGGATACTGTAAAATCTCCATTTCCTCCCCACTCCAGGGGATGGTTACTGCAAAATCCCCATTTTCTCCCGATCATCTGGGATTCGGGAGCTGAGAATAGATGGGGATGGGGCCAGTCAGAGGTGGTATTTACCGGTTCTTCAAACTACTCAAAATTTCCGCTACCGGTTCTCCGAACTACTCAAAATTTCCACTACCGGTTCTCCATAACTGGTCAGAACCTGCTGAAACCCACCTTTGATATATGCATATATAAAAAATAGGTTGAATTCGGTGAGAATGAGATATTTTTTTAAAAATGCAGTAAATCCAGAAGAGATAGCAACAAGAATGAATGGGTGATGAATGAATGTTGACTGTGAGTGACAGTACAAAATAAATATGTCAAGATTGTTTTGTCAAATAGAAAGGATTGGATTGCAAAATAAATAAAGGAAGGAAGAGTACATGGGTCAAGAGGAAGGGGAAGATTGAGAGGGACACGGTTGGATAGCATTGAGATCTCGGAAGTGAGGTTAGAAGTTTAAAAACAAAAAGCAGTGGATGAATTTGTGAATGGGTGGGATGGAAGCAAGGACAGCTTACAAGAATAGATAGGCATGAAGAGATGTAATGAATGCCTTTAATTTATTTAGCTTATTTTCTGCTGCTATTGGTATCCTTTACATAATATTATTCATGCTGAAAGAGAATTGTAGAGCGTGTGTCTTTGTGTGTAAATATACACAAAGCAAAGAAAAACCAGGATAACTAAAGCAAATACTTTATTGTTCTGAGTGCATATTCTACAGAAAGAAATGAAGGTTTAATGTATAATGTTTGAGGGGTTTTTTTTGTTATTCAAGATATCACAAGGAGAAGTGAATACAGGTAGTCCTCAACTTACAACAGTTCATTTAGTGACTGTTCAAAGTTACGATGACACTGGAAAAAAGTGACTTACGACTCTTTTTCACACAACCGTTGCAGCAGGGGTGGGTTCTAATTTTTTTTACTACCGGTTCTGTGGAAGTGGCTTATTTTGTGGGTGTGGCTTGATGGTCATGTGACAATTATTTAAGATTTAGCAGAGGTACTGGTCTACCAGGTTTTTAACTGCTTGCAGAGCTGTACCGATCTACCCATTTATTTTTGCAGGCACTGATCTACTCATGTATTTTTGCAGGCACTGGTCTACTCATTTATTTTCTTTTAACACTGATCAGCTGTAGGGCGGCCCTTTGCAACCCCGCGGCAAGAGTTTAAACAGTTTTTTTCCCTCTAGCCATCAGCTGGGACTCAGGAGGCAGCAATAGATTGGGGGTGGGGCCAAACAAAAGGTAAGAATAACGTGGGGGGTGGGGGGTGGGGGGCAGAACCTTTTCTGTGATGTCATATCATCACCGCTACCGGCTCGGCGGAACCGGGCGGAACCAGGAGGAACCCACCACTGCGTTGCAGCATCCCTATGGTCGTGTGATCAGACGCTTGACACCTGACTCATATTTATGATGGTTGCAGTATCCCAGGCAGTGGTGGGCTGCAACCGGTTGAACAACTGCTTCTGTGAGTGCACACGTGCGAGCACGGTTGCACACAGTATTCAAAATACAGCAATTTGAAGCTCAGCTGCTTACCTTCTAAGGCAGCCTCAGTAAGTAGAACAGTGGAGGAGTGGAAATGAGCTGTGTCGCATGAATCAGCTGAGCCAGAAAGAAGGATAGAGCAGGAGTGGGTGGGTTGATCATCGGAACTACCAGTTCGCCCAAACCAGTCCGAACCGGCAGCAGCCCACCACTGGTCCCAGGGTCATGTGTTCACCTTTTGCAACCTTATTATAAGATATGCTATAGCTATCCTATATCTATCTTCCCCTTGTATCTGTGCTTTCCATTTATTATTTATGTTCATAAAACACACTGAAGAACAAACAAGCTCACAACATTCTAGCTTAGTGGGTTGTGAAAAGGCACCCCAAGTAGCAGAAAACTGAGTTAATTGACTAAACTATGATTAAGGGTGCTTTGTTGTTTGAACGTAGTATTCTCATATGAATAGAATAGAATAGAATAGAATAGAATAGAATAGAATAGAATAGAATAGAATAGAATAGAATAGAATATCATATCAGAGTTGGAAGGGACCTTGGAGGTCTTCTAGTCCAATCCCCACCTTAGGCAGGAAACCCTACACCACTTCAGACAAATGGTTATCCAATTTCCTCTTTAAAACTTCCAGTGTTGGAGCATTTACAACTTCTGAAGGCAGGTTGTTCCACTGATTAATTGTTCTAACTATCAGGAAATTTCTCCTTAGTTCTAAGTTGCTTCTCTCCTTGATTCTTATCCTATCCTCAGGTGCTTTGGAGAACAGCTTGACTCCCTCTTCTTTGTGGCAACCCCTGAGATATTGGAACACTGCTATCATGTCTCCCCTAGTCCTTCTTTTCATTAAACTAGACATACCCAGTTTCTGCAACCGTTCTTCATATGTTTTACCCTCCAGTCACCTCATCATCTTTGTTGCTCTTCTCTGCATTTTTTCTAGAGTTTCCACATCCTTTTTACATCATGGAGACCAAAACTGAATGCAGTATTCCAAGTGTGGCCTTACCAAGGCTTTATAAAGTGGTATTAACACTTCACGTGATCTTGATTCTATCTCTCTGTTTATGCAGCCTAGAACTGTTTTGGCATATGAATTGATGAACTGTTCATTCTGAGGCCAAAGAGTTGGCCAAACACTGATTGGGAACCCTACTCAGTTTGGGAAAGCTTATCAGTCATAATTCCATCCATTCCATGTTAGGAAAAGCTTCCATTCATTGATTCTAAAATAAATATGAGCGCATTGAAGAAGTTAAAATTAAATCAGCACCGCAGATGGCATTGCAGATGGCTAGAAGACAAGTTTAGAAGCCATGTGTTATTTCCTTGGATCCAGGTTATCCAAACCATTAATGGAAAAAATTACAACTCATTAAAGCTGGTTAAACTATTCACAGTGATACACAAAGTTTCTATTAACTGAACAACTTGAATCAAGTCATTGCTAAAGATCAACGCAATTATCATTTTGAACTTAGCTTTCCTATTTAGATCCCACACACCTGTGTTGTGTATAGCTTCCATAATGTGTGAGCCTTGGCAATGATTATGCTTGCTGAGGAAGGGGGTTCAATTCAACACATGGAAAGGAATCAGATTGCAAAAGATCATCATATTGACAGCAATATGCCCACATTCTCCACATACTTGGAACCAGTGGTGGGTTCTAATGAGTTTTACCTCCGATTCGCATTGCCACCAGATCAGCATAGATTAACTCCAAGGTTATCTTTAGACCAACAATCAAGTAAGCAAAACCCCAATCAAGGAACTGCCAAAGAACCATCAGTAAACAGCCAAACCAAAGAATCTCTAAGATCAACACACACACACACAGGCAAGATACCAGAATATAAATTGACAGCAAACAGCACTCCTTACTAGCATTGATGATGTTACCTACTTAGGACAATGAAACGTCTACAAGAAAACAAGCAAGCTCAGAGAGCACCAAGGACCTCTCATTCCAACCCTGAGCTACAAATATTCGCCTTTATTGGTAACATATTTTCTCATTTTGATAACATCTTTGCTTCCTACCGATAGCACTAAACACTAAAGCTGCATTCCCTCCAAAGGTTTCCCAAGCCTAAACAGCAAAATATTTGTGGATTAATATTTTCAGCTGCGCTTTCTTTCTAAATGACATAACCCATAGCACAGAACCTGAATGAGGCCAAGCAGATGGTGAAAGAGGATTGCTAGAGCAGAAGAGATTCTGCTGTATGAACTGAAATTGGGGATTAAGAACAATTGTCCTACAAAACACTCCATAGCATCCGATTTGCTGAAAGTGTGTTCTGCGTAGATTTAAAAAAAAATATTAATAAGGGCTAAACTTATATCGATAGAAAAGTGTCCTTTTAGCATGTCTTAGAGGTTAGTTCAAAAAAACCTAATGGGGGAATTATAGCAATAGCACTTAGACTTATATATCACTTCACAGTGCTTTTACAGCCCTCTCTGTTAGGAAATGGTTATTGCCTAATTGGTTGGCCAGGAAATATATAAGCCAACATTGTATGTTCGTATTATGCGAATGTATCATGTAGAATTGTGCTGAGTCATTCTGCATCCTGATTGGCTGAGCCCTGTAGCCAATGTATTTAAGGAGAGCTAAATTATGGTTAGTGTGGACTACTACACCATTTTACCTGCTGCTATGCTGTAACTCTTTTTGATCTGTCTATGGTCAACTGTTTGATCATGATGATGATGATGATTATTATTATTATTATTATTGTTGTTGTTGTTGTTGTTGTTGTTATTATTATTATTATTATTATTATTATTATTATTATTATTATTATTATTTATTGGTTAATCTTTAGTGAGATTCACAGCTTTTGAGGCTGGTTAATAGCTCAGCAGGTCGAGTCCTAACCAAGGACCTAGGAACTGTTAAGGTATCGTCGGAGGATGTAAGCTGTTCCGAGTAAGGTGGTTTTTTGTAGAGTCAAAATGTTCAAGTCCGGCAAATTTAGAATTTCTAAATAGCGGGGTAGCCGTTTGGGTATTGCTCCGAGGGCTCCAATTACAATCGGGACAACACACGATTTCTTTTTCCACAGTCGCTCAACTTCAATTTGTAAGTCCCGGTACTTTGTGATTTTTTCTTGCTGCTTATCTTCAATTCGTGCATCACCAGGTATTGCAATGCTGCATACTTCATTGCAATGAACCATACTTTTTTCTTTTCAACTATTGTTATGTCAGGTGTGTTGTGGACCAAGTGCCTGTCAGTCTGAATCCTAAAGTCCCACAAGATCTTGAGTTTCTCATTCTCTAAAACTTTCTCAACCTGATGTTCCCAGTGGTTTTTGCTGTACTCAAATCCAAACTTCTGGCACAATTTCCAGTGAATGATTTTAGCAACACGGTCATGGCGTGTTGCTAAAGTGACCGTGTTGCTAATTATTATTATTATTATTATTATTATTATTATTATTATTATTATTATTATTATTATTATTATTAGATTTATATGCCGCCCTTGTCCGGAGACTCAGGGTGGCTTACAATGCGTTAAGCAATAGCCTTCATACTTTTGTATATTTTATGCAAAATCAGCTTATTGCTCCCACAAACTGGGTCCTCAAATTACCTACCTTAGAAAGGATGGAAGGCTGAGTCAACCTTGAGCCTGGGGAGATTCGAATTTGCAATAATTGCAGACAGCTGAATGTTAATAACAGGCTTTTAGTCTGTTGAGCTATCCATTTATTTACTGCTTTCTGATATTTATTGAACTGTTTTTGTATTGTTCCTGATTATTCCTTGTATTTTTCTACAAACTGGTAAGAAGATTTTATATCCCTGGATTGATCTTATATTGCACTTTATATGGCTAAGATTTGGATTGTTAAAGGACCATGATTTTGCTTTTCCCTAAAAGTAAAATACTATAAAACCCAGTTTGTCTGTATGTTATTCACAATTACTCTCAAACCGTTTCCGTGCGTAAAACTCTAACGGTACTCTGCTTTATAAGCCAAAACTTCGGGTGTAACTCAATAATATCCTTAACACTCTCTAAGGGGTTACAGAGTCAGCATGTGGTCCCCAACAATCTGGGCCCTCATTTTACCCACCTCAGAAGGATGGAAGACTGAGTCAACCTTGAGCCTGGTGAGATTTGAACTGCCAAATTGCAGGCAGCAGAAGTAGCCTGCAGTACTGCGCTCTAAGATTTCAAGCCAAAATGTCGGTCATAAAATCTAGAAAAATGTTTTCCATTATAAACATGGACCCACTCCATCCCATACAACATCCTTGCGATTGAATTCATTTATGTATATGGAAACATTAAAGAAAGTGTCATATGAAAAAAGAGTGAACAGTTAAAGGGTAAAAAAAAAAAAAGTTTGGGATTGTAATTTTTGCTGGAGTTGAGATTTATATTGCTTCTAATTTGAAATGTACAAAATAAATTCCCTTTAAAATTACATATTACATTTTAAAATAATTTTCAGCGTAGTGGCATTAAATACTATTGCACAGGTCTATGGAGATTCTCAGTCATCCAGGTCACGGTTGTCCCAAAGGTGCTTTTTTCAGGAGGCAACTGGACTTTCTTTGTTTTTCTTTGAAGACCTTTCGCTTCTCATCCAAGAAGCTTCTTCAGCTCTGACTGGATGGTAGGGAATGGAAGGATTTATACTCCTTGCAGACAGCTGGTCATTTGCATTCTTTTTAGAAGTCGTTGAGGCCATTTGGAGGTTTCTTCAGTCGGAGCTGAAGAAGCTTCTTGGATGAGAAGTGAAATTCCTTCAAGTCCAGTTGCCTCTTGAAAAAGCACCTTTGGGACTATTGCACATGGTAATTTCACAGCAGACAGTGAAATATATCTGGAAATTATTTCTTTAAAACACAATTGGATGAACACTTATACCAGAGGCAGATGCCTCGCACTTTCTCTATGGAGATTCTCAGTCATCCAGGTCATAGTTGTCTCAAACATGGTTTACCATCCAGTCTCAACTGTCAGAATCTATCCTTCCATCCAGTAACACTTTCACATTGTGTTACTATCGGATTGCCCCCTGTGCGCATGCTCACTTTGTGCACACCTGCACCCAGTTCGCGTGCGCGTCTGCCTTCCGCGCATGCGCCCGGCCTAAAAAATGTGCCTAAATAGGATGGCATAAAGCCAGGGCGGGGCAGGCTCACCCACAATTTCCCGCTACCGGTTCGGGCAAACAGGTCTGAACCGGCTGAATACTACCTCTGCTTGCATCCCACCATCCAGTCACAACTTTCCAATGGATACTGGTCAACCCCAAGGATAGATGGGTTATGTCTGCAACAGCTGGGAACCACATTTTCCAGTTCACATGGTCAACCCTTTTACATATTTTCAGTAAGAAATTGAAATTCCAACAACCCAAAACATGATGCTTTTATTTTTGCCACAGTTCAATTCTGTCCATCCTTCACGAGCCTACCGCACAACAGTATAAAAACTGAGGGCAGTGAAACTGGGAAAACCATTGATGTTCAGGTTCATTTGTGGAGAATTTAATAACCTCTTCGTTCTAAATTAGGTCTCCAAACTTGGCAATTTTCAGACGTGTGGACTTTAACTCCCAGAATTCCCCAGCTAGACGTACTGGCTGGGGAATTCTGGGAGTTGAAGTCCACAAGTCTTAAAGTTGCCAAGTTTGAAGACTCTTATCAAATCATGACCAGTTTTGCCCCTCTCTTTGGAGCCCCAATATCTGAATTGCCAAGAAAGTTTATCGCACAAAAAAGCAGTAAATGTATTCTCTCACCAGCCCCACTTCCCACCTCTTGTCTTATTGTAACTAGACTTACTTGGATAACTTCATTTCTATTTGTTGCCGGATCTCCTGCCTCTCTTCATCAGTCCTTCTTGGGAAAATGTTCCTATCTTCCAACTCCTGTTTGCTTGGCCTGTTCCGCAGCTTCACTGCCAGAAGCTCTTTCTTGCATTTTCTTGGCAACGTACCTGGAGCGTGCAATGAAAGACAATGGGAACGTGTCAAGGAGACGAGCCCTAAAATAGCAGTTATTTATTTATTTTATTTATTTATTATTCAAACTTCTATACCGCCCTTCTCCTTTCGGACTCAGGGCGGTGAACAGCCAAAATAAAAACATTTATACATAACATTACAATTAAAAATAGATTTAAAATAATTAAATAAATTTGGCCCATAATTTAAAACTTATCAATTTAAAATCTGTATCAAAATTTTAAAACCAACCCTAAAATCAAGACAGACTGGCTAACTGAAAAAAGTAAGTTTTTAGGGCCCGACGAAAAGTCCGGAGGTCGGAGATCACTCGTATCTCTGGGGATAGATTGTTCCAAAGGGCAGGTGCCACCACAGAGAAGGCTCTCCTCCTGGTTATCTTGTGATAAATAAATACAAGATGCGGATACTAGAAATATCTTCTGCCAATGGGTCTATACAGGAAGAACTCGGGTTAATCCCAAAGGAGATACAGTTAGTCCTTGATTTATGAGGTGGGACTAGAAATTCCATTGCTAAGCAAGGCAGATGTTCAGGTACACCTGATTTTACAATCTTTTTGCCATGGTTGTTAAGTGAATCACTACAGTTGTTAAGTGAATTATGTGATCATTAAACAAATTTGGCTTCCTCCATCTGTCCATGTCCACATCTTTCTGTCCTGGCCACTTTTTACAGAGGCATGATTGAGAGAGTTTTAACAAACTGCATCATTGTTTGGTTTAGTGGCAGCAGTGCCTCAGATAGAAAGTCCATACAGATAGTGGTAAGGACAACCGAGAAGATTATAGGAAGCCCGTTTCCTGTTATTCAGGATACTGCTTAGCACGATGTGCTTACAGCTCAAAGCATTGTTAGAGACCCCACTTCATGGTCTGTTTCTGTTGCTCCTCTCTGGGAGGAGATTTCGAAATATTTCTAGCAGGACTACCAGATTGTGTAACAGCTTTGTTCCCAATGCATCCACCTTGTAAATTTGCAAGATTTGTTTTTCTTGCCATGTGCATGTGTACATTCAAACTAGACTGTGTTGTTTCTCTGTGTCATATAAGTGGGAATATGCATAATTTTGTATATATGCATGTATGTATGTATGTATGTATGTATGTATGTATGTATGTATTTATTTATTTATTTATTTATTTATTTATTTATTATTTTTTATTCTGTCATAGTTATGTAGTGTATATTGGAGGTAGTGACCCTTTGAGAGCTATATGCAATGAAATTTCATTTTAATGTATGCCGATTAGTGTATATTCAAAGCGACAATAGTTATTATTCTATTCTGTTCTGTTCTGTTCTGTTCTGTTCTGTTCTGTTCTACTCTACTCTACTCTACTCTACTCTACTCTACTCTACTCTACTCTACTCTACTCTACTCTACTCTACTCTACTCCACTCCACTCCACTCCACTCCACTCCACTCCACTCCACTCCATTCCATTCCATTCCTTGGTAGGCCCCAGTGGCATAATGATTAGAGTGCAGTACTGCAGGCTACCTCTGCTGGCTGACTGCAATTTGGCAGATCGAATCTCAGCAGGCTCAAGATTGACTCAACCTTCCATCCTTCCAAGCAGTGGTGGGATTCTGCCGGTTCTAGGGGGTTCGGCCGAACCCTTTGTTAAATTGCTGGCTCGCCCCGCCCCTTGCCCCGCCCCTCCGCACCACTATTTATTGCCAATAAATAAAGGTGGGTGAGGGGTGGGTGAACCAGCAATTTAACAAAGGGTTCGGTGTTTTTTTGTAATTTTATTGGCCCGCGGAGCTTCAGCATAGGCTAATTAGCCCTTGCTTATATCCGCTCCCAACTCTCAGCTGATTTGCTCTCAGCTGTTTTGCTCAGGGCTCTGCTGCTTGCTTGCAAAGAGTGCTGATTTTTTTTCCCCTAGCTATGCTGAAAAACAAAACAGAAAGTAAAGCAGGCTGTTGGCTTTGCTGTTGTTGCAACGTGGCAAAATGAGGCAGAGAGAGATTACTTTTTCTTTTTCCTCACCAAAAAAGGTAGGTGCAAACAATGGGAAATTTAGGGGAAAAGAGGAGAGTTCAAGATTTTAAAACACAAAAGAAAAAAAGCTCTATTTAACTAGGGAATTGTAATAATTGAGATACTATTAATTGTATATTGTGTTGAAAGCAGAAATGGTTAAGTTGTGGTTTGGAGGAATATATGGGGGAAATTATTTGGTTTATTATTATTGGTAAATATAATTAATTGATTTGTAAGAAATTGGATTGCATGGAAATAATTGGAATATTCATGTTCATATTGATTAATATACAAAAAAGGTAGTTATATAACTAATTGATTTATATTAAAATGTTGAATTTATATTAAACAACTGTAATATTACATAATTAACCAATGTGAGGATGGATATAAAAATAGATGACAATGGGAAGGGGTATAATATAGAATAGAAGGGAAAAATTGAATTTGATTAAGATTAGAGATGAAGATGAAGGTTAATATTGGTTTTTTACAAAAATAGATGAGGAATAAATATGGCAAAAAAGGAAATATAGAAATTGTAAATTTAATTGAAATGACTAAACACTGTTTAAATTTGTGAACTGGCCAAATACTCTGTTCAAAGAAAATACATTGTATGTTTGTATGTGTGTTTCTAATTATTGTTATTTATTCATATTTGTTCTCTTTTATTCTTTAAAGTTTAACAATTCATTCTTTATCTTAATATCTTTATATTTGTTTGGGGTTGTCTTTCTTCCCTTTCATCTTTTTTATTGTACAGCAATCTTTCTCCTCAAACCTACCACCTCTCTCTTTTCTTTCCTTCTTACTTTCTCTTCCTCCCCTTCTTCTTCTCCTCCCTACTTCCTCTTCTTTTCTCCTTCTCCTCCTCTCTTCCTCCCTCTCTTACCCTCACTCCTACTCTAATTTCCCTTCCCTTCCTTCATCGCTCTCTATTGCTGTAGCCTTTTATGCATATGGACTACTCAGAGGGCTGAAAATATTATTTCTGACTGATCCTCGCACTTTTGACCAGTCCTCGAACTTACGACTGTCCTCACATTTTACGTTTTTGCCCTATCTTGTCACCATGGTGAAGAGAAGCAGTTGTGAAATGAGTGACACGGTTGTTAAGAATGCCGCAACGGGCATAAATGTGAGGATGGTCATAAGTGCAAGGACCGGTCAAAAGTGCGAGGACCAGTCAGAAATGACTTTTTTCAGCCCTCTGTAGTCCCTATGCAGATAGCCATGCCCACCGGTCACATGACCAGCTAGCCACGCCCACCGGTCACATGACCAGCTAGCCACGCCCACCCGGTCACATGACTACCAAGCCACACCCCCAACTAAGCCACGCCCACAGAACCGGTTGTTAAAAAAATTGAATCCCACCACTGCTTCCAAGCTTGGTAAGATGAGGAGCCAGATTGTTGGGGGCAATAGGCTGACTCTGTAAACCGCTTAGAGAGGGCTGTGAAAGCACTGTAAAGCAGTATATAAGTCTAAGTGCTATTGCTATTCCATTCTTTCTATTCCATTTGTCAGAAGTCAACTGGGCAGGTCACAAATGGTGATCATAGAAAGCTGTAACCATTCTAAATATGTGTTGGTTGCCAAATGCCTGATTTTGGATCAGGTGAATGTGGGGATAGTTGTAAATATTACAACAGGTTATGTCTTTTTTTTTATTCATTGCCATTGTAATTTCAAATGTTGTAAAATGAATGATTGTAAATCAAGGGATATTTCTCCTAATGCCGGAATGCAGATCAGAAGCCTCAATGATTCAGAGGATTTCTGTACCTGGCCCACTATACTTCAAATCAGATTACACTTTTTCAGGAACAATCCTTCTATATAAAATCTAAAGTACATTTTGTAAAAAACAAAAAAACTTTTGAATCACTCTCAACTCGGGGAATATTTTCAAAATCCTTAGCTGAAATTTCCTGAATTGTTCACAGGTTAATAACGCCTCTTTTTTTGACGGCAACCTCATGCAACCTCATCGTAGAATACGTTCTCCATTTTACAACGCCTGAGAGCGTTGGGTGAGCTTAGAGCAATTTTAGTAAATGGTTTTTGATTGTGTATTGAATGATTCACCTAATTTTTCCTTCATTCTGATATGTGAATTTCTGTTGTTTAAAAAGGATGGGATCATTTTATGATACATCCCAGCTAAGATGATTTATTTCCAAAACAAAAGGATTATGTATTATCAAAAGTATTAGGGTGAGAAAGAGAATAACTGGTTTGATGACACAGAAGAAATTTTCACAGTCGATGGTGGGCTCCATCTTGGATTTTCCCAACACAAGTACAACTTTTTCACTATGATACCACAGAAGCCCTTAGAGTCCTTTCCATATTATTACCAAGTCACTGAGAACTGAGTTCATTTCAAGGGAAACTTTTGAAAAAAAATCATATTAGTTTTTCCACCTGTGAAAGGAAGGATGGATGAATTTGCTGTGGGGGGGGAAGGGAATTGGAAATAAAGCTGGAATGGATAAAAGAGAAATGTTGTGAGTTGCTCCAAGAATTTTGTATTTGTTCCAATTACTATCCCCATAATTGCAATTATACTAGTAGTCCGATAATCAATATGACTACTAAACACAAGAGGGCCAAGTTTCTCTTTTATTTATTTATTTGTTTCCATTTATATACCGCCCTTCTCCAATAGGACTCAGGGTGGTGAACAGCCGAAATAAAAACAGAACATACAAAATTTAAAAGCAGTTTAAAATGATTAAATATTTTTGGGCCGTAATTTAAAACAACCCAATTTAAAATCAATTAAAATTTAACTCAAAACTGTGGGATCAACTTTTAGATATAGAGATACATACACAAACACTGAAAAAGAAATTCACTGGAAAAAAATCTTTCTAGATAGACTCATAGGAATCCCACATCTTTACATCACTCATTTAAAATGCCAATTGAGCTTTCTCGTCCATTGTCCAATGAACCTAGCGCCACCCAGTGCCCAAAATGAAAAATATTCCTCCTACTGGAAACACAGCAGAATAACAGAATACAGGTTGTGGGAAGAGGAAAGCTGGGGTTTGATTATATAGGCCTCAGAAGGATAGTAGCCCCTAAAAAGTTTTAGATAGAAAGATTTCAAAGTGTATCAGAACTATTTGTAATCCTGCTGAGCTGTTGCTCTGAAATGTGACTTTTCAAAGTATGTGGTTTTGAAATATATTTGAAGTCAGAATGTTGAAACTGTGAGAAATAGGGAACTGAAAGTAGCCGATGGAATTAGTAATTAGGAAAATTCTAGAATGCGCAGAGATGGATAAAATGACTATGGAGTTGAAAGAGAGAGAGGATTCAGAATATTATGAAATATGGAATAAAATGTACAGTTGGCTCGAAAATAGAAATCAGAACAAGAAATGTTTAACTTAATAGTGATGAAACTTAAATTAAAGTAACTGAACAACATTAAATAAAGAGATGTAAATATAAACGAATATAAATGTGTAGATAAGAACAATGAATATTATAATGAGTATATATATATGTTGGAGTAATGCGATTATTCTACTATCGAGTACTAAATAGAAATGATAGAATAGAGAACTATAAAAGCAAAATATGTAAATCGATATGAAATGCTGTAAAATTACCATTAATGTTATGTAATGTTCAATACGTTATGACTTGACATGTTTTGTTTTTATATATGTGTGATTGTTTTTTGTGTCGTTTTTAAAAGCAAACTGTTTAATAAAAATTATTTTTTTTAAAAAAAAAAGTAGCCGGTGGATAGAGGTTTGAGATGTATACGGGTATATGTGGAGACTGTCTGTCAGTAAGACAGAACAAGGAAGTAAGTTGTGAAATGCGTGCAGAAAAGTATAAAAAGAATGTCTTGGGATGACTTCAGGGCCACTGGCCGTAGCTATTCCTTGCTGGACCTAGCTATTGTCTCTGGACCTCATTGCAATGGGTTATTAATGTAAGTTGTGTTGTGATGGCTGGTCACGTTCCAAATTGCTCGTGAAATAAGCCTCTGAATCTTAAAGTAAAATTAATTGCTTGTGGTTTCGTCTTTGGTTTTTTTTAATTGGGATATTTTTACGACAAGGTAGTCCTTGACTTACGACCACAATGAAGCCCAACATTTCTGTGAAGTGAGTTTTGCCCCCATTTTATGACTTTTCTTGCCGCAGTTGTTAAGGGAATCACTGCAGTTGATAAGTTAGTAACACGGTTGTTAAGTGAACCTGGCTTCCTCATTGACTTTGCATGTCAGAAGGTCGCAAAAGGTGATTGATTACATGACCCTGGGACACAGCAAAGGTCGTAAATACGAACCAGTGGCCAAGCATCTGAATTTTGATCACATGATCACGGGGATGCTGCAAAGGTCGTAACGATGAAAAGCGGTCATAAGTCACATTTTTCAGTGCCATTGTAATTTTGAACAGTCACTAAATGCACTGTTGTAAGTCGAGGACTACCTCTAATAGAATAACAGAGTTAGAAGGAACCTTGTAGGTCTTCTTCTAGTCTAAACTCCTTCTCAAGCAGGAGGCCCTATATACCATTTCAGACAAGTGGCTATCCAGTCTCTTCTTAAAAGCCTCCAGTGATGGAGCACCCACAATTTCTGAAGGAAGCCATTTCACTGGTTAATTGTTCTCACTGTTATGAAATTTCTCCTTACTTCTGGGTTGCTTCTCTCCTTGATCAGTTTCCATCCATTGTTTCTTGTCCTGCCTTGTGGTGTTTTGGAGAATAGCCTGACTCCCTCTTCTTTGTGGCAGTCCCTCAAATATTGGAACACTGCTGTCATGTCACTCCAGTCCTTCTTTTCACTAGACTAGACATATCCAATTTGCGCAACCATTACATAATATAATTGCACCAGGTCTTATTTAGATGGGGGCAGGGGATGTCATCCACTGACTTAACTCTCTTGCACTTGTCATCCCTGGGCTCCTTTTTGCTGCCAAAGGCCTTCAGGACCGTCTTCTGCGAGGCCAGCAAGGCTTTCCTGAAGGCCTCTGCAGCCCATAACAGAGCTCTGGATTGATACGAAGCTCTGTTATTGGCTGCAGGGGCCTTCAGGAAAGCCTTGCCAGCTGCAGAAGATATGGGCAGAGGTGTGCAAGGCCTGGTTGCAACTTTCCGAAGGTAAGTAGTAAGGCAGCTCCACACACACACCCTCCTCATAGAATAGAATAGAATAGAATAGAATAGAATAGAATAGAATAGAATAGAATAGAATAGAATAGAATAGAATAGAATAGAATAGAATAGAATAGAATTCTTTATTGGCCAAGTGTGATTGGACACACAAGGAATTTGTCTTGGTGCATACTCTCTCGGTGTACATAAAAGAAAAGATACATTCGTCAAGAATCATAAGGTACAACAATGATAGTTATAGGGAAACAGTCAATATAAATCTTAAGGATACCAGCAACAAGGTTACAGTCATACAGTCATAAGTAGGAGAAGATGGGTGATAGGAATGATGAGAAGATTAATAGTAATGCAGACTTAGTAACTAGTTTGATAGTGTTGAGGGAATTATTTGTTTAGCAGAGTGATAGCATTCGGAAAAAAATTGTTCTTGTGTCTAGTTGTTCTGGTGTGCAGTGCTCTATAGTGTCGTTTTGAGGGTAGGAGTTGAAACAGTTTATGTCCAGGATGTGAGCAGTCTGTAAATATTTTCACAGCCCTCTTTTTGACTCATGCAGTATACAGCTCTTCAACAGAAGGCAGGTTGGTAGCCATTGTTTTTTCTGCAGTTCTAATTATCCTCTGAAGTCTGTGCCTGTCTTGTTGGGTTGCAGAACCAAACCAGACAGTTATAGAGGTGCATATGACAGACTCAATAATTCCTCTGTAGAACTGTATCAGCAGCTTAGAGAGGACAATGAATAAATACTGTTCAAGTTTGTTGAAGACTGGACTTCCAAATTAGGAGAAGGACTGGAACAGAGTTGGAGGAGACATCATTGAGATGTCAAGAGCCAATATGGTGTGGTGGTTAAGACGCCAGGGTAGAAACTATGAGTTGTAATCCTGTTTTAGGCATGAAAGCCAGCTGGGTAACTTTAGGCCAATCAGCGGGACAGGGTGAGTTCTAGTCCTCCCTTAGGCATAAAGGCCGGCTGGGTGACTTTAGACTGGTCTCTCTCTCAGCCCAACTCACCTCACAGGGTTTTTGTTGTGGGGAAAGGAGGAGGAGGAGGAGGAGGAAGGAGTGCCTTGAGTTATTTATTAAAATAACAAAGAAGTGAAATAAATAAAATAACTTAAAAGAAATCATTGAAAGACCACCATTCAACATGACCCCTGCACATGTGACTGAGATTGCTGAATTTGTTTCTGATAGAAAGAAACTTCAAGATTGTTCGGAATAAGAAGTTAAGTCTCCTGGTGGATGAACATTACAACACCGATTGCTATGACAATCATCTGGATAATAACCAGAGGGAGAAGACAAAATGAACTGTAGATTGCTTTCAATGTAATTGTAGGAGCATTTGAATGTGATGTTTTGCATTGCTCCAGAGACTTTCCTGATGACTAGATAGATTATTTAAAGCTTTTTCTACATCCTTAGGTTGCAAAGGAGATGACAAAAAGACATTTGAACGAATGTCTATTAGCCAGGTAGTGAATTTAAAATTGCTTATCAGAGATGCAGTTCAAAGGAGATTCCAAGGGATGGCAGCAAAACATAAGAGGACAGAAGTGCCAGAGTAAGGAATCAACAAAGAGTGATGTGTCCTACCCAGAACGAATACAGGGCAGAAAAGAAGGAGACTATTTCATCCTTCAAGGACTATCACTATGGTATTTTATATGATCCAAAGAACAAAATGCAACTATTGTCCAGGAGAAAGAAAGTCTGAAATGAGAGTGAGAAAGAGCCAGGTAAGCCATGGCTAGAGAAGAAAATAGAGATGGCACAGGAAATGGAATCCAACAAAATAAAACTTCAAAGAAAAAAGGCAGAACAATGATTCGGGATTGGACAGCAGCATCCATGGGACAATAACCCTCAGGAATTAAGAACAATGTATGCATGACAGAGCCTTCTGTATGTAGCTCAGGGTGAACTGTCAAACTCTTGATGTTCTCTGAGCATGGTTGATACTTTTAGTAACAAAATACCTGTAGGAAAATAACCAAGCTCGGAAAACCCCACAAACCCAACACAAGGAGACATCCTCATGGACCAGTCTTTCAGGATAAGTTTTTTTATTTATTTAGCAATTTAGCAATTAGACTTATATACCGCTTCATAGTGCCGTACAGCCCTCTCTAAGCAATTTACAGAGTCAGCACATTGCCCCCAACAATCTGGCTCCTCATTTTACCCACCTCGGAAGGATAGAAGGCTGAGTCAACCCTGAGCCAGTCAGGATCGAACTGCTGGCAGTGATCTGAGTTAGCCTGCATTTTAACCACTGCGCCACCATGGCAATAGGATAGGATAGGATAGGATAGGATAGGATAGGATAGGATAGGATAGGATAGGATAGGATAGGATAGGATAGAATAAGCACTTAGACTTATATACCACTTCACAATGTTTTGCAGCCCTCTCTAAGCGGTTTACAGAGTAAGCACATTGTCCCCAACAATCTGGGTCCTCATTTTACTGCCCTCAGAAGGATGGAAGGCTGATACAAGGTTCATAAAGGGGGTTTTCTTACCAGAAATTATGGAATCATTCAAAACTTCTTCGTCCACATAGAAAACCGAATCATCCTTGATTTCAGAGTCCATGATCAGGTTTTCTTTGTTTTCATCCGATTCCTTAACAGAATTCCATTTGTTTTCTGGATCGCTGTTGTAGCTCATTGAACCATCCTTCTCTTTGCCGTGTTCAGTGCTGGATGTTCTTGACAAACGGATCTCCATTCGTTTTTTGGGAGACGCTTTGTTTTCTCTTCCATGAAAGCTGGAGACAAAACGCAAACAACATTGGGTTTCAGACCAGGGATCAATGCTTGCAACATGTTCTCCCAAGCACAAGGCAGGGAGCTGTGGCGTAGGTGGCAGGAGATTACAGCGTTCAAGATGGGGAAGCTGAGCTCTGAATATCTACCGCCACAAGATGAAGGTACAAGATGACAGTGATGGATTTGAAATATGCTAACATGGCATGCCAGGCTAACCTTTCCAAAGAACAGCATGTGTGTTTCTAATATAAACCTTAATTAAAATGAAACATCCATATTCTGATCATTTATCATTTTATGGAAAATAACAAAAAGCAAACAAACATGCAAAGGAAGCACGCTATCACAAAATATGGGTTAGTCACCTAAGCATTTTCTAGCATTGCGTCTGAGGTTTTTGCTGACTTCGGCAGGTAGTCCTCGACTTACAATAGTTCATTTAGTGATCATTCAAAGTTACAATGGCACTGAAAAAAGTGACTTATGACCGTTTTTCACAGTTACAACCGTTGCAGCCTCCCCATAATCGTGTGAACAAAATTCAGATGCTTGGCAACTGAATTTTCATACTTATGACCGTTGCTGTGTCCCAAGGTCATGTGATCACCTTTTGCGACATTCTCACAAGCAAAGTCAGTGGGGAAGCTTCACTTAACAACCCCGTTACTATCATATCAATTGCAGTGATTCACTTAACAAGCGTGGCAAGAAAAGTCGTAAAATGGGGCAAAGCTCACATAACAAATGTCTCACTTAACAACAGAAATTTTGGGCTCCATTGTGATCGTACTTCTATAGTTCTAATGCAGAATATTCAATTCTGGTTTTGTTCAGGTTCAAAGTATTTCCTTTCCTGGTTTCCCCTTCAGCCACAAAACCATCCTCACAAACATCTGATCACGTTTTCATACATTTGTCTCCTTCCCAGCTGGCTTCTGACAAAGCCAATGGGGGAACCAAATTTGCTTAATGACTGTATGATTCACTTAACATTTCATATCTCCTAACAGATACATTCAGGAACCCACTTGTCTTACTACCGTGTTTCCCTGAAAATAAGACCCTGTCTTATATATATTTTTTGAACCCTGAAATAAGTGCTTGGCCTTATTTCCATGCGCTCAAAAGCCCGATTGGGCTTATTATCAGGGGATGTCTTATTTTGTGGGAAACAGGGTATACTTTCTTTTCCTTATATAATCTAGTTTTCTGCAGGTTTCCCTCTACTGCTCACCCTGTTGTACACATTTTCCTTTCAATATACAAAAGCCATGCAGACTTTTCCATTGTGAACTGCACCACGCATTTCTGAAAAATACAAAGTAAAGGCACACCAATGTGCTTCTGGTCCGGGAGGCAAGACTTCAGCACATCTGCATTTTTTTAAAAAAAATCTGACTTGAACGCATTCCTCTCCCATATCCAGTATTGCCTACATCTTTCTATCCAAGTCACTTTTACATTATGTTTGCTTGGCTTCCTTGTTGGAGAAAGAACAGCAAAATTCTAGTATTCAAGCCTCCTTCAAAACTTCAGTAACACAGCTACAATATGGTGAGGTGAGTTAGTCTGCTCATGTGATGGAATGCGCACCTGGAGGGACAGTGAGGGAGAGTTTTGGCAACAAAGAGTTTTCGCAGGAAGGATGAAGAGAGTGTGTATCCCTGAGTTGGATAAGGAAAGGGGGAAGAGGTTCAGGTACTGTGGGGGTCCTTGGTGCTCTCTGAGCTTTGTTGTTTTCTTGAAGACATTTCATTACCTGACTAGGTAACATCATCATGTTATCATCATCATCATCATCATCATCATCATCATCATCATCATCATCATCATCATGTTACCTAGTTGGGTAGTAAAATGTTTGCAAGAAAGCAACCAATGTTAGTGAGCACCAAGGACCCCCACAATTCAACCCTGAGCTATAAATAATCTCCTCTAGCCACACCCTAAAATCTCTTAGGCTATGTCTAGTAGGTTAAAAGGTTATCGCTTTAGTTTGGCAAGATTCTATCCATTAGGCATAACCAAATAAAGGATCAGACTCAACTGAATTTTGCTGTCTCCTCTCTAGGTATTGGGCCTGGCAACTCTTCCACTATAGAAATCAGCTTGCCACTTGGTAAGCCTCTGAATCATAGAACATAGGGCTGGAAGAGACCTTGGAGGCAGGAGACCATATCATCCTGCACAAATGATTATCCAATCTTTTCCTGAAAACTTCCAATGATGAAGAACACATGATTCTAGGACAGTGATGAGGACATCACTCTCCTAGAATCATGTGTTCTTCATCGTTTTGTCATTGCGTGCCGAAAGTGTGTGTGCGGGTGCGTGCAAGAGTGCGCACGTGTGCCTGAACCCATAATGCAATGCGTGTGTGACACCCCCATACCCCTCCCGCATGTGCATATGTCCCCCTCCGCTCCCCCTACACCCCCACATATGGGCACATGACCCGCCCTGCCCCGTTGTGGGCCTAGCAGGCCTCCCTGCAGCCTCCTGGGACCAAAAATGGGCTGCAAGGGAGGGGCGTGCTCCTGCCCCATGTTCCCCCTGCCCCCTGCACATGCGCACGTGACACCCCCCATACATGTGCACATGACTCCCCTCCCCGGGCATGCACACGCATCTCCCATATGTGTCCTTCCCCCCACACATGCACGGCAGAGAACCAAAAATCAGCTGGCTGGCGGGAGGCGCAAGCGCATGCGGGGTAGAGCTGAGCTGGGTGATGGCTCGCGTGCCCACAGAGAGGGCTTTGTGCTATAGGTTCACCATCACGGTTCTAGGAGGCCAGATGTTCCATTGATTCATTGTAACAGAATAACAGAATTGAGAAGGGACCTAAAAGGTCTTCTAGCCAAACCCCCTGCTCTAGCAGGAAATCCTATACCATTCCAGACAAGTGGCTATCCAGTCTCTTCTTGAAAGTCCCCAGTGATGGCGCACCCACAACTTCTGAAGGCTAGTCGTTGCACTGATTAATCGTTTTCACTGTCAGGAAAATTCTCCTTAGTTCTAGGTTGCTTCTGTCCTTGATTAGACATTCTAAGAATGAATCATGTCATTCTTAGATGTGTATCAGATATTATAGCTGTGTAAGTGTAGGAAAAATGATTTGGGCCAATGTGAAAGATGAATTTGAGCTGAGGGGTATGTATTGCCATGGTTGCTTCTTAGGAGGCTTGCTTCATAGAGAATTGCAAGTGTTTACCTATCCTGCCGATGTTTCGTGGCCAAGGCTCTGTGAAGTTCCTCAATGACTCGACTAGGAGGTAAAGGTAGGTGGACAGCAGCCAGGTGAGGGGATCCAGTTGGCGTCGTATGCTGCCCTCTGAGGTGGGGATCGGAGACTTTCGGTCCTGAGGACTGGAAGGGAACAGCTTGTCCTGAGTGTTGGGAGGAGCCAACAATTACGTAATTTTTCAAGATAGTGGATGGGGGAGATTTCAAGGCTGTCTCATCGGCTTCACTTCCTGCAGCTGGAAAGAAAATCAGAAAAGGTCATTCGTGGTGGGATGCAAATGGCAGGTTTCCATTCATTCTGCACAGGGAAAAGGCATCTCTGCTGCTGCTCTTAACTGACTCTTTCCAAAGGGCAAATCTCAGAAATTCCTTTGTCCTCATTCTCTATTGGGAGGGCATTTTTTTTTTTAAAGGCAAGAGGGCGGCTGCAAGTCCAGAGTTGCAGGAGGGAGGGGTTATTTCCCTGAAGGTAAAGAGACACCAGAGCTTGGAATCTCTGGTGGGCAGGAAGAAGCAAGTTAAGACCCTCCCTAGCAATTCACATAGTAACATCATCTCCTTTTAACAACCCCATAATCCCTTGTGAGGTGGAGTCTGGGCAACTGAATGGAGCAGCAGAGTGTTTACTGGCCAGATGCCTTTCCTGTCACCAATGCGGAGTTTTGTTCGGCAGATATATTCTCATTGTGCCCAGAGAGAGAAATATCTGCCTCTACCTAGGATCGAACTCACAGCCTCCTGATTGTGAGGTGAGCGCTCCACCTCTAGGCCACCGCACCACTCTGGCAATTCACAGAGTATATTTATAATTATTGCAGAGAATTGCTTTAGTCTGGCAAGATTTCTATTTGTAGGTGAATAACAATAAAGGAACTACTCAGAAGTCACTCCCCGTGTCGTTCTTGGTTCTTTGGGCCTGACAGCAATTATGCAAAGGCCCACTCCTTTCTTTGTACATTTCACATGTGATGCATGCAAAAAAGCGGGGAGGGACTTCAGTCCTATGATTGCAGCTGCCTTCTTGCCTTTCTTTTAAAATCTCCTCTAGATACTTCTGTCCCCAAGGAACTATAGCTGACCAACTGACCACAGGAATAACTTTTCATCAAATCTTTGTAATGCAGGTAGCCAAACCATCCTCTGTTTGCAGGTGCTTCTCCCAGCATCTGCAATACTAGAGAAGGGAAAATTTTCATTTGCTCTTGGAAATGAAGACTCTGTATTGTATCATGAAACAAATTTGAGGGGGTTGCTTTGCTCAAGCCTTCACTGTAGTTAAATCTCCAACAGAGATCTGTGCAGCCTCACTTTGTGAATTTTTGCTGTTATTTACTTTG